>NC_057855.1:91788127-92091158 GCF_015237465.2 Chelonia mydas
GGGAGCTCTGTTGGAGGAGAAAGTATTTGGGTTTGGTTTGGTGTTTGTAGGTGTAGAGGCCTGCAGGGGCTTTGTGCTGGGAGAGAAGCTGAGCCCTGATTAGGGCGCGGGGCTTCTCTGACTAGGGGCCCTATAAAGGGAGCCAGCCAGTCAGGCCATGGCACAGGAGCCAGCAAACAGAGCCTTAAACAGGGGAGTTTGTCTTGTGGTGCTTCTTTGGGGTTTGTTTTTTGCTGTGGGTGCTGGTGTGGGGGTGTGGTTTGTGTTTCCCAGATTAGCAGGATTTAGGTGGGAAGGCAATGACAGATACAGAGGCAGCAGTGGGAGTGACCCCTGTAGTGGAAGACACAGTGAGGATGACTGGATGTGGAAGCTGCGGTATGTACATGATTCTGGAGGGGGTACCTGGTAAGAGTTTTGTCTGCATGAAATGCCGCCTGATAGAGCTGATGGAAGAAAAGATCTGAGGATTGGAGATGCAGGTGGAAAGTCCGGTTGAGTTTAGAAGGGGGTTCGAGTGGATTATGGAGCAAAGACATGAGGCAGCTGAAGGGAAAAGCTCAGACTTGCAGATGGAAGCAGGACTGAAGAATTCTGAGGGGAGACTGCTGGGTGAAGAAAATGGACAGTGGAAGCATGTGACTAAGAGAAACAGGCAGAGGAAACGACGGGCTAGTGAAGGAGAAATAGAGCTCAAGAACAGGTTTGCAGAGTTGGAAAATGAAGAAGGGGCTCAGCAGGTGGTCACTGAAGGTGGAAGGGCAAGGAAGAAGAGAAGAGCAGCTAGTCCTATAGGAAAAGGGGAAGAGTCAATGGAGACTACACCAAATATGAGCCCCAGGAGGATACAGGGTGGGTTGAAGAGGATTACAAGGGAGAATAGGAATAGAAAGAACTTGCAGCCAGAGGGAACAGGGGATAGACCGGAGAATCGCACCGTCACCAGGAAAAGGCAGATCTACGTGATCGGGGACTCCTTACTGAGAAGAATAGACAGGCCTGTAACCAGAGCTGACCCAGAGAATAGAAGGGTGTGCTGTTTTCCAGGTGCTAAGATATGGGATGTGGACCTGGGGTTGAAAAGGATCCTAAAGGGAGCGGGAAAAAATCCACTGATTGTCCTTCATATGGGAACAAACGATACCGGTAGATTCTCGCTGGAACATATCAAAGGAGACTATGCCAGGCTGGGGAAGATGCTTAAGGAAATCGAGGCTCAGGTGATCTTCAGTGGGATTCTGCCTGTTCCTAGAGAAGGACAACAAAGGTTTGACAAGATTATGACTATCAACAGATGGCTCCGGCAGTGGTGCTATAAGGAGGGCTTTGGGATGTATGGCCACTGGGAGGCATTCATGGACAGAGGACAGTTCTCTCGGGATGGACTTCATCTGAGTAGGGAAGGAAATAGACTTCTAGGATGGAGGCTGGCACAACTGATTAAGAGAGCTTTAAACTAGGAATTTGGGGGAGATGGTTGGGAGATGTCCAGGTAATCTCCACACCGGATTTTAGCATTGAGAGGGAAGAAAACAAAATAAGAAAGGATACAGCCGTGGGTAGGAGAATGTATATAAGGAGGAAGGGCAGTGTGGATTCCAGTCTAATAGGTTCTACTGGCTGTAGAATGTCTGTGCCTAATTGGGTAAAGAATGTGAGTGAGGCCAAACAGCAAAAATTCAAATGTTTGTACAGGAATGTGAGGAGCCTAGGTAACAAAATGGAGGAACTAGAGCTACTGGTGCAGGAAGTGAAACCAGATATTATAGGGATAATTGAAACATGGTGGAATACTAGTCATGACTGGACAACAGCTATTGAAGGGTATGTGCTGTTTAGGAAAGACAGAAATAAAGGTAAAGGTGGTGGAGTAGCATTGTATATCAATGATGAGGTAGAATGTAAAGAAATAAGAAGCGATGGAATGGACAAGACAGAGTCCGTCTGGGCAAAAATCACATTGGGGAAGAAAACTACGAGAGCCTCCCCTGTGATAGTGCTTGGGGTGTGCTATAGATCGCCGGGATCTAATTTGGATATGGATAGAGCCATCTTTAATGTTTTTAATGAAGTAAATACTAATGGAAACTGCGTGATCATGGGAGACTTTAACTTCCCAGATACAGACTGGAGGACAAGTGCTAATAATAATAATAGGGCTCAGATTTTCCTAGATGCGATAGCTGATGGATTCCTTCGTCAAGTAGTTGCTGAACCGACTAGAAGGGATGCCATTTTAAATTTGGTTTTGGTGAGTAGTGAGGACCTCATAGAAGAATTGGTTGTAGGGGACACCCTTGGTTCAGGTGATTATGAGCTAATTCAGTTCAAACTGAACGGAAGGATAAACAAAAATAAATCTGTGACTAGGGTTTTTGATTTCAAAAGGGCTGACTTTCAAAAATTAAGGAAATTAGTTAGGGAAGTGGATTGGACTGAAGAATTTATGGCTCTAAAGGCAGAGGAGGCCTGGGATTACTTCAAGTCAAAGCTGCAGAAGCTATCAGAAGCCTGCATCCTAAGAAAGGGGAAAAAATTCATAGGCAGGAGTTGTAGACCAAGCTGGATGAGCAAGCATTTCAGAGAGGTGATTAAGAAAAAGCAGAAAGCACACAGGGAGTGGAAGATGGGAGGGATCAGCAAGGAAAGCTACCTTATTGAGGTCAGACCACGTAGGGATAAAGTGAGAGAGGCTAAAAGTCAAGTAGAGTTGGACCTTGCAAAGGGAATTAAAACCAATAGTAAAAGGTTCTGTAGCCATATAAATAAAAAGAAAACAAAGAAAGAAGAAGTGGGACCGCTAAACACTTAGGATGGAGTGGAGTTTAGGGATAATCTAGGCCCAATATCTAAACAAATACTTTGCCTCAGTCTTTAATAAGGCTAATGAGGATCTTAGGGATAATGGTAGCATGACAAATGGGAATGAGGATATGGAGGTAGATATTACCATATCTGAGGTAGAAGCAAAACTCGAACAGCTTAATGGGACTAAATCGGGGGGCCAAGATAATCTTCATCCAAGAATATTAAAGGAATTGGCACATGAAATTGCAAGCCCATTAGCAAGAATTTTTAATGAATCTGTAAACTCAGGAGTTGTACCGTATGACTGGAGAATTGCTAACATAGTTCCTATTTTGAAGAAAGGGAAAAAAAAGTGATGTGAGTAACTACAGGCCTGTTAGTTTGACATCTGTAGTATGCAAGGTCTTGGAAAAATTTTTGAAGGAGAAAGTAGTTAAGGACATTGAGGTCAATGGTAAATGGGACAAAATACAACATGGTTTTACAAAAGGTAGGTCGTGTCAAACCAACCTGATCTCCTTCTTTGAGAAAATAACAGATTTTTTAGACAAAGGAAACACAGTGGATCTAATTTACCTCGATTTCAGTAAGGCATTTGATACAATGCCACATGGGGAATTATTAGTTAAATTGGAAAAGCTGGGGATCAATATGAAAATTGAAAGGTGGATAAGGAATTGGTTAACAGGGAGACTACAGCGGGTCATACTGAAAGGTGAACTGTCAGACTGGAGGGAGGTTACCAGTGGAGTTCCTCAGGGATCGGTTTTTGGGACCAATCTTATTATTACTGACCTCGGCACAAAACGTGGGAGTGTGCTAATAAAGTTTGCGGATGATACAAAGCTGGGAGGAATTGCCAATTTGGAGAAGGACTGGGATATCATACAGGAGGATCTGGATGACCTTGTAAACTGGAGTAATAGTAATAGGATGAAATTTAATAGTGAGAAGTGTAAGGTCATGCATTTAGGGATTAATAACAAGAATTTTAGTTATAAGCTGGGGACGCATCAATTAGAAGTAACGGAGGAGGAGAAGGACCTCTGAGTACTCGTTGACCACAGGATGACTATGAACTGCCAATGTGATATGGCCGTGAAAAAAGCTAATGCGGTCTTGGGATGCATCAGGAGAGGTATTTCCAGTCGAGATAAGGAGGTGTTAGTAGCATTATACAAGGCACTGGTGAGATCTCATCTGGAATACTGTGTGCAGTTCTGGTCTCCCAAGTTTAAGAAGGATGAATTCAAACTGGAACAGGTACAGAGAAGGGCTACTAGGATGATCCGAGGAATGGAAAACCTGTCTTATGAAAGGAGACTCAAGGAGCTTGGCTTGTTTAGCCTAACCAAAAGAAGGTTGAGGGGAGATATGATTGCTCTCTATAAATATCAGAGGGATAAATACCGGAGAGGGAGAGGAATTATTTAAGCTCAGTACCAATGTGGACACAAGAACAAATGAATATAAATTGGCCATCGGGAAGTTTAGACTTGAAATTAGACTAAGGTTTCTAACCATCAGAGGAGTGAAGTTCTGGAATAGCCTTCCAAGGGAAGCAGTGGGGGCAAAAGACCTATCTGGCTTCAAGATTAAACCCGGTAAGTTTATGGAGGCGATGGTATGATGGCATAACATGATTTTGGCAATTAACTGATCTTTAACTATTCATGGTAAATAGGCCCAGTGGCCTGTGATGGGATATTAGATGGGGTGGGATCTGAATTACTACAGAGAATTCTTTCCTGGGTATCTGGCTGGTGAATCTTGCCCACATGCTCAGGGTTCAGCTGATCGCCATATTTGGGGTCGGGAAGGAATTTTCCTCCAGGGCAGATTGGAAGAGGCCCTGGGGGTTTTTCGCCTTTCTCTGCAGCGTGGGGCATGGGTCACTTGCTGGAGGATTCTCTGCACCTTGAAGTCTTTAAACCATGATTTGAGGACTTCAATAGCTCAGACATAGGTGAGAGGCTTATTGCAGGAGTGGGTGGGTGAGATTCTGTGGCCTGATTTGTGCGGGAGGTCCGACTAGATGATCATAATGGTCCCATCTGACCTTAATATCTATGAGTCTATGAGCTGACTCTTGATATTTCAAACAAACTCTACAGGATGCTACCCAGCTACGTGGACTGAAGTGCTCTCCTCCAATCAAATACCTTAATACCTTGCTAAAGGCACATATACAAACAAATACAAGTGTGCTAATGCAACTACCAACTTCAGTGATATTAGACAATAACTTGGTATGGTTTGGTATATAAACATTGATCTCTGTCTTTTAGTCTGAGAAATGCAATATGCACTCCTTAGAAATTCCTTCTGAGGATAGCAAGGGGGTCCCATGGCCTCCAAAGAGACATCTCTACTCAATGTCCAGTTCATCCCCATGACCTAATGCAACAATCAGGTTCCTCACTGCCCTTCAGTCAGCCAGATAATAATTTAAGGGGGTCATAAACTGGCAGCATGGTTCTGGGGCTCCAGCAAGAGTCTGCTGGACAGAAGATTTCCCCCTGCTGCTCCCAACAAGCCCAGCCCTGGTAAGCGAGTACGCTTTGCTTTAGTGATCCAGAGAGAGCTTCCACAAACCGTAGTGCACGAAGATTAAGATGGTGCGACCCAGAGGCTCCTTGGTGCCAGATGGAAAAGAGTTCATTTCTCTGGGTCAGCAAGTCCTATCAGGCCTGATAAACTCACTGCACCCAACACGCTGCTTTCATATTACTTATCCAAAACATGCCTTGTAAGGTATCAGATGAATGCTGATGCCACAGTGGTCATGAATATCATTGTGAAAAGTACGTACTGACACTGTACAAGGAATTGTGTTTTAAAGTCTGAAACAAGGCAGAGTGGAGAAAGAGGGCTTCTGCCAGACAACAGCTTATCTATTCCCCTGTCTATGCTGTACATTAAACATTGTAAAGTCAACAGAAAGGAAGCCCCATTTGCATGTGATGTCAACAGGAAAAGCAGATTAATGTGGGGAGATGTGAAACCAGTCGGGAGGGGTGCGGGAGCACACTGGAATACAAGCAATGGGGGAAGAAGAGTCTTATCTGGTGGCATACGTCAAAAGGACCATTTCAAAGGGTTACTGGACTACAAGAGGAAGGAAGAAGGACTCCTTTCTTATCCTTCACTGAGGAAGCAAAACGGACAGCGCTTTTTGCATTCATGAAAGTTGGATCCTGGCCATGTGGGCTAGTGACGCTGGGAGGTTGCTTTACATGAGAAATTGCTTTAGATAGGGATTTACCCTGTTCAAGTTACGTTTAGACTGACACTAATGTAATCCCTTACGTTTGACATGTAACCTATTGGTTTTATTATCCTTGCTCACTCTCTCTTAATCTTTAAAAATAAACTTACTTTTGTTTGCACTATCAGTAGATTCCAGAGCTGTGTTGTTATGAAGATCTGATTCTGAGGTGTGCCAGCCAAGCTGTGTATACACTGTCTCTTCTAAGACAGTTTACCTGGTTATTTCTATGAGTGTCCAGTGACAGGGGCTGGATGCTACAGAGGGGGATGTTAGCAGAGGGGTTTGGGGGATGGTGTGTGTCTGTCACTAGCCTGCACAAGAGAGGGCAAGGTCTGCAGAGACCTGGAAGTCAGTGGCTGTTTGTGGCCAGCGGCCGCTTGTTTCAGGATGCTGAGCTACAGCTGGCCTGTGGGAAGACTGCTTCACGCTCAAGACAAGGGGTTGTGAGGTGCTGGAAAACCCTGAACACCCCTAGGGAGCATTAGATGGCCGATAGGCTGGCTGATACAATTCCTCCTCTCAATCTGGGGACACAATTTGGGGAGTGGGGCATTAAAGATGTTACTATTTCAATTGTAAGGCTGTAGCCACACTTGCAACAGCTGGGGTCAGGTGTGGGATATAGAATAGTAGAGTATGGGAGATAGGAAGGTCGTTCATCTTCTGTGCATACCAAAGGAGTTTTTTGGCTCTGCACAGCAGGTCAGCTTTTCTTCTGGACAGGCTGATTTGCTGTACAGCCAGTATCCATAACTCTGTGGGACTGGCACGGCCTCAGGGGCCAGGCTTACCTTCTGTTGGATCAGGCTCAGAGTAGTTGAGTATCAAGAATAAAACCTGGGTTGGAGCATGGGAACAAATATTCTTCCATGCATACTGGACTCCTGTCTGCGTGTATGTTACCAGCATTGCCAATAATAATCCCTGCTAGCTCTGTAAATCTGCTGCAGGCACCCCACTGCATGTGCTTTGGGAATACCTGAGAATTAAAAGCTTTCGGGAAAATGTTACTACGCGAATACAAATGATTTTAGGCATTACGCTGCCCAGGAGGCCTCCTTCCCCCAGCCTCCTCTCTGACTGTTATAGGCCATTTATCTGTTGCCTGAGCTGATCCAAAAGATAAGCCGAGATGAGGTGGGTGGGGATTTTGTAATCTTCTCTTGGCGAAGATATTCATTCTTACGGAATTGAAATCGTGTACTTCCCTAAATCATGGGTTGAAGTGTTGGAAGTAAGTAAGCAGACTGTTTGACAATACCTTTTAGTCAGGAGGGCCTGGATCCAAAAAAGCACAATGCTTAACTTTACATGAATAGGCCCATTGGCTCCAGTGCGACAATTTAAAGTGAAGGACATGTTTAAGTGCTTTGCTGGATCATGGCCTAGATTAGATATACACAGAAGGCTGGGGTAGAATGACTGGGACAAATTCTGTTTGCTAACTTATCTGATTACTAGAACCCAATTAAGGGTCCTACTCAGGCAAATAACATCACATGATGGGGTGCTGGGCCGTGCTACACTAATACAATAATAATGAGGTCAGCAGGATCTCTGTGCTGGGTTTGAGCATTACCCACAGCTTTTGCAATATGGTTTCTGCATGTGTCACGTGCAGCTAAATTGCCCCCAACATGAACAATTCTAAAATACAGATGGATCAGGTTATGTCTACACTACAAGGGCCACAGCTGCAGTGGTGTTGTCACGGCAGTGTAGACACTCGCTAGACAACAGAAGAATTCCTAACTTTTTCACAGCCCTGACCGCTGTAAATGTCAATGTAAATTTTAGGTGTAGACCAGGCCTCAGTGTGATCACTGTTTTGTTCTTTTTGTAAAAAGGAAATCATACTTTCTCCATTTCCTCTTTACTTCCTTGCTTCTTCTGAGAAGAAGGATGGTTCAGAAGTTAGGGCCTTAGCTTAGGACTTCAGAGTCCTGGGTTCAAATATCTTGACCCCCAAAGGCTTCCTTTGTGACCATGGGCAGGTTACTTAGGCTATATCTACGCTATGGCTTATGTTGGCATAAATTACGTCGCTCACGGGTGTTATTCCTGAGGACATTCTGCAAGAAAAATTTAAAAATTCTGCTCCAAAAATATAAAAATTCTGTGCACAATATTTTTAAATTCTGCAAATTTTATTTGTCAAATAAATGGGGAGGCTCCAGCATGGCATTGGGGAGCACAGGCCACTGCCTGCATTGAGGTGGGAGATCACTGTGCAGTTCCGCCCCTGGACACAGATTCAGCGGTGAGGTGCACCCAACCCTGACACAACTCAAGGACCAGGCCTTTCCCAGAAACACCCCAGGGCCCTGCCCCTCAGTGCCAGGTGCACCAGGTGTGGGCAGGTAGGCTCAGCAAGGCAGGATCCAAATGTGGAGGGGCTAAGCATGGGGGGATCTAGGTGTGGGTTGAGAGGGTTCTATGTTGGGCAATCTGGGTGTGGGCGGCTCAATAGGGGATCCAGGTCTGGGGGGGGGCTCTTGATGCCCAGGGGCCTGTTGGGGGGTTCTGGGTGCAATGGCAATGGGACTCTGCAGGGCGGTCGAGGTGAAGGTGGTTGGGGCCCAGCAGGGAGGGGTCAGGGTGTGGGAGGGGTAGAGCTTGGCAGGGGTGTGTGGATGTGGGGAGCTTAATGGGGGGTCCAGATGCAGCTGGTTGGGGCTTGGTAGGCTGGAAATCCAGGTGCGGGTGGCTTGTTGGGGTGGTCCAGGTGTAGGGGGAGTGGGGATCATCGGGGGGGGGGTTGGGTGTGTTTGGAGGTCTGGATGCATGGGGGTTGGAAGGATGGGGGAGCAGCTCCCTGTACAGTGATCCCTCCCTCTGCAGCTGAGGAGTGATGGGTGCAGGAAACACAAGGGGGGCGGGGAAGAGTTTGCAGAGCTTCCTACATTCGGGGAAGAAATCTGGGGGTGGGTCTGATAAGGCCCCAGATTCTGTGCAGGGGAAGAGGAAGTCATGTCCTCCCCAGACCAGCTGGGACTAGCAGCTGAGCTGGGCACACGGTAGGAGCCAGCAGCCAGGTCATCCCTAGTCCTGCCTCATGCCCCACAGTGATTTACCTCTCTGCCGGCTGCTCTGGGGACCCAATACTGCTGGCGACGGTCTCATGACTGCTCTTGTGGCTTCCCTTTGCTTCTCCATCAGAAAGTTATTTTTCTGTGGGGAAGCAAAGAAATCTGCGGGAGACATAAATTCTGCACATGCGCAGTGGCGCAGAATTCCCCCAGGAGTAGGTGTGAATCTTCCACCCTAAGCGACATAAGTTGTGCCGACATAAGCGTTCGCTTCTGCCCTTCGCAGAGGTAGTTTTATTATGCCAATGGGAGAGCTCTCTCCCGGCGGCCTAGAGTGCTTTCACCAGACGTCCTGCAGTGGTGCAGCTACATTGGTATAGACAGGGCCTAAATCTCTCTCTGCTTCTGTAAAAATGGGGATAATACTTTTCTACCTGTGCGGATAGATACATTAAAAAACTGGAGTGGGTTGAGATTTACTGAAGAAAAGTACTCTATAAGAGCTAGGTATTATCATGCTCCTCTGTTCTAATCTCTCACCTGGAAACAAGGAAAGCCAGTACCATGTAACCAGGCAGCTCTCCATGCACCACCAGTGGTCCAAGCACCATAGTTTGGGAAATTTTGACCTAGCTAAAGGTGGGGTTTCAAAATTCTGTATTGCTTCACCCCTTAGATTGGCCATCTCAGCATCTTCATTAGACACATTGATTCTCACATTTTAACTTGGGTCTCCTATACTCCTTTGACATATTACCACTTGGAACAATGTTTTTAGTCTGGGGAGCTGTAAACAGCATTACTGGAGGCATACCCATGATTGATAGGAAAAAACAAATTGGCCATTGGCAATCTCCCTTCAAAAGTATGCTCACTGGTGGTCTTGGACCACACTCATAAGAAATGTCAGACCACCATGATGCAAATGTCCTGAAAACCTGGTACATAATTCAGAGTATATTTCAGGGTTCACTGCTGGGATCCTGCTCTCCCTAATGCCTAGCCATTGTGTCTCTCATTATACTATATATATATATACATAACCAGGACCGAGCAGTCAGATGTATGACCTGTCAGATAATATTTGATGGAGCAGATGAAAAGTTAGGCCAGAAGTGACATGCTACTCATTGAAATGAAGGACATGTCATACACGATTTCCTCCTCATCTCAGGCTCTGTCATTTTGCCCCACCGTCTGGCATGTGATAATACATGTCAACTGCAGTGGTTCCTGTTTCATGCACAACATCTGTTTATAGTTCACCGCTTAGATGAACAAGACACCGAAGTCGTACAAGACAGCTGGGAGAGAGGATATGTAATTTAAAACTGTTCTGCAATGAGGGAAAACTGAAGAGGAATACGGCAAGAAAGAAATGTTATGGGCCGGGCCAGCCATTTAGCATTGCTCATCTGAGCTGTTGACATTGCAAGGGGGTTCCTCAAAACAGTTTGCTCTGAGCTGTTATGTGTCAGGTGGGCTATTTTCAAAAATTACTGGGAGATATTTTTTTTTAATTGTGCCACTGGCCAGTATGACTGTGCATGAAGATTGCCACAGCGCTAGAATTGGACATGTCTGCAAAACCATATGTATGGGCTTGCAGGTGAACATCAATCTTTGGAGCAGGAGTAATTCAGGGAGCATTAGTCTAATTATCCTAATCATCCAACAGTTATGGAAATTTCGAGTGTACATCTCTGAGGAACCACCTGTATGAGATACTGGCTGAAGTATCATCACCTTCAGGGCATATTGTGGCAGTCCAGATAGAAAGGGAGACAGGACCAGATTCAGAATCAGGAAGTGACTGAACATTAGCGAGTGAGGGTGTCAAAGTTCCTTCCCCACTCTGAACTCTAGGGTACAGATGGGGGGACCTGCATGAAAACCCCCTAAGCTTATTTTTATCAGCTTAGGTTAAAAGTTCCCCAAGGTACAAACTATTTTACCTTTTGCCCTTGGACTTTATTGCTGCCACCACCAAGCGTCTAACAAATATATAACCGGGAATTAGCTCGCTTGGAAACGTCTTTCCCCCCCCAAATCCTCCCCAAACCCTACACCCCCTTTCCTGGAGAAGGCTTGACAAAAATCCTCATCAATTTGCATAAGTGAACACAGACCCAAACCCTTGGATCTTAAGAACAATGAAAAAGCAAACAGGTTCTTAAAAGAAGAATTTTAATTCAAGAAAAAGTAAAAGAATCACCTCTGTAAAATCAGGATGGTAAATACCTTACAGGGTAATCAGATTCAGAACATAGAGAATCCCTCTAGGCAAAACCTTAAGTTACAAAAAGACACAAAAACAGGAATATACATTCCATTCAGCACAGCTTATCTTATCAGCCATTTAAAGAAATCAGAATCTAACGCATATCTAGCTAGATTACTTACTAAGTTCTAAGACTCCATTCCTGTTCTGTTCCCGGCAAAAGCATCACACAGACAGAGAGAACCTTTGTTTCTCCCCCCCTCCAGCTTTGAAAGTATCTTGTCTCCTCATTGGTCATTTTGGTCAGGTGCCAGCAAGGTTATCCTAGCTTCTTAACCCTTTACAGGTAAAAGGGTTTTTCCTCTGGCCAGGAGGGATTTTAAAGGTGTTTACCCTTCCCTTTATATTTATGACAGAGGGTATAACTCAAGACTGCAGGTGGCAAAGTCTGTTAAAGTCACTTGTCTCTGTGGTGACTCCTGGACTTCCTCAAGGTCATTGAAGAGTTACGACTAGGGGGGATTTCTTAGACATCAGCAACAGGCAGAAAGGATCTCCTGCAGGAACCTAATTCTCCCCTGAACACTAAGGGACAGATCCTCATCTGGTGCAAAGTGGCATACTTCCATCAACTTTTCTTTGTTTTTAAAGTAAGAGTCAGACACTCAGCAGGTCACTGAAGTCAACAGAGCTATGCCAGTTTATACCAGATGAGGATCTGGCCCTTGAAAAAGTTACATCCATATTGGGCAATTACTTTTGATCCCCATTTTTTTACACAGAGCTATCTGGTTCCTGTCTGGACTACATTACACCTGTGCTCCACAGACTGTATTAGCTTCCAGGCATGTTTAGGTGCAATTCCACATTTGTTTTAATCCAAGAAGCTCAAAGTAATTTGTCTCTTGGCTGCTGTAGAAATCGCCCGTCCCCCGCCCCCCATTTGTGCTCTGGGCCAGCAGTCAGATCAGCCCAGAGGATTGATCAGACGCTCTCTAGCTTTGTATGTTTGGCGGCAGAGTGTTTTCCATACAAAGGCCCCTAACTCTGGAATTTGTGTTCCCCGCTGCCTTGACATATTGACTTTCTGGGGATGCTGTTAGGCACACATGTTTTGTGTTGGGGGAGGTTGGGAAGGTGGGTTCTCCAGAGGGGTGTTCTCAGCTTGACATTATGTCAGTTCCATTTAAGTTTATGTTTTGCAAGCATACCCAGAGGACGGTGTGCCTATTTAATAAAGCCACTAAATAAATAAATAAAAATGACAGGCTGAACTACCTGAAATATCAAGAACATTGATAAAGAAATCACACTGCATTTTTCATCTTGGGTCCCTTTATGAAACAGATGATTAAAATGAGTGGCACTATATTCCGAGCTCAGGAACTGCTTGAAAGGTTTAATCTATAATTTTAACCCACGTCAGTAGCACATAGCAGCCAGGGAAAGCATACAATCAGTCAAAATCCTATGCTGCAGAAACTCTGGTACAGGTTGTCTGATGTCCTTAGCTGATCTCACTTTTTCATTGGTGTATCTCTGGACTACATTGGATTTGTTCCTGATCTACAACATTGCAAGGGAAACCAGAATCAGGCCCTCAAAGCATTCCCCACCCCAGTCTGACCCCTCTAAGAGTTTTGCCTGAGCAAGGACTGAATAAAGAATCTAGGTTTAGCCCAGAGAATAAATAACTCTGTTGTCTGAGAGCTACAGTGAGCTGACAGGACAAAATGTCATGTGGGAATTACTTTTCCAAACAGAAATAATACCAAATAAAACAATGCTGAAATGTAATTTGCGCATTTTAATAATTTCCTTTTTATATTTTAAAGCTATAATATAAAATAAATATGACAAAGCACTGAATGCATAATTAGCATGAAATTACACCTCGTTTGTTTCCTCAAAGTTGCTTTGTCTGGATTATAAATGGTATGTGGAAAGAGTGGAAACTGAAATATCTCTGAGTATTAAAAAGTCTTTTAAGATGGTGTCATGGGGGCTTTAATGTCCTCTTTTATTCCTGACTTGAATTTATTCTCCTTGTGTTGTCAGTAATAACCCTTCTAGAAAATGTACTCTGTCCCTCATCTGAGCCCTGGGGCACTGGGCACTGTCTGCCACAATAGCTGGTGCGAAACGTGGCACTTTTATACTGAATGGAAAGAAGAATATGCTTCCTTACCATAATGTTCCCACATAGAAGCAGAGAGAGTTCCCATTCTTTTACTTTATGGAGCATCCCGTGAACATTCATGGTAATACACTGGGAACTAGAAGAGCACAAAACGATTTTATGAGCCCTGCTGGGAGTTTCACGATGACCTGAATTTCCATGCAAACCTGTAGCTGACTGGGCTGTGGGCAGTCAGGCTAGTGGTAGACGTGAGAGTTCCGCCTAATGGTTAGAGCTGGGTCCAGGATGGGCAGAGCCAAGGGTCAGTAGTGGAGAGACAGAAGCCAAATGCCAGTGGGTAAACTAGAGTCATAAGTCAAAGGTGGAGTCAGGGATCAAACCCAGACATGTGGAGCCAAAGAAGAGCAGGGGCTGGAGCAGAGTGACAGGTTACATACCACAGTTAGTAGTTCTGCAATTTCATATTTGAGTTCCTTCAGATCCCCAAAAAGAATGTCTTGCACTGAGTAGGAAAGACACAGAGAGCAGAGAGCTTCTGGCAAACAGTGGGATGATCAAGTGTCCATTATAATGTGTTCAATTCTTTCTAATGGTTGCAGTTGGTTTGGGATCAGACCCATTCCTAGCAAGGGAATTTCACAGGCAGAATTCCTCAGCAGTGATGTTTTTGTCTAGCATTTCTAAGATAATAAAACTAGGTCTTTACATTTTGGAGTTCAGATTTTGCTCTGCATCAGTCAACTGCTGGTCACTAATCATTCCTGCTTTTGAGTCATGTGGGCGTTCCTTAGACTGTGCAACTGCTCATTTTTTTACCAATATTTGTAATAATTAGCAAACAAAGAAACAGTCTGAAAAACCATGAATGCATATTCCACCTGGTCTGCACAACCCTGCAGCAATCAGAAAGCTAACAGAAAGCAGGTTAGAACCCTTAGGAAAGGAATAGATAATAAGACAGAAAATATAGTGCGACTATGTAAGTCCATGGTACACCCACACCTGAATACTGCATGCAGTTCTGGTTGCCCCATCTCAAAAAAGGTACATTGGAAAAGGAAAAGGCACAGAGAAGGGCAACTAAAATGATCAAGGGAATGGAACAGCTTCCATATGAGGAGAGATTAAAAAGCCTGGGACTAGTTAGCTTGTAAAACGAGACGACTAAAGCGGGGATATGATGGAGGTCCATAAAATCAGGAATGGTGTGGAAAAAGTCAATAAGTGAATTTACCACTTCACATAACACAAGAACTGGAGTCACCCAATGAAATTAACAGGCAGCAGGTTTAAGACTAACAAAAGGAAGTCCTCCTTCACCGGTGGAGCTTTTTGCCAGGAGATATTGTGAAGGCCAAAACTATAACTGGATGAAAGAAAGAATTAGATAAGTTCATAGAGGATAGGTCCATCAATGGCTATTAGCCAAGATAGTCAGGGATGCAACCCCCCCCCCCCCCCCCCCCCGCTCTGGGTGTCCCTAAACCTCCGATTGTCAGATGCTGGGGCTGGACAAGAGGGGATGAATCACTTGATGATTGCCCTGTTCTGTTCATTCCCTTTGACGCATCTGGCACTGGCCACTGTCAGAAGAGAGGATACTGGGCTAAATGGACCATTCATCTCATCCGGTATAGCCATTGTTGTGTTCTTATTGGTTCCTTACCTTCCATTTAGGCCTCTCTCGATCAAGAGTTTTTCCTCTTGTTGAAAGCTGGTCAAAAAGTTTGTCAAAACTGTTTCGTGATAGAAAATTGAGTTTTTTTACAGAACAAAGTTTTCCATGAATAATGTCTGCTTTCTGTGGAAATGTTGACTTTTCATTAATTGCTCCCCCCCCCCACCAACTGCCTCTTCCATGATGCCTTATGGCAAGGGAACCTGGTAGCTTAGCAATCAAGGAGATCATGGTGCAACATGGGAGAGGTTGTCTGGGGAGGGAGCCCAGCCCACAGAGCAGATATGGGGGCATGTGACATCTGAACTAAAATTCCTATGAGTTACCGTGGTAGCATTTCCATATTAAAACTTTTGATTTTCAGACAAAAACAAAACTTGTCCCTGCCCCCCAAAGTAAAATTTTCTGACCAGCTCCACTTTTATCCATTTATTTGTTGTTAAAATGGTTGGTCCCTGAGTTGTTGAGTCTGTCTATATAGGTTTTTATATAGCTCCTTTCACTGTAATCTGAGTGCTTCAGAGATATTAAGTTTATTTTCCCAACACATTCTTGACCCTGAGTCTTTTAAAAAAAAATAAAAAAATCTGAAAACTTATGCAATGCTACAGCTGCTTTCAATGGGCGCATTAAATAAATAAATAAATAGAGCTTGTAAAATAGGAAAGTACCTTTTGAAAAAATCAAAAGAAAGATTTTCATTTCATTTTAAATTTTCAGAAAGTTTTTCACATTTTGGGAAAAAATCCTCATTGGGTTTTACTCTCCCAGGTAGAAGAAAGGGGAGAAGCAAATACAAAAAAAAAAAAACCCTGAAAAATTTTGAATTTTTCATCAAAAATGAAGTTTCAACCAAAATGAAAACTTTCCAGAAAAAGGTATTTTTTGTTTAAAAGTTCAAATGAAAAATAAAATGTATGCAGGTCTATAACAAAGATACAACTAGAAATCTTGAAAACAGAATTGTAGGGTGATTCTGAAAGGTAAAGTTGGCTGAAAGTGATAATGTTTCAAATCCTTTACTTCATCAGTGTTCAAAGCAAGAAAGATTAAATTGCAAGCTCTTGAAACACTATGTTAATAGTATATGATTGAACCCCAACATCTATTGAAATTGTTTTCACTTATGAACTTTTATAATGAGTTGTCTCCAGAAAATGTAGTCTAGTTATTAAGTCAAAGTTGCCAGGCAATTGAGAGGAAAAGGAAATTGATATATGGGCTGCCTTGTGATTTAACAAGTGAAGGGCTAAATACAATACTCATTAACTGAAGCAACCTCATTCAGCAAGAATCAAATCTACGCTTTAAAAATGCAGTAGCTTAGGACTAATCAGACACTTACAAGAACGTCTTGATTTTAAATATCTCGATCTCCACTCTCTAGCAGAGATTTTTCAGCGTATTTATAAAATCTGTCTAAACTCTGGTATGTTTAGAAATTTATGGCTAATGGTTTTTGCCTACTTCCCCCTAAATTGCAAAAAGAAAAGGAGTACTTGTGGCACCTTAGAGACTAACCAATTTATTTGAGAATAAGCTTTCGTGAGCTACAGCTCACTTCATCGGATGCATACTGATGAAGTGAGCTGTAGCTCACGAAAGCTTATGCTCAAATAAATTGGTTAGTCTCTAAGGTGCCACAAGTACTCCTTTTCTTTTTGCGAATACAGACTAACACGGCTGTTACTCTGAAACCTTCCCCCTAAATTGCTATTTTTAAAGCTGAAATATAAAATGTGTTCCAACTAAAGTCGTTGTATGGAACATTAAAATGTTTAAAGCCTAATGAACAAACTTCAAAAAGTGCTGGACATCTGAAACATTTAGACCTGGAAGCAGCCATTTTAAAGAGTTCCCGTACACAAGAATAAGGCATTCACCAATAAAAAGGGTAGTCAGCAGAAGTGCTGTTTATACATTAAAATTGCTGGTTGTACATCATGTTGAAGGTGACTGACTTAGGACAAACTTTTGTGGACTCAACATAAATGGCTAAGAGTCCAGTAAACCAGAGAATGAATTGTTTTTAAAGGAAAATTAAAAAGAGAGAGATGTGCCCTGGCATTCTTTTATGCTTTGAAAACTTTAAGTAAGTTAATTATGGGATTTTAGTAGCTGTGTGGAACCAAGGATGGAAAATGATACAAGAGCAACCATGTAGCCATATTATGTACAGATTTTACTCTGCTTAAAGAGGCATTACTGCAGACGACAGATGATCTACACCACCCCCAGATTTGTCTTGAGCTGCTTAATGGATGAGTTATGTTCTCTAGGGATCCCAGAACTGGCTCTAGTGTGGGAATGTAGAGGTAACAGACCTCCACACAGATGATGCTTGAGACTCAGAGTTTCGGTTGTGAAAGGAGAATGGGATCAGGTCCAAACATTCAGGGTCTGTTTTAAAATCAGGAAGACAGTAAATTCCAAACAACTGCATATATGTTACGTGGACATATAGCTCTCAGGATAGGTGTGGTAGCTTATCTGGTATAAAGCAACATCCCCCTGTTTAAAATGCACTACAGAATTTACTTTGCTGATGAAGTTTTCCATGTCATGTTGCCTTATAAAATCTTAGAAATTAGAGACGGTCATTTAGGGCTCCTTGAAATCAGTTGGATGTAATCACGTGAGTAAGTGCTTGCCAACATGAATAAGGGTTGTACAATCTAGCCAATGTTCCATCCTCATGCTAGAGTGGAATTACGTCCTATTATCTAATTCAAGGCTTCCATCACTTCCCTGAGAAGAATATCTCACCATCCAAAGACATCTCGCTGTCAGAAATTTGTACCTGGTGTTCAACTCACATTTCCACCCTTCTACATAAATACACTGCTCTTTGCCCCGACATTGCTCTGGGGCGGTATGGGGCAATAGCCAGGGGCCAAGAAAGAATTCTCTGGCTGCAGCAGCAGTGCAGAGACAATATAAGCAGGCCGACATCGCTCCCACTCACAATGTCCAGCACAGTGGGTGTGTCAGGGGCAAGGCTCAAGAGGACTGTTTAGCCTGCAAGTAACTTCTGTAAGTTAGAGCAGCACTCCATGGGGGCTACTTTACAATGCTCAGGGCTGTTTCAGCCCCTACATCAGCTAAGAATCCCACGGCTGGAAAGGTAGCATAAATAATCCAATTTACATATGCAGGCATGGTAATTGTGCACATGAAAGTAGACACACAAATGCATAGACAGCACAAGGCTAGCTATGAAAATCTTGCCCAACTCCTGCTAATATTGCCAAGAAATTAGATGAGAGGGGTATTTCAGTCTCTGCATATCTCTAAAATAAATGCCTCATTTGCATCCCTTACTCTTTGGAAACCGGTTTGTAGGACAGGCTCAAGTTATTAGTGCTGCTTTTTGAAATGGAAGCAAACACACAATGAGATGCAGGAAACGAAATGAACACCTCTCCTGCAGTATATCTTGGGGAAGGTACAGCCTGCCATACACATCTCATTTCAATTCTGTTGAACAATTAGCAGGATCAAATCCTCTTAGTGGTTATGCCAAATGGGAACAGTTTGGGGGCAGCTTGAAAGAAAGGAGTTATCAGCACAGAAACCTCTGTTGCATTTGACAGTTTTCCTACTGCTTTGTAGCAGCAGACTGGTTCTCTCAGCGCCTTTCTGCGCTGAAAGTATGCAGCTCAAATTATAATTGGGATATTTAATTATATATAAAAACAGCCAGTGGATTTCTTTTTCGTGTTTAGGAGTAGTCATTCTGGAATGCGTCATATGAAGATCTTTAGATTCATCCCCAAGTAAAATTATCTTTTCTTATCTTCTATTATTAAAATAAAAAAGACACACGTGTATCCTGGTGGATTTTTATCAGACTCTCCAAAAGTAAATCACATGTTGATTTAGGTTTAAATGCTGGATTTTGGACCTGGGTATATTTGATTTTTCCCACAAAGGACATTTCTTCTACTTAAATCTCATATGAACCCGAGGGGAAAAAAATCCCAGAACCATTAAACTAGGACTCTCCCTTCCAGTAGTAGTTTTTCTGGACTAAATATGCCATAAAAAGAATACACAGATGATGTGAATCAAATCTGTGACAATACTGGTTCAAATGGTTGCTTAAAACAATTTTCATTCTGTTTTCATAGGAGATAAATTTCTAAGCCTGCACAATAAGCAAAAGTTGGTTCGAAAGCTTTAGTGATGATGAGAAACTGATGTTGCAAGTATTTATTTATGACTTAGTCCAGAATAGCCTGCCTTCTGGTATGATCTAGATTCTAGAATCAGTCGTTGTAAGATACAAGGCTTAGAGAAGGTGAAAAAAATTGTACTATTGTGATTTTTTAGGTAGACAGTTGAGTTGCCCATTATTTTATTAAATTCAGTTGCTGTTTTGATCTCCCTCAATATGGTGCACTTGGAATCGGTTTTGATTAGGAGGCTCCTCTTATCCTACTAATTGTATTTTTAGGATTTGGAATTCATTTCTATACAGGTTGAACTGTGTGGGGAAATGTTACCTCATTATGTTCTATGGAATCTCATTGTATTCTGTGGAACCTGTTAGGTATACATATTACTCTCCATCCTCTACAATCTAATCAGTATTTCCTGCAAAGTTTATAGATGTGTGCATTGGTATCCAGAGTTTTAGGGGGTGAGGGATGGGGCAGTGAAGGTGGCTAAACCTACAAGACACTCATGGGCACACTGGAAAGAGGGTCCCCATTGCGCATGCATTCAGAAGGCACAGTCTGGCCCACAGTTAGCCATACTGTGATCAAAATATGAGTGCTGAAAATCAGTGGGCAAAAGGACAAAACTGTGATGCAAAATTGGAACCATCTTTGCCATTATATCTATATAAGGAAAAGTCTAATTTTGTTTATGGACCCTCTTGTCTCTGTAGTATGTGATAGCTGTTCAGATAAACATTTCCGCAGATAAAAGGTAATTTGGGGGTTAGTTTTTTCCTGCTCCTCCCTTCTTTCTTCCTTTTCTTTTTAAAATATAGTCAAGATGGATGATAAAATTCTTGCTTGTCCTTATAATATAGAATTCATATGGTCTTCTCTTTTGGATTATTGTCTGTTCATTAATCATAGAAAAATCACTTATAAATAAGCATCTGTACATCTTGGACCTCTGCACAGACCTTATGGAGAAATATAGGTGTCGTGTGTGACATTTCTATAAACATGCCACAGTATTGGGATACACGACCTTATCTATGTACAAATCTCATAGTTTTCATAGAATATCAGGGTTGGAAGGGGGGACCTCAGGAGGTCATCTAGTCCAACCCCCTGCTCAAAGCAGGACCAATCCCCAATTTTTGCCTCAGATCCCTAAATGGCCCCCTCAAGGATTGAACTCACAACCCTGGGTTTAGCAGGCCAATGCTCAAACCACTGAGCTACCCCTGCCCCCCCGTTTTGCATGCAAATCTAAGTAGTTATGCATAATTACTCCTTTAGTACATGCAAATACAGGGCTTGTAAATGCAATAGATTCACCTGTATATACTGTGGGCCAGCTTCTCATGTGATGTAGCTCAGCAATTTCCATTTCAATAGATTTAAACCAGAGACTCAAGCCTTCTAAATGCCATTTTAAAAGGTCAGCTGGAACTTTGGCCAATGTTGTGGTTCAGTTACATTGGTAGATTGATCGTTATCTCTGTGTTCTGCTTCATGAATCAATATTTCCCCGCCGGCTTCTACAGGGCTTTTACTCTAACCTAACATCCCGAGCTTTCTTTTACAAATAAACTTGAGTGGTGGGCATTTTATCCTCGAGGAAGAAAAGTGTTTTAGGGAATACACACAGACAAGTTTTTAATTGCCTCTCAAGTTTTATATGTCGGTGGAGCTTATTGCCGTATATAAACAAAAGGTACAAGACAATGCTTGTAATTCAGTCACAGCGACGGGAGTCAAATACAAAAATCTAACTCTGTATTGTGGCCCAGTGTTTAGAATGAGATTCACCAGAGAGCCATCATCTATTTTATGAGAACACGTTTCAAAGAGACCATTACTCAAATATTTGAAGGTCTAATTCACCTGATGCTTTTAATTTTTAGTAAACAGGAAGAGGAAGCTGGCAGGTTTGACAATTATTTGTAATAGGAGTGGCTGTGCAATGAATAAGCAGTCCTTATAATTAAGCCTTATGTTTCCTTTCTTATCAGGGCTTTGGAGCGGAGCCCACGGACCAGCTCCAGAGCAGTGGAGCTGCAGGTTTTTGCCTGGAGCTGGAGCGGAGCCGAAGCCCAGCTCCAAAGCTCTGTTTAAAAGAAAAGGGGTACTTGTGGCACCTTAGAGACTAACAAATTTATTTGAGCATAAGCTTTCATGAGCCACAGCTCACTTCAGCCCTGTTTATTATTGCTGAACATTTTTGAAACACAGTTAGAAAGGGA
This sequence comes from Chelonia mydas, assembly GCF_015237465.2. Lineage (NCBI taxonomy): Eukaryota > Metazoa > Chordata > Testudines > Cheloniidae > Chelonia > Chelonia mydas. The sequence goes on from NC_057855.1 coordinate 91,809,684, forward strand.
CTGGGGAAGGGTTAATGATCTGGATCCTTAGAAAAAAAAACTGAGCCCTTCTTTAAAAACCAAGCAACCAAAAAACAAACACTCTCTCCTCCTCCCCTCATTTAACTAGTTTCAGTGCCTTGACAAATCTTTTCAACACTGTAGAATTTTATGGTGAGTTTGTGGTTTGGTTCTGTTTTTTTTAACATGACTGATGTAGATCTGTCTGACACACAATAATTAGAGAGACAAGGTGGGGGAGGTAATATTTTTTATTGAACCAACTTTTGGTGGAAAAAGACAAGCTTTCGAGCTTACACAGAGATCTTCTTCAGGGCTGAAGAATAATTATATAATAATTAAAAGAAGTGGTGAACAGATAACCTAGCACTGCCTCTGTAAGTGCTGTGCATTCTGAAAGCCATCACTTTCTGTGAGTGAAAGACTGTCTTGCTTGTTTTTAAATTTTTTATTTTTGGCCAGACTAGTGTATTTTCTCTGTATGCAGTTCAGTTATCTAACACTTACTTTATCACCTCTAGTTCTGTCTTTTAGCCTTGCTTAGGCAAATCTCCCACTGACAGCAAATGGAAGTCAAGGGGCATTATGCTTGTACACGACTGCCGGCTCAGAACCTACGCATGGAATGATTTTCATAACCAAGCTGATTCTTTTATATGTGCAAAAGTTTTGCTCAGATGCAAGCTTTTATTCAGAGAAAAATATGTGCATCATGTCTGAATCAGTCGTGGTTGTCCTCAAGGTCACTGGATTCATTCAGTATTAACAGTGCAGAAAAAAATTCCTCAGAAAGTAATTACTCAAACAGTAACCTTTAGGATGTGAAAGGCTGTAAGCCAGAGCTATGTTAGGAGGTTTTCAGGGGAGGAGATGCACCACTACACTGAGGATAGCTGGAGGCATCATGCCAAAACCTGCCTATAATAGGAAACTAAAAGCCTTCTGGGAGAACAAAGAGAATAATGGTGTGTCAGCTCCTGTTCTCTGCATCCTAAGCTTGCTCCTCTACATAGGCCACCTTGCTTTCTTAGCAGTTGCAGTGTTGCTTCTGCCAGCATGTGAGTTTCCTCTCTGGCTTTGACTCTCTTTTTAGACATTGCCTTCTGACCTTGAAAGATGTCTGCCCTGCAGCGATTTTGTGCATAGCTGCTTGTGTTTCAGAGAATTTAGATTCAGAAGCGGTTGTTAAATTTAGGTTAAGTTCCTGCATTGCTTGTTTGGTCACAGATTTATGGGTCTTCTGCACCGCTCCACCATCTTGAATATCTTCCAGGTATGGCCTGGCTTTTCTGGAGCTCCTTGTTTTTACAGCCTCTTTATTTTGGGGAGGGAGAAATTAAAAGTGATTCTAGAATCCTAGATCCTTATATCTTAGTCTGGGACTGGCTTGAAGGTGCTTTATAAAGCACTCCACCCAAGGATTTTATGGAGTCACCACAAGGCACATCCTACCCCTAGCTCCAGGGATGCCTAAATTGGCATTGTTCTGCTATACAAGGGTTATGTTTTGATGACGCTGTAGAGAAAAGTCACTTTATAGAAGGGACTGTGCTTTTACAAAGAGATAGAGAAAGAACCCTGAGAAGATCTTTCCTACTGAGGCTGGTGCTAAGCCCACTTTTCTTGTGTTGGTGGTGACAGGATGGCAAGAGGAGTGAACAGTTGCTGAGTCTGGAGCGGAGTATGGCTTCTTTGCATTGTGGCGGAGGAAGATAGCAGAGTCCTTTTCCCACTCTCCCTGCTACTGGACTTTCTTTCCCCTGCTCCACTGAGAACAAGGTGGCAGCCACAAGTAGGTTACAAAGGTCGCGCTCTTTCTTTGACTCTGGAGCAGGAATTGCACTCAGCTGATGTTCAGCTCAACCGTGTTAGCATAGAGTGAGACTGCTTCTACACGGACACAGTTCATGATTTTTTCCCTCTGCTCCTCGATGCTGCTATTAGTTTAGCTCTCTGAAAATCCAAGCAGAAATACACATGAGAGTGACGCCCAGTCCGAGGAGCTCCAACAGCGGAGAACCCCACTGGTGAAGTCTCCCTATGGCATCATGGAAGAGATATGCACCAAACGAACAGTATAGAGGCAACTGGCTTTTACAAAGATGCTCTTGTCCCCTGTGATGTGTGTGGAACTTGGGACAGCTACTGGTTCAATTCAATGGGGAGGCTCCATCTTCTCCCTCTCCCACCAACTCCTAGATGAGAGGAAACTTGGCAAATATAAGCTCTGATTTTCCTAGGCTCTTCGTGAAAAATCCCACATCTGTGTGGCCCGTAAGCCAGTATTTGCACATTTATCTATACCTGTCCACACAACATGTCTGGTCATTGACTGTTTGTGTGTGTTACATGTATTTATGTACATTTTAAAGAAATGTAATACTTGTAGAAACACAATCAGCAGAAACCCCAAAAACCACTAACCAAGCAGCAAAGAAACCAAAGGTAAACAGCATGCGTAAAAATCAGATGTATGGTATTAAAAATAAAGCACTGCACAAACAAAACCATCCTCAGGGAGCACAGTCTTGAAATTAAAACTGCCAGAGATGAAGAAAGTAGCTCATCCACATTTAAACAAATTGTATATTTAATTGGTGAGGAGGGGCTTGTACTTTAAATTTCCCCAAGTTGTGTTTTTCATTTGATTTGACAGAAGAAAATTGAATCTGCTACGTAAAACATGTCACACAATGTCTTTGAAATATGGAAAATAAAAATAAATCTCTCTCCACTAGCAGCAGTGAAAGAAAGCACTTCTAATAATACCTTTAATCATGTTTTTTCTTCTTCTTTTGGTTCTTGCAAGATCATAGTTAAAATAGCTTGTTGCACTGCACAGAAAATTAGCCCACTAAGAAATGCATAGCATTATCTTGTGTTTTATCATACAAGAAAAGCAGAAATGGTGAAAAGCATGGCCCATTACAATACAATGGAACTTGATTTTGGATCCAGAGCCATCAATAGCAATCACCTTTCCTGTAATAATGATCAGGGAAAACTCACACTCAAATTGCATAATTTCTATTTCTTGCAAGTGTCCAGAACACCACATTTATAGAACTGAAGTTGGTGTTATAGATTTAGTTTTTTCCTGTGAAAACCCTTGCCTCCTCCCTGCCATTTCTATTCTTGTCAAAAATGCTATCGTACTGTATGAAATGTTACTGGGCATGTCTACATAGCAACTGGGATGTAGGATTTCAGCACGTCTAGGCATACCTAAGCTAGCTTTGATTGAGCTAGTTCGTTAAAAATAACAGCCACCCAAGTACAATCCCAGCTGGGAACCTACGTACATATGTACATACTTGGGCAGCTAGCCTGTGCCACCATGACTACATGGCTGTTTTTAGCAAGCTGCTCTCAATCAAAGCTAGCTTGGGTATGCCTATACAGGTTATTCAGATTGCAATGTAGACATACCCCCTCTCCTCAAGGATTGGGGGCAGAGGTAGAGATTTAAAAGTGACTAAAAATTCTTCAGCTTTTACTTAACTACAGAACTTTGCGGTTGCCTCAAAGTAAATTTCTACACTCCAAAAAGTCTTACAATGTAAACTGATGTTGGGTCACTAATCTGTAATTGCTGATTTCTGCCAATTGTTGTTTGAGGGACCTAACGTGAGAGAGGTTGTTCATCGTCTGCCTCATGGGACTTCAGGGAACTGTACAGATCACAGATTCTTATAATTTTCTATGTGTAGTTTTTTCCCTTTAGTTTATCGATAGGAAAGGTACAGCAAGGAAGCAATAGCTCTCCCTGGCTAGGCTGAATCACAGCTGGAGAGCTCTCTGTAGGCTAGAAGGTAGTTGAAACTTTCCTGCATATTAAGTGCCCAGTTGTGGAACCCTGAGCACTTACTCCCACGAGTAGCCCTATTGAGATCAATGGGATTATTGACATAAGTAGAGGCTCATCAACCTGAGTTAGGGTTACATAGCCAGGACCTAGTAATTGGACTCTTGGCTGAGCCAGCAACCAGGAATAAATGGTGATAGTGGTGTTTTTGTGATGTAAATACCTATCCCCAGAGTCTTCAAGTGCCACTCTAGGATGAGTTTAAGAGATAGTTGGTGGAATGGGAAGAAAAATTATTCACCCTTTAAAAAAGAAAAGGAGTACTTGTGGCACCTTAGAGACTAACCAGTTTATTTGAGCATGAGCTTTCGTGAGCTACAGCTCACTTCATCGGATGCATAGCATATCGTGGTTTCTATGCATCCGATGAAGTGAGCTGTAGCTCACGAAAGCTCATGCTCAAATAAACTGGTTAGTCTCTAAGGTGCCACAAGTACTCCTTTTCTTTTTAGGAATACAGACTAACACGGCTGTTACTCTGAAACTCACCCTTTAAAAGTAAAGTAATATGTTTCTTACTTGTGGAGTTTCCTTTTGCTAACATTTGGCAGATAAGCCCCACTCATCCTTGAGTATAATGAAGAGTGCCTGAAGCTCACAAGAGTTCAAGCCAACAGCTGGGCACCAATCTGTAATGATCACACATTGCTGTCACTATAACCCTAAAGTGTTTTTTTCAATTCCCTTTTCTGTTCTTCTTAAAGCCCCAGTTTCTGTGGTTATGGGATTACAGTGTATTTTCAGTTTCCCTTCTCAAAAAGAGGAAGCTTCTAGCTCTCCTAATTGCAGAGAAAGGCTAGAAAATGTGACCCTAAAGGCACAAAAGTCAGAAGACAAATGAAGAGAACCCAAACATATATTTTTTTAAAATGTCATGACTTTAAAGGCAATTTCATGATTTTTGAACACTTGGGGTTGGTAATACTACAATTTCCGTGTAAGTCTAGATCCTGTGAAGCGCTGAGTGACTCCAAGAGGTGATGCCCACACTTAATTTCTACTGACTTCAGCAGGAGCTGAGAGTGCTCAGCACCCTGTGAGTCACACAACACCTTGCCATCAGTACCCTGACACTTAACATTGCCTTCAGAAGCAATTCCTAAAGGTCATCAGAACAGATGGATATTTGGAGTTTTACAATTAAAAAAAAAAAAAAAAGTCCTTCAGTCTTTTCAGCAGAATTTGGAAGATATAAAGGAAAGGACACTAGTAATAAGACAGAGACCCCAGATCCTGATGACACAGATTAACTGGACAACACCAGAAGGAGACAGACGCTTAGGTCATTGATTATATATCATTGAACAAACTGGGGGTAAATTTATCATATTAATTTATTATTTCACAAACTACATGTATCAAAATGCGTGAACTATTGTGGAAAACATAACAGCCATACTGGGTCAGACCAAAGGTGCATCTAGCCCAGTATCCTGTCTACTGACAGTGGCCAATGCCAGTGCCCCAGAGGGAATGAACAGATCCATTCCCTATTGCCCATTCCCAGCTTCTGTCAATCAGAAGCTAGGGACACCATCCCTGCCCTTCCTGGTTAATACCCATTGATGGACCCTAACCTCCATGAAGGATAACGAGAGATATCTGTATTATTTTGTATGAATACTACACATACCTCAAAAAGAAAAGGAGTACTTGTGGCACCTTAGAGACTAACCAATTTATTTGAGCATAAGCTTTCGTGAGCTACAGCTCACTTCATCGGATGCATACTGTGGAAAGTGTAGAAGATCTTTTTATACACACAAAGCATGAAAAAATACCTCCCCCCCACCCTGATCACTTTAGATAAGCTATTACCAGCAGGAGAGTGGGGTGGGGGGAGGTATTTTTTCATGCTTTGTGTGTATAAAAAGATCTTCTACACTTTCCACAGTATGCATCCGATGAAGTGAGCTGTAGCTCACGAAAGCTTATGCTCAAATAAATTGGTTAGTCTCTAAGGTGCCACAAGTACTCCTTTTCTTTTTGCGAATACAGACTAACACGGCTGTTACTCTGAAACACATACCTCAGTTTACCAGCTGACTATACAGAGTCAAATCAAAGGAAGGTATTACAAGAACAAACAGGAAATGAAACAATGGTCAGAAATAAGACATCTCTAGGTAAATAACTTAAAGGGAGCTAAGGGAATAAGAGAAGGGCCATTAATTGAGAAGATGCCTTTCTAGGTTCCAGACAAAAGCAACACAGCTGTTTTGCCAAGGCCAGGGCTTAGAGAACAAAAGACCCACAAACAAAAGGCCCATAAACATTTAAATGCATCCCAGGGAGAAAGTAAAATGGGAATTGTTAGCAGCTGCTTGAGGTGTGACAGAGAGAGACACTGAGAGAAAAAGAAAATGTGGCATCTCTCTCTCTGTCCAGAGGTAGTGATGGCTGAATTGAACAAAATCTTTCTAAACCTGCAAGGAAAGGATAACATTTAGGCAAGTCTGGATGCACATAGGGTGCTGTTGTTTTAAACCTTTCATGGTTTGCTATTTAGTTTTCGGTGAACAAACAAATAGGTCTGAGTACCTTTAATTAGCTGCTGGTGACAGGCTCTGGGAGGGAAGTTTCTTGCAGGTGCCCGATACAGTTGATCCTGTTTGGTTGATGTGGTTGGGAAACAGGGGGTCTGCAACCCAGATATCCAGGCCAAGAGTGATTGAACAATGCAGTTCTGCCCTTAAGAGAGGTGAGGGAATTAAGGACTATTACCTGGCAGGTGTGCTCAGGAGGGCCTGAAAAGGGGTCTTAGGCTCACCATGCTGCACTTCAGCTGGAGAACATTTTGTACAATGAAGCCTAAACATTGATACATTTTGTGGCTTTACACAAAATGAACAGACTGCCTTAATTCTACCTTAAAAGATATGGGATGGTAGTAAACATCTGAAATCTGTTATTGCATAGAAAGACAACACTGAGAATGTACTATCTCCTTAGCAATGTGAGAGGGAAAACATCGAAAACAACAATACTTACAGCTGCTGGGAGAGATGAAGAAGTAGTAGCCAGTTGCAAAATGGTTTCTTTAGGGGCAGTACTGCCTCTCCTGTTGATTTTAAAGGGTCAGCCCTAGAAAGGCATGTTGGAAAAATATTCTGTCAGTAGGTCACCCTACAACACTATGGAGGATCAGTAGAGACTAGGCAAGCAATAAGGAAGAACCAGCAGAGTGAAAAGGGCTGTCTTTGCTGCTATTACATCACAAACACAGTTATGAAGGGTTGTTGTCAGTAGCTGGTGTGTCATTTATCTGACAATTCATTCAAGCTGCAAATGTAACTAAAACAGTTACTGCAAAATACCTAAGCTGCTATAAACTCCATACTCCTAGCTAGCAAAATGGACAGAAACATTCAGAAGAATTTAATAAAACATCAAAAGACAAAGGCCCTATTGAAGTCAGTGGAAGTTTTTCCATTGATATCACTGAGGCCAGGGTTTGACAAAAAAGCACTTTGCAGCAGAAAAAAAGGGGAGGATTTTCAGCGTTAACAGTGGCAAAGGATAGCCAGGAGTTCTAAGATAAGAGACAGCAGCAAATAGCCTTGTCATGCATTCAACATCTTTTAGATTAACACTAGAATCAACCAACCAACAGCCTTAAAAATACAGCAATTGCTTTCTTGGTATAAGCACTTACTTGAAATACACCTCCGGCACTAAGTGATAGCAATTATGGTCCCCTATTAACAACCTACACAGAGATTTATTTGTTCAACATGTGTGTTGGGGAATAGGTCAGGGTAACATGAATGATGTTGAAAGCTATAAGAAATTTATATCCAGGAATATGTGTAGATTCTGTCATCAAATTTAAATGACCATCAGCTATAGCTGTATATGCTGAGAATTGACCTCGGGACCAGAGTTCGTGAACCTGGAGAGAAACAGTAAGGAAACCAAATAGCTCCTATGTAGCCTGTACTACTGAGGCCTGAGAACAGAAGTCTTAATTTAAGAACATTTAAAGAAGTAGGAAACCAGATAAGCTGCCCTGCCTGCTACTATCACATCACAAGACACTTAAGCTGTTTTAAGGCACATGCAGAACTTAAAGTAGCAAATGGCCCAATTTAGTAGACACTCAACTACTGAAAAAGTTAATCAAGGTAGATCAGAGTTTATCCCAATCAGCCACAGAGTGCCATATAGTTTAAAGGATCAGCGGAAATGGAGCCCAGCAGATAATTTCCAGGTTACACTGTAGGACTGAGGAGCAGAAAGGCTACTTAGAATATTAACCACACTGAGAATAGATCTGTGCAGGAAACAGTAAGGGGGAGTGGGGCAGCTGGTGACCCAGATATGGAGGCTCAGTAGGAGGGAGATGACAGGCAGGATTACTCATCAAAACATTTACTATTTTAAAGGGGTTGGTTCAAGTAGAATTTGAAAAACAGACCGAAGCTGGGAAGTTGCTAATTTTATCTAAATCAGATTTCCTGCTCCTAATTGCTTCCTCAAAGATGCTCCCCAAAACCCACATCAAGGAAACAGTTGGATAAAAACAAATAATTTCCTCTTCCGATTGCTTAGGGTTTCATTCCTTTGTTTGTTGTGATGTCAAAATCCTACCAGGACCTCAGTCCTGAATTGACCTATGTGTAGGCGGGTCTCCATGCTCGCAAAGCACTCTGGACAGCGGAAATCCATGCAAGTGCAGCGAGCTGTCTAGTAGACCACATTGCAGGATTAGCACCCAGTGTGCATTGATCCCCTTTCATTTCTGGAGGGTGTCAGGGTTCCCTCCCCACTCTGAACTCTAGGGTACAGACATGGGGACCCACATGAAAGACCCCCTAAGCTTATTTCTACCAGCTTAGGTTAAAAACTCCCCAACGCACAAATTCTCTCTTGTACCTTGGATTAGGTAACCTTGTCACCACCAAGTGATTTAGACAAACTCAGGGAAAGACCACTTGAAGTTCCTACTCCTCCCTAATATCCCCCCAAGCCCCCACACCCAGTTTCCTGGGGAGGCTTGAGAATAAACAAGATGAGCACAGACCAACCTTGGGTTGTTTTTTTTTAGGGCACTAAAAAAACAAAACAAAAAACCCCCAATCAGATTCTAAAAGAAACAGAACTTTATTAGAAAGAAAAAAGGTAAAAGAAGCACCTCTGTAAAATTAGAATGGAGGATAATCTTACAGGGCAATCAGATTCAAAAACACAGAGAATTTCCTTCAGGGCCAAACTTTAAAGTTACAAAAAGAACAGCAGGAATACACCTTCCTCTCAGCACAGAGAAAATCACAAGCCAAAACAAAAATAAGCTAATGCATTCCTTTGCTAGTACTTACTAATTCTAATGGAGTGGGATTGCTTGCTTCCTTGATCTGTGTCTGGCAAGCACACAGAACAGACAGACCAAAACCTTTCCCCCAACCCCCAGATTTGAAAGTATCTTATTCCCTTATTGGTCTTTTTGGTCAGGTGCCAGCCAGGTTACCTGAGCTTCTTAACTCTTTACAGGTAAAAGGATGTTGTGCCTTTGGCCAGAAGGGATTTTATAGTACTGTGTACAGGAAAGTTGTTACTCTTACTTTTATATTTATGACAGGAGGGGTGGGGGATGTTGATCTATATCTTTCTCATGGAATAGATGGAATGATCAAAATGTCTGTAGAAAATGGGGTTGAAATTCCTCTGCTGCTGTGTAATCACTGCCTGCATGTTTTTCCTATAATGTGCTATGATGACAAAAGCAGCTTATTAATGAATTATAATAGGAAAGCTAATATCTAGTGTCTTCAGTTTTGTAAGGTTGATGTTGACTAATTATCAATGTTGCTTTTAATTAGGAACATCTGCTGCAATAACAAATCAGATCAAATTCATGTGACTATCATTTTCCCCCTCTATCTACTATTTGCATCTTTTTCAGCTTTGGCTGAACTCCATTTCCAGTTATTTGGTATTCACTTGCATATTAAATTAGGTATTATTCTTAGCTACCTCCAGAATGGAGGACAGAACTGGGTCTGGGTTCTTTAGTGTCAAAAGTATTCTGGGAAACAACATAAAACATTATTGATCCATTGAATACATACTGAAAGAGGACCAGATACAGCAAGGTGTTGAGTCACAGGGTTAAATTGGAACACCTGAGTAGTTCCATTGGGTCTGTTCATGTACCCAATACTTTGCTGAATCTGGGCCGGAATGGCATAGAAAAATATGAGTAAAACAGAAGTACAACTGATGAGATGTGTCTAGAAAGGAGACTCATTTAACTGGACAAAATTAACAAAAAAAGGAAATTATTTTAAATGTAGAAATTCAGTAATGTAGAGTGTATGAATAACTATAGAATGCTGCATTCAATTTATTTATGTATTAAGCTTATTATATATTATGTGTCAAAAATTCATATTCTATTTTTTGATGGTATGCTATGTAAACCTAGTGCTCATTCAGAAATGGAGCTGAGCATTTTTGTAAGTCGCCACTGGGTAGGAAGACATGACTTTTAGGCAACAATCAGATAGGACTGTAAAAGGGGAGAACTAGCTTAATCGATCAGGGAACATTAAAAGGAGAACAGAATTATTAACGTGGGTGAAATAGTGAGCGAGCTGATGCATAAGGTGTATCCTAAGAGTGTAGATCCCCTAGATGATTGGTGCCCAAAAGCTGTACAGAGAAGTGCTAGAATGAGCTCCAGAGATTATTTTGAAACAGACAAATTATTGACGCAATAGGCATTTTACAAAATGATATTTAGAGTGGCCATTATTCTGGGTGCCTGATCATTTTCTGAGTGGAAAACTTTTTCTCTTCCTTTATGTAATTTAAAAGCTCACTTACCCTGGAAACAGCTGAAGGCCAAGTACATTTTTTATTTTTGGAAGATAGAATTGTGATGCTCCTTTGGCATTCAGCAGTATCCTCTCCTCTTGGTACATGCAAATCCTATTAACCCGCTCTCGCTCTGGTTCTCCTTGTAGCTTCTGTGCTGTTGATGGCAGAGAGTTGGGAACACTGTTTTGGGGCCCTCATTTAGTGCATTACCTGTACTTCAAAGGTGATCTTGTTACATAGGCCAGCACTGGAGGTACCTTTGCCCAGTCTGCCAGTTAAGTCAGATAGAACAAATATGTTTCAGGTCTGATCTGATGTCTGTTGAAGTCAGTGGAAAGACTGGCATTAAGTTAAATGGTCATTGGTTCAGGCCTTTAATGAAGATGGAAATTCAGATTGAGGATATAATAGACACCATTGATTTGGTATGTATTCTGTGAATCTAATGCTAGGAATCCACATGGTACAGGCAATAAAGAAGCCTGCTGATGCATTTAATGAGAAAGCCTGGGGCTTGTTAATAATTTGTACATAATGCTTTTCATGCCAAAAGATTTTAAAGCACTTAATACAATATTACCAGGTGGGATTACCTGACCCACTGCTGCAATGTAGCCTCTTTGGTGGTGGCACAACTGTGGCTGTTAACAATACACTGCAACACAACAGGTTAAGATAGCAAGTGACTGAATACTGTGGGAGAGGCAAGGTCACGAAGCAATAGCTTTTACTGCACCAGCTTCTAATGGTCCAATACAAGATATTACCTCACCTACCTTCTCTCTCATATCCTGGGACCAACGTGGCTACCACAGTGCTGTGAATACTGTGTCCATTTGAAACTGCAAGGGGCCCTTAGCTACTGTAGGCAAAATACGATTGCCCAAACTGGACTTTGACCAAGGCCCTACTGCTTAACTCACACACTGTTAACTCATATAACACAGGCCACAAAGCAGTCAACTGAAGGTGAAAGCTTTCACTTGGTACCGATTTACATCACGTTTCAATTTGTAACCTAGGGCCCAATCCCATTCCCACTGAATTCAAAGGGAATTTTGTTTTGAATGGGAGTCAGATTCGGCCTTAAGACACGAAAGGCTCTTTTTAACCATTATTTGTCTCTTGAGTCATCTATTATTTCAGACATCTCATTCCCCACTCCTGCCTGCATTTCTTTTTGTGCTGTAAAAGCATGATCCTACTCAGCCAAATTCTGTTCTTCATTAAGCTGTTGCAGGCAGCCACATAAGGCTCAGTGGGATTATATTGTTGCAAATGAGAGCAGAATAGAGCACTGTATATTTTCAAACAAAGACAACAATAAGGACCATATGCTATCATTGTCCTGGGTTTAGATAAACTTAGCTGAACGTAGATTCACAGTTTAACTATGCCTCCAAAAGCTCAACTGAGGCTCCACAAAGTTGGGGGGTGGGGTTGTTATAATTTCCCCTTGCGTCAGAATATCTTGGGCTTGGGAATGACCAGTAGCAAAAGCATAAAGAAAAAAAGCTGCAAGACAGGCTATTTTTGCAATAATTCTCACCCCACTGGAAAGAAAAAAGAATTAAGAATTCATGAGAGCCCGAGTTTCCACACCAAAGAGATTGGGGTAACTTCTGGATGCTTATCTGACCACATGGAACCACACAACTTCTTGCAGATCTCTCATCACTAGTTCCTGAGGAAATCTAAGTGATACGCATGCATTTTAATTCTGTGATGACCACTCAGGAAGGAGTGCACAGTCCGCTAGGTGTTTTTATACTGAGTAAATATCAGGTCCGAATGTTCAGTGTTAGCGTCTGCATTGGGACCTGTGTAGAACTACACGATCCCAGAGGGAGATCTGGGAAGATATTGGGAACAATCTCTCTTCGAGCACCGTAGCCACTAGGTGCAGCATGGCCACTGTGCCAACAACAAGGTAAAAGAAACAGCTAAGAGTGACTCTTGGATGGACTGAAGGGATATATGAGGAAATGAGGACAGAGAGGTAGTCAGAAGCTGAGTTATGCGTGTCTGGATGGTGAAGAGGGAAAGATGAAACTTCATGGCTGAGATTTTTTCAAAGATGTTTAGGGGTTTTGGATCCCAAACACCCATTCAAATTAATTGGAATTAGGTGTCCAAATCTCCTGTGTGGCTTTGAAAAAAGTCACACCATATGCATTAGAAGATGGAAACTAGTGAGGGGCCTAGAGAAGAGGAGATGTGATTGGAGTTGCAAGAAAGGCAAAATTTGTTTGCACCATTTTGGACTGATTATAATGGAAAAAGAGAGGAGAACAGGAAGCCTGAGTGGGGAAGGGTAGCCAAGGTATGAGACACTGAGTGCATGGACCACTGTCTTGACTGTGGGAAATGAGAGGAAGAGTTGAACTTTAGAGATGCTGTACAGCAGGCAGCGGCTGGATTTTGCAGTGGCCAGGATGCCAGAGATGAAGTGGGCCTGTGTAACGGGAAGGTTGGTGGTGTTGTCAACAGCAAATGAGAAGGTGAGGTAGTGAAGAAGGAAAATAATAGGCTTATATGCAAATGTTGAGCTTGAGGTGGCATTGATACCTTCTGGAGGAGATGTCACAGAGATGAATGATGACTGCAGGGAGGGAGGATTTTACCAGTGGAGAGGCAGATCTGGGAATTGTTGATACTGGAGTGTAGATCATATGACACAACCTAGGAAGAGATCACAGAGTGAGAAGAGAACTTAGGCCTGGAAGACAGAGAGAGATGAGGGAGGAGAAGATGGTCAGACAAATAAAAGAAGAGCCAAGGGCTTGATCCAATGCCTATTGACTACAGTGATCATTGGCACAAGCCTCAGGAAAGCACTTGGTCATAGAAGGCAAGAGAGGACAGGAGAGAAAGGAAGAAGAAGAAGTGTTCCACTGTATAAAAAGCAACAGCAAGTGGAAGGAGGTTGATGATAGAGAATAAATTATTCGACTTGGCTAGAAGGAAATTACTGGCAATTATAGACACTCTTCTTGGAATGGAGGAGACCGAAGCCAGCATGCAATTCTCATATAATTAAGGGGTGTACAGTCCCAGGTGTGAATTATCTCATCTAGGACCAGATTCTGATTTTAGCCATGCAGCTAATATTGTCAACTATTTTGTGAGATGTGCTGCTGTGTGCTTGCTCTTTATTTTTACAGGAAAGAGTAAATTTCACTGCAGGAAGGCCTATGATATGTCCACTTCCCATGCACCATACCTATTATAATGGAATTAAATTGTATAGTCATTTGTATGATAACATTGGATCTGGGGACATGACAAAATGGGGCTAGGAATTTAGAGCTATTTGCTTAACATCTGATGTGTAATCCAGCAAACTCAGCTCCCCTGAATGTGCTACATTCACAGGAATTTCATTTAGCTATTTAAATGATGTAAAAGTGAGATACAATGAATATGCCCACGTGTCCTGGAGTATCAGGGACTAGTCTTCTCATGACTGCTTCTGAAGACCTACCTGGGGGTAACTGACTGCCAAGGTGGCCACTTAATTGGTAAATGAACACCTGGACCTAATACAAAGGTTATCTGAGGTTAGCTAAGAAAGGTTCTCCCGAGGATACAGGAAGCTCCTGAGGAGAGGAGTTCTTTGGAGAACACCCCAGAGCAGGGTGCTTAGAAGGTTTGCTCCTGGAGATAGGGAATTCTCTGGAACCAGAACAGGGAGTCTTGTAGGTACTCCTAAAGATAGGAGACTCCTAAAGGTAGAGTTGCCAAAGGCAGGCATCCATGAAGGTCTTGTTTCAGCAAAATGGATCTACCAAACTGTGGCAAGAAGCCCAGTCTGCCAAGAAGCTACTCCCAGTGAGAACATGCTTCCCAGGGAAGGACAGGAGCAGCCCAGGAAAAAGAATGGGCATTTTTCTCAAACAGCCGTGCACTATTAGAGGAAGAGTGTCAGCTGGCAGAATATGAAGGGATGTATAATCTGTATAAAGAGGAATAATCCATATTTATAGTGTTTTTAAGGTGGAAAAATCTATCTATAATAGTCTGTATTCTGATCTCACTTGCACCAGCTTTTATATCAGTGTAAATCCATCAATTATCCTGATTTATCCCATTGTAAATGAGAGAAGAACCAGGCTTTCTACATTTTATATCATTAATGCCTATGGTACCCGTTACTTCCATAAATGAGAGGGTAGCTGTTGTGTAAAAGGCACAAGTACAAATCAGAACAATATAAACTGACTTTGTTGCTTGTATTTCATAGCTATTGGCTGTCTTTCTAAAAGAGATATGCTCTGTTTCTCCGTGATAACTTATGGGCTTGATACGGGAATCACTGGATGAAGTTCTATGGTCTGTGTTATGCAGGATGTCAGACTAGATGATCATAATGTCCCTGAAGATATATGAAAGCACCACACTTTGAAAATGTTCTTCTCCCCCCAAAATGTTTTCCCACTACAATTACGGAAAAAACCCATCATTCAGATGCATTAGGTACCCTTAACTCCGGTTTAAAACACACATCTCTGGGGGCTGTATATATTATAGGTTTGCCCAGCTTCACTCTTCGTAATGTGTTTCCAGACAACTGTTCGTATAATGGATGTTACATCAATCTGAGGTGATTGCTGTAGTTTGATGTGACTATGTGTAGATTCTAGTTCAATGGAAATTTTCGTTTTATAAAAAAAGGAAGTCAGTTCAGTTCATTATGCATCCCTTTCAGGGATGCAGAGGAGAATGGTTGTGAACTCTCACGTGGTGAGAGATGGAAGTCAGCAACCCCTAGTGCTCAGAGATCATTGATTTATTTTTTTACTCTCAATAACTTTTACAGTTAAGAAAGCCAACACAGTTTGATTCTTATTTGACATAATTCCATGCTGATGTGCATCTACTCAAATAAAGTACTTATGATTATTTGTTCGTGCAATCGTATGCACTCACTTAATTGGAAATCTTTTAAATATAGGTCTGCATGAGGAGCACTGTTTTCCTAAATTGTTCTGAAAATGTCTTATATTTTTATAGCTCATTTTTCTGCATTCTGCTATTCAGTTTCTCTTCTGCTTGACTTGGCTGCCTCTTTTGCTTTTTCCCATGTCAGTTATGCTTTTAGGGCCAGATTCTCAGCTTGTGTAAATCAGCACATTACACCATTGACTACAATGGAGTGATGCCAATTTACACTAGCTGAGAAGCTGTCTCTTTAGACACTAAATTACAAGTAATGAGTTAAACTATTGGACATTTTGGAAGTTTTGCTTGAGGAAATGCCACATTAAATACTTCCCAAACTGAATATACTCTTTCTGCCAATAACAATTACAGATTTATGGGTAATGCAATACCTGCCATCTGCTTTAACATATGGATGTCAAAAGTACCCACTGTTCATAGGCATCCAACCCAAAAAGAGAGGAGGGAAAGAATGGTTGTCTCTTGTGTATATATATAAAAATATTAATGAATGTGTCATGGTCTAAAATGCAGAAGTTTTAAAGGTTTAGACTTCCACCTCTTCATGTCCTGTCAAGCTACTGATGTTATAATCTTTGTTTGTTCTGCTATTTCTATCTATTTTTATGGTGCTAAGTGGAAGCATCTCGAAATGATATTACATAACACCCATACATACAGTAGCAAGGCATGGTCCATTCCTGGCCTCCTGCCTTTTTGCGCTATAGAAACCTGCTCAGACTCTATTGGTTGGATCAACACACTATGCGGGTCATTTATGTTCCTTCCACCTTTTACAGTTTTGTGGAACAATACTATTTATAATGTCCCTTGTATCCCCAACCCTTTCCCTGCGGCCCAAAGGGAGAAGAGGTCTCCTGGAGATCTGACAGTGGGCTCAGATAGCCTTTCACCCTCCCTCACTTGCACTGCCTTTCTGTGCCCTTTTTATAAGTCCTCAGCTAATGGGCTAACTAACCCGTTAGCTCACCCAGACTGCTATCCTGATTAGCTAATTACATTTCATCCCCCCCCCCCCGCCAGATATCTCTGGGGGAGCAAATTAGCATCAGCGTGCAGGCTCACCCATTAACTCCCTGCATTCTGTCACACATACACCCAGAGGGGTTGAACCTGCGCAGGAACTTATTGAAGGTTCACTTATGCACAGGATCAGGACCTAAGTTAATAATACACTATAGAGATGGCCTAGAAGGAGTAGCTGAAGCCCTTTCTTCAGTCTCCTTTGCTACTGTTTCTTTTCTCTTGACTCAGTTTCTTGATTGCCTGTTCTCTGTAGTGATTTTTTCCCTCCTCTTTGCACATCTATCTCTTTCAGTCATGTGACTGAAGAGTCAACTGTTTTTTAAAAAAGGGTCAAAGAACAACTTTAATCTATTTCTTGAAAGGTTCCCCTCCCACGTGTGACAGTTCTCCTGATCTGGGTTTATTACTAGCTTAACACAGCTACTCAAGATTCAAGATGCTTGCACTGTCTGTCTCAACTTCTGTTAATAGACTCTGACGATTGGTCCTAAATCCTTTTCCAGTAGAGCCAGCGTTCCGCCCCCTCTAGTGATCTGAGGGTAACTATCCACTGAAATAGCTCCACAAGGAATGTGGTGGATTCTCCATCATTTAAAGTCTCTAAATAAAGATGGGATATTTTGCTACAAGATATATCCCAGCTCATCCTGCCTTATATCCTTGACACTGGAATTACAAGATGAAATTATATGGACTATTTCATGCTGAGGTTGGACAAGATGATCATAATGGGTTTAGCTGGTCTAAAATCTAGACTGTCTACAACTGTGATATTATCTGCATTCTCTCCACTGACTCCATGACTAGTATCATGTGGGGTTGCATATGAAACATCCCAGGTTGTAACTATTAATTAACATCTATCTTCAGCACTATTATCCTTGTGTTCCAGTCATGCTATTTATTGTGTTAGGCACTATGCAGCCACATAGAGAGAGAGTCCCAGACTTAGAGCTCACAGAGAAAGTCTGTGTGGCAGGGTACTGCTCCCTCCCCACTCTGGGAGCCCCACTGTACCTGTTTCCTCACCTTTTGTGCCCCAGAGACCCTCACTTGCCACACAACAGGCAATTCAGGTAACCCCATGTCTGCTTTCCTACTATCTTCCCTTCTTCCTGAATGCCTCAGTGGTCACTACAATCCACTGGAGCCCTTACTAATCCATAGGGTTAACTCTTCCCTAGTACCTGAGTGAATCATTGCACCTCTCCATTTCCTCTATTCCTAAAATCACAGAGCAGGTCAAAGCCAGGAATAGGCACTTTGTTTCCTGTGTCCCAGCCTAGTACCCTAGTCCCTAAACCACACTGCCTCTCTGTGATGAACTACACCCCTATATTCACACCCTCCACCCTACTGCAATAATCTTTGTACAAAGTATGCCTTGTAAGATATCATATAAAAACTCATAATTTGCTGGTCAGTATTGTTCTGGTAAAATATGTGGCAAAACTGTACATGAAGTTATAAGATTCCTCTGTTTGACATTATCAACATGTTTCAATCCCCACACTCCTGCCTAGGCAGAAGTCAGGTTTGTTCTAAACAAAAGGCAAGTAACTTGCCTTCCTAACTTGCACTTAAGCAGTAAACAGAGTCATCAAGCAGGGAGGGAAAACAAAGGAAGTTCAAACACGTGGAAAAAATCAGTGGGAATACCCTTCCAGATAGCCTCTGTGTCTCCTGAGTCTCAGCTGGAAATGGTTTTCAAGAGGGGGATTGAAACTATAAACAGGCGGGACAAACACCCCAATGCACTCTCCTCTCTCTCCCTAACAATCACATTCACTGCCCCGGAAGAGATGGAAGTAGCTGTTGTACCCTGGGGGTGGGGTCCTGACCTAAGAGTCAGCTCAGTAATCTGCTGAAGCATGTGGCGAGAAAAGTTTGCTTTGAATCTAATGTAGTTTAAGTTAGGCATCAGTAAGCGTTTTATCTTTATTTTTCTTGTAACCATTTCTGACTGTTATGCCTAATTATTTGTACTCACTTAAAACCTATCTCTTTGTAGTTAATACATTTGTTTAATCTAATCCAGTGTGTTCAAGTTGAAGTGTCTGGGTAACAAGTTGGACTCAGTGTATTTGTACTGTCCAGGAGAGGGCTGGACAGTACAGGACATATGTTTCTGGGGGGAAATCTGGAACTGGGTCTGGTTTGGGGTTGCCCTGAAGCATAACCAAGGCTGGTAGGAACCATAGTATGGCTGGGTGGCTGCAGCACACCCACAGACATAGCTGGGACTGGCTTACATGCTGGAGGCTGTTTGTGAGTAGTCCAGGCTGGAGGCTACAGCAGCAAAGCATTAATAGGTAGCAGGTTTAAAACAAACACAAGGAAGTATTTTTTTCCTGCAATGCATTGTCAACCTCTGGAACTCCTTGCCAGAGGGTGTTGTGAAGGCCAAAACTATAATAGGGTTCAAAAGGGAGATAGATAGATTCATGGAGGATAGGTCTATCAATGGCTATTAGCCAGGATGGGCAGGAATGGTGTCCCTAGCCTCTGTTTGCCAGAAGCTGAGATTGGGTGACAGGACATGGATCACTTGATGATAACCTGTCTGTTCATTCCCTTTGGGGCACCTGCCATTGGCCACTGTCAGAGGACAGGATACTGGGCTTGATGGATCTTTGGTTTGACCCAGTGTGGCCGTTCATATGTTCTTACTGTAAAGGGCACTGCAGGTTACAGGGCAGGGGTGATACAGCTCCTCCTTAGTCTGGATTTTACCCTGGTATGTCACACTCTCCAATGATGGCTTTCATCATAAGCAGTACTAATGTCAAATCTTCAAGTTTTTCACATTTCTACATGTAGATCATACTTTACTGTACTCTTCTTTATCAAAGTGTGTGATTTCAGGTACTTTAGTTTCGTTATCAAGCTATTTTTATTGGCTAGACTACAGTACTGTATAACATACCGGGCCAGTTCCTCACCTGGAGTAAAACAGCATTGCTTCACTGAGTTCAATGGAGCGATTTGGCTTTACACTAGCCAAGCAGCTGGCTCACTGCTCTTAGGGGTTTTTTAGGGTGAGAGGGTGAGGATTTCACTGGCACTGAATGTTGACACCAGCTGTAGTCTGCTCCTTATATGTACTATGGAAATATGCTTAAAGGCAAAGTAAGAGACCCTGGAAGATTCAGTCTGACAAGCTTATCCGTGACGTTACATTTCATTCTTTTTAATTTTTTCCCCAAACAATTGTTCCTAAATAAAGCAGAAAGTCGGAATAATAATAAAAAGAGCACTATCTCACTTGTAGTAAATGAAACTGTCATAGGGTGAAGCATTAATGGAGCTGAAGGTTAAATACACAAAATCTGAAGTATCATTTTTTTTAAATGGTAGGATGGGGGTAATATTCAAATACTGAATGTTCCCGATACAAGTCTGAACCTAAAGAGAGAACAATAAAGCTGCTGCTGAAACTGATTCACTGAACCGTTTAACAACGTGCTCTTTTATGTTTAAAAGTACCACCACTTCAGTTGCTTGTATTTAATGTAACTAGCACAGTAAGGTAGCTCTGGTAAGAAAGGGTATGTCGACATTGCGATAAAAATCCTGTGGCATTGAGTCTCAGAGCCTGGCTTAGCTGATATGGGCTGTGGGCCTACACCATTGCTGTGTAGATGCTCAGGCTTGGACTGCAGCCTTCTCCCACGTGGGGCCTCAGACCTCGGCCACCAGCCTGAGCCCAAGAGTCTACACTGCAATTTACAGCCCTGCAGCATGAGTTAGTTGAGGTGAGCCTTGGTGCAGGTCTCTTATTGCAGTGTTGACATACCTCAAGAAAGCAGGGGCCTATTCGGCTCTCCCCCTGCAAGTCAATGGCAAAATTCCCATCAGTTCAAATGGGAGCAGAATGAGGCCTGTTTTCCTGTATAAATGGTAACATTTTTGATTTATGAGATGGTTCCTTCCTAAAGTGTGCTCATAGGAAGGGATGCTACTGCTCGGTAACGAGTTCATTGCAGGGCTCATCAAATAACTATTGATCGTAACTATATGTTATGGGGGGGGGAAATTACAAATGTGGGGGAGTTTAATACCATTGGAGCAAAGCAGATTTTGAAGCGACGGGATGGATGTATTCAAAAATGATGAGATGATGCAGTGGAGCAAGGCTGACCTTTCATATTGATGGGGAAAAACAAAATGTAGCAGGGGAAAGCCTAGGAAATTCTAGAGGAGCTGCGTTATTGACATCGTATGAATGGTCTCCTACACTATTCAGAATCAAAGGTTGTGCCTTATGTTACATGAAATATAGTTTTCCCTAGATTCTGCAAAAAGGCTTTGGAGATGCCCTATTATATGAAGCACGTTGGTGGGTCATTGTGGGAAAGGCTTGCCTTTGCCATTGCCCGTGGTGTGGCTGTTCTGTGGACAGAAGGAGAAATCTGGCATCGGTTGATGTAACTGCATGGAAATCATTGGACCTGGCCCTTTATTTCCAAGGCTGTCAATCCAATGCCATTCATGTGCAATGCATTTGCTTTACTAACGCGAGATAGGCTTTGCATACCTCGATCATCTGTCTTGTTTTTGTTCTTTAATAAATTCTAATTTATCAAATTCATTTGGACATAGTCCAGGAATACTGATATTAGTGTGATCTGTAAGAGGTAGGGTACATGTATCATAACATCTAAACAAAGCTGCAGTCAAAAGGGACATTGACAGAGCTAACAGGCCCAAAGTGTAACCTCTCCTAAATCATCTTCTCCCCATTCAGGATTTCAAAATGATAGCAGCTCTCCAAAACAAATTAGCACTTAGAAGTCCCAACCATTAGGGCCTCTTGGTGCTAGAGCCCTGCCCAAGGAGATTACCATCTTAATAGACGAGACAAAGGTCTGCCCAAGGCATAGAGTGGATCAGTAACTAAACCAGGACTAGAACCCAGGTTTCCTGTGTCTTAGCTTAGGGCGCTATCCACTGTTACTTAATGGTTGCAAGGGCCTGAGTCCCTATTACTAAAAAGTGCAGTATACTGCTGTGTGGCATGACTTGGCAGGTTGTGCCATCCCCTTTCCTCCACCTGTTTTGCTTTTAGGAACAAGCAGTATAGTGAACTGTTCAAGAACCCTCTTCAGTGTGCACTTGCATCACATGCATATGCTTCCCAGTGAACCAAAACATGTAGCAGGTGTATTTGAAGTGCTATTGTTCTTGGCATTGTTCCTTTAGGATATAGATGTTTTGGGCCTATGAAAGTTCTTCACATTTAATATAGAGAGTTCTTTCCCCCCGCACCCTTTCCAAAAAGAAAGGAGGAGCTGGTAGACGGGCTGGAGAAAAAAGTTTGGATAAACCTACATATTTTGAAATCTGGCCAAAAATATATCACTATCTGTGTTTGACTCCCTCAACATTTTTCAGCACTTCTGACATGTAAGAACAACCTTTGTTCAGAAAACGCTGGTGACATTCATTCTGAATATGAACTTATATGGAAGTTTTGCTCCCCCACCATATACATTAAAATTTACCAATTTATTTCACTTTCTTTGCCAGTGTACCGCTGTTCACTACTGTATCACATAAGAGATCTCTGACACTAATGACCTTACTTGCAGAATGCAGGACAAAAAGAAAACACTAAGAAAATGAGCTTAAAAAAAAAAAAGACTCCTAGAGATTTGACATAAAGGTGACCTATTTGCTCCTCTGAATACCGTGGAGCTAATTAAACTCAGCATCTCTCGAAATAAAGTGCTGGAGAGAGAGTAAGTAGTCTGTTGCTATCACTGCATATGTCACTAGGGATTATGATTAAACCCATTTCCAAAAGGCAGTTGAAAAAGAAAATGTTTTGCAAGACATAAGAAAAATCCATCTATGGTACTATGTGCCGAGACATGAAATGTATCATTTTGGTAAGGAGCATGGAAAGTATTTTTCATTTGAACCAGTTTTTAAATAATCGCCCATCCTCAAATTCTGTTTTAAGAGAAGTTAAAAAAGATTTTACATAACAATTGTATCCTGTGGGTAAAAGAAAAAGTGTAATATCTCGCACGTTTGCAGTACTTGATGCTGACAAGGTGTTTCAACGTCTAATAGCTTTCAGATGTATTTAATGTTTGGTT
This sequence comes from Chelonia mydas, assembly GCF_015237465.2. Taxonomy (NCBI): domain Eukaryota; kingdom Metazoa; phylum Chordata; order Testudines; family Cheloniidae; genus Chelonia; species Chelonia mydas. The sequence continues at coordinate 91,832,460 of NC_057855.1, forward strand.
GATCTTTCAAAATACTTCTGCCGTATCCCTAAAGCCTTGAATATGCCTGCTGCCACTTCTCTGCTCTGCGGTGGAAGTTCTCAACTTATTTACAAATTTGGCACGACGGGTGCATAGCTTATTTCTGCGACTGGCTGCTCGGGGAAGTTATCACAATATTGCCAAACTTAAACATTTCAAAATCACGAGGTAGGCCCCCAAAATCATGAGCTGGTTTGTCCAAAAAATAATTGGATTAAAAATAAAAGAATAATTGGGTTTCTTTTTATTTGCCTTCTGGTGTGTGAGCATTTGGACCGCATTTGAATTACCCTTTGAAACTTTCTTCAGCAACCGTTAGGGACAGAATCTTACTTTTTTGTTGAAATGAAAGTTGAGGTTCTCCCATAATCATCTCTCTCCAGGAGCTGGAACTTTAGTAAAATACCAAATCTCACAAGAATGGCGATAGAATGGTGAAAATATGCAACATTGTAATCATGGAGTTTTAGGCCCTATTCCTATAGGAGTTCTCCTTATTGGTGTTATTAGCCATTAGTTTAGCATACTGCATTATAACAGATAGAAATAAAGACAGAACACAAATCAAAGACCCAAATATTCCTCTCCACTTTTGTGAGTGGATGCGACCATAAATCAAGAAATCAGGCATACGAATGCACGGAGGGGGAAGTGCTGTCCCTGGTTCTGCAGCAGCTTTTCTATACAAACAAAAGTACCGGTACGTAAAAGCGTGTATGTACTTAACAGGTTGTTAAAAAGAGGAGAGTGATAAATAGCTCTCCTTATCCACTGAGGACAGGACAAGAAATAATGGGCTTAAATTGCAGCAAGGGAGATTTAGGTTAGATATTATGAAAAAATTTGTAACTGTAAGAAGAAAAGGAGTACTTGTGGCACCTTAGAGACTAACCAATTTATTTGAGCATAAGCTTTCGTGAGCTACAGCTCACTTCATCGGATGCATGCAGTGGAAAGTACAGTGGGGAGATTTTATATACACAGAGAACATGAAACAATGGGTGTTACCATACACACTGTAACCAGAGTGATCAGGTAAGGTGAGCTATTACCAGCAGGAGTGGAAAAAAAACCTTTTGTAGTGATAATCAAGGTGGGCCATTTCCAGCAGTTGACAAGAACGTGTGAGGAACAGGGGTGGGGAATAAACATGGGGAAATAGTTTTACTTTGTGTAATGACACATCCACTCCCAGTCTTTATTCAAGCCTAATTTAATTTTCCACTCCGATGAAGTGAGCTGTAGCTCACGAAAGCTTATCCTCAAATGTTAGTCTCTAAGGTGCCACAAGTCCTCCTTTTCTTTTTGCGAATACAGACTAACACAGCTGCTACTCTGAAACCTAACTGTAAGAGTAGTTAAGCACTGGAACAAATTACCTAGAGAGACTGTGGAATCTCCATCATTGGAGGTTTTTAAAAACAGGTGACACAAACATCTCTCAGGCATGGTCTAGATAATACTTAGTGCTGTCTCAGTGCAGGGGACAGGACCGTATGACCCATCAAGCTCCCTTGCAGTTCTGTTATTCTGTGTGTTATACAGGGTTTAGTCTATTGCTTTAGAAGGATGGGTAAAGGGCTGGAGGGGAAAAAGAAGGCTTAATTTTCCATCTACATAGTCATTTCAGTGTTAAGGTAAGTAATAAAACGGGTGCCTCTGTAAAACCACTAGTCAAGACTTGTGGCCAATCTGCACAGGATAGAATTGGCTCCAGTCCCTCTCATTACAAAGCTTAAAGTGGGAGAGCCTTTTGGTTTTAGCTCTGAAGGGCTGTGGTTCAATCCCTGATGCGGGCTGAAATGGCAGCTGTCACCCCTGGTTTGAGAGACAAAGTAATCTCTGCAGCTGTATGTATGTGTGTAACCCTCAGAGCAGATGCACTCAGACAAACCGGCAGCCGCCTCCTTTGCTTGCCTCATGCTCCCAAGCTTCAGTGCTAAAATGTCCTGCTGGAAGGGCAGAGGGAACTTCCTGGCAGGAATCAGGTCTCCCAACAGGCAGCTGTTTGTCGTCTTCAACTTTTGGTTCCTGCTGCTGCTGCTGAAGGACGCTGGACCCTCCGGGGGCTCCAGGTGCACAAAGGCAGCCGCTGATTTTTCCAAGCCACGCACCCCTGTGCAATTATTTTTTTGCAGGTCTCCATTTACCCCAACTGGAGACTGTAATCTTGCATTCCTGCCACACCGTGGCGCTGTGTGAGTCTATAAATGAGCAGAACTCCCAACTCCTGTTCACAAAATAGCATTTCCCGCCAGTTGGCAAGCGTTGCAGCTGCTCATGTATCTCTGAACCTGGAAGCCCAGAGCACCTCTGTGAGGATATTCATTTCTAAGGTGAGACAGAACAGGTCTGCAGTGTAATCAGCTGGAGAATTCAGGGGACCGGTATCCCCCTTCAGTGAGTTTCTCTTTCTCTGGTGTGGCTTTATGTTAGCTTTGTATGTGGCTTCAGGGCAGGGCTTTGACCTCCAGGGCTTAGTCATTCTGCTGTGTGGGAGGAGCAGCCTGAGAAAATCCTGTAGACATACTCTTTTGGGCCCAATATTCATCCCTGCACCAGTGCTGAGTTCAGTGCAAGGACCAAAATTGTGGGGTCCCATTTGGCCCCTGAGTCAAATTAAAGCAGCTCAGAGGGTTGCTGTATCTTGCACCCCAGTCGCATCCACCCCTACCAGGAGACAGCCGTCTTCTGCTCCTAGCATGTCATGGATACACCGTATCCTGTACCGGGGCCCCTTCTGGGGTGATTTAGGGGAGTCTCAGGCTCTGTCTTGTCAAAAAGTTTTGTTTCTGCTTTAAAACAATGATAGCACGTTCGCTATCTTGCTATAAAATCTTTGTGCAGACAAGGCACTGTAGTGTTTGCCATTAGGTAGCTAGGCAGTGGCAGTTCTGTACCCCCTAATGCCTGACTGAACTCAGCTAGTTTACCTCATAGTAAAACTACAGTGCCTTGTCTCCACTAGGGTTTTACAGTGGGCTAGCTAACACTCCTTAGTGCCGACATGTGAAAAACACCCCAATGTTTAGCAGTAAAGGCAAAGCCGACGGCTCCCAGTGCTGCTGGTACAAAGTGACAGCAAAGCAGGGCTGAATTGCCCCATTTGTATGTATGGCGGATGTCATTGTGTCATTGTTCCCGTACTTTCTCTCTTCTGCATGTCATTGAGCAGGTGAAATGGGTTCTCCATGTTGGAGCACAGGCTGTCTAACACTGAAAAAGCAGATCGCTGCAATGGTCCCTATTCATATATGTTTGATTAGAAAACTAACCGTATACTTGGGAGGGGAAAGAAATGCTTTATTTTTCCCTGTAGAAAACGAGCCATGTGGGGGAGGAGGAAAAGGATTTATGCACAGCTTCAGCCAGGCATCTGAGGGACCTCCTCCACAGAGGGATGGAGGTCACAGGCTGATATAACACGTCAGAAGCACTTTGCAGAGGGAGAAAATGGGAAAGTAAAAAAACAAGACAAAACCCTGGCTGAGAATGGATGGTGCAAGGGTTAGAGATGAGATGTTCTCTGGCATTTTGAAAGGTTGCTAGAAACTTAAGTAGGTGGACCTTCATCTGAGCTCAGGCAGAAATCCTGTGTCGGGGTGGAGGTGTATAAAGGAGTAATCTTTTTGTTGTTATGTTTTTTAAGTCTGCTTTTTCCATTCACCCTCATGGAACTCAATACGCTTCCACATTATAGTTTGAAAACTATGCCCCTGGCTTTCCAAGAGGCCCTCACTCCTCAACTTCTCCATTATTAAAAGACTAAGATTGTGAAAACAAGCTGAGACCAAAGTTAATTCAGTTTTGTTTTTCCTATAGAAAGATCCTGCCATTAGCTCTGCAGTTTGTTGAAAAGGCTGATGTTCGCTCACATTGCAGGATTTTTGTGTGTGTGGTTCACAAGGTGTAATACTCCATAATATAAAAAGTGCCATTGAAGGGCTCATGCCAATTAATTGAATGCAATGCATATTGCATATAGAAAACTAGATTTTTCACTTGTATTATGCTCTGATCTGTTATTTCAAACACTTGTTTTGTTTTTCATACACTGGAATAACAGAAGATTTTGCTCGGTGGTTTGGATTCTTACAGAATGATATATTATAATTTTTCTCCGCTGGCAATTTATGTTTGTCTATACTTGATGCTATTAAAAGCCAACATTTTCCTGTAGACACCCCGTTATTTCCTGTTTTAAATTCATGGAAAACTTGTATCTCAGCTACCACCGTGTGGTGACAGGTGGGACATTATGACATTTTAAATGGCGATGACTATAATTGCACTGTTTGTGAAGCTCATTTGCTAGTTATATATATTTTATGTGTCATTGTAATGTGTTGTCTGATGGTCTGTTTTATAAAGGTCTACGGGATGGGCTATGTTGTAGTGGATGCTAAATGACCTTGATGGAGTTTGTTCTTAAACATCTGTGCATATGACTGTCACTCTAATATATGCATAGACCTAGTGTCTTGATTCAGCGCAGCGACAAGAGGTACTCTTCCGCTGCAGAAGAAGGGGGGGGGGGAAATCACTTAGTTTATTGTTGCCATAGGGACCACAGGGCTAAATGCTGGAGACATATTTATGCCGCTGTGTAGGCTGAAGAGATTCCTACTTCTGTGGGTTTTGCAGGAAGCAATGCTGGGGGACAAAGTGTGTTTCCTGAGTGCTGACGACAGGAGCGGAAGGAGACTGTAAGGAGGTGGGTTGGAGTCTAGCATCCGAAGCAGCAGGTTTGTTTTAGATTTGGGAGGCGGGCCTAGCCTGAGCCCCCAGAATTCTCCTAGAGTGTCTAGTCCTTCATAACTATGCATGGCAAATCACGTGCCTCTGGAGAAACCTCAGTGGCCGTGACATATAGAGAACCACCGTGGTCTTACTCTAGAAAGTTTGTCACATTCTTATCATGTGTCCTGGGGCTCGTAGAGATGAAATTGCAGCATGACTGCTTCCCACTTCTGACCACTTTCTGATTCTGCAACAGTTTGCAGGACCCTGATGGGTCCTCTTCAGAAACGAATCTCAGAGAAACAATGTCTTACTTTTTTCCTGTCTGCTGCTCCTATCCTCTGGTAGCCTTTTTTTTTTTTTTTTCTTTTTCTTCTCTTGGGTTTTTGAGCTACTCTTGCCTCCTGTGTCTGTGCGCTATCACAGAGGCAGGAATAGTTCAGAGATCAGTGATGAAACTGAGAAGAGTGCTTAGGAGAGAAACAAGAAAACAGATCAAAGAGGCTGTGAGAGCAGCAGATTTGTTCTTTAACTGTGTGTTTCACACACAGATTCTTCTTCTCTCTCTTCTCCTCCCCCCCACCCCCCATTCCTGCTCTTGAGACAGGAACAAGGATGATGGGAAGAGGGAGGATGGGTGCGGGGGAATCATTTTTGAATGTCTTCCTATATTCTTGATGCAGCCCCCGGTGTAAATTAGCAAACTCAGAGTTGCTCCACCTTACTTTTTGGCTGACAATGGCCTGCTAGGAGCTAACGAGCAGCTTAGAATAGCCAGAGCACAGTGCTTACTGGCCTCACTCCCCCTCTCTCTGGCTGGTGTCCAGTCTGCTCTCCACAAGTCAAGAAGTCCCCTTTGCACTAAGATATTCCACGAGGGCTGTTTTACTGGTTTATTTCACTGCCAGAGTGGCATAAAAGGATCCATATAGTGTTACAAGGCAAATCTGAGGCCTGCCATGCCACCTTGTCTCTCTGCTGCCAGTAAAGAGAAAGCTGGGGTATGCCATCGCATTGGGGAGGGGATACTGTAGCTTCCTCCATAATTTTTAGTATTTCCTATAAATGACACTAATCTCAATTTTTTCCGCTCGTCCATGTTTTGTGTTTTCCCCAAAATTGATCCTGGCTTAATTTTTTTTGCTGTTGTAGATTTAAAAATTAAATGGAAAAAGAAAGTTAAAAATGTTGGATAACACCTTTAAATACCACCTTTCCCATTTCAGTTTTATGATTTGTATGACAGCTCCGTATCGGAGTGAAAGATCAATAGACGTTCCTTTTAAAAGAGAATGGCAATAATTTGTTACCATAGCAATCTTTTCCCCCACTCTTTCCCGCTATTACTTTATAGTAATACAAAGACTCAAATGTCAAGTGTTCCTTACGTTTGTGCTTTGTGACTGTTGCCAAGAATAAGGTGTCAGGCCATGCTGAGAGTCCTCTCTGTTAACTCTTCGTTTGCAGGCCTCTTCTGCAATGGCTGCTAGAGGTAGGCTTGTTTCTTTTACCCCAGCTAATCGCAAACCTATCTGTAGGCCTGCTTCTGCATCACTGAAGTCAATGGAAGTTTTTCCATTGTCTTCATTGAATGCAGGATCTAGTCCTATTTGAGCATGCTGTTAGCTACAGTGGTGTAAAGAGAGCAGAAATTGTCCACAGCACCCTGTGCTGGGGAGGGGATTCCCCAACAGGATAGATCTGGTATAGCTAGCCCATATGCCACACACCCTTTGTAGCCCCTGGTGTAGGAAATTGGGAGGAGAGGACATGGCTGGAGCTCTATCCCCAGCTGCTGAATGGTTCTTTGAGAGGAGGGGTTTAGAGCAACCTCATGGGTGCTCTAAACTCTGCCAGAGGTAGAGCCAACTAAAACTGGTCCCAGAATCATGGAGCTGCAACCAGAAGAGACTGGATGCAATAGAAGAGATGTTGGGTCCTACAGGGTATTTATATAAATATTCTACAACATGTAACTACTGTCACCTATTATTAAAAGTCATTACTTTAATCCCCAAAGCAAAAAAGGAGGAAATCTGATTGAAAACCACAGTCAAATTGCCCCTATAAATCATTATTTTAATTCATCCTTCTGAGCTCCTTTGTTGTAGACTTTTCCATTAAGCCTTTGTCTCATAGTTACCATTTCACATTAACAGCGGTGCCGATTTCATTAATGCAGCTAGGTTATTACATGATATTTCAAAAGACTCCACCTTAATTGCCAGTGATGGGAGAGTTTATATGCAAATACTCCACACCAGCAATGTTTGGAAGCATTGAAGACCTATTTAGGGAAGTAGGTCAGACTCTATTATGTCATGCAGCAAATTTACTTTATAGTTGATGTTTTACTTTGTGAAGAAAGAAATGCTTTATGTTCTACAATATGTACTACTTGAAAGTTCGTTAACAACAGCCACACGCTGGTAGTTCTTTAAATGTAAAAAACTACCGTATTTTAATACCCACCGTAACCTCTTTGTGAATTAGGAAACGTATAATTTCCACTGGAATTCAATTAACAATTGCTCGCTGGGTATGAAATATACTCTGCCATCTAGCAACATCTCAGCAGAGTATTCAGACATAGGAACAATGGCCAAGAAGTCATTAGTCATTTTAGAACCATCAAAGAGGGCATAGATAAAAGGCTGGTAGAGGTTATCGGTGAAATATGACTTACTGTGCAGGATGGAAAATAGTCTATGGGGGGTGGATGAGACATGGAAGCATACAGAAGTAGTGCTGCTTGTATTTTTGTCTTTGCTGGCCCAGGCCTCCAAAAGTCTGCTGCCATGTGATCCTGAAAAGAGCAACAGATTGACCTATATATTAACATTGCTAAAAAGAACTTTGAGGTTTATTTTAGGCTTCCCATGGTGACTGAGTTTATGATGTTCTAGTTTTTGTTTTTATTTTATTTTCAATTAAGTAAACTGTGACGAGGGCTTAGATTCCTGAGATTGAAGTATCTAGAGGGGGATTACAGCATGGAAAGAAACACAGCAAGCTATCTCGCAGCGAGGTCTGGACTCATAACCTGGAGGGACTACCTTCAAGAGAGAGAAGCTTTCCCTATAGTTAGCCTGCATCCATTGCTATTGTTGCTGAGTCGGTTGCAAATTTAAGGAATACATATGCCGACACTCCACACCCATTCTGACCATGATTCACAATTATTGTTCTGGTGCCAATTAGCATAAATTCTGATAGTATTTTTGTGAGGTCAGACCAAACTCATTGCACTTCAGTTTCTAAACAGACATCAGGTAGTGAGAGCTTTTAGTCACTAGTAATGGGCTGGGTTGGCTTTTGAATCAGACAAATAAAGATGGCAGAAACACTATATTTTACTTCCAATCCCTGGAAAAGTCCAGCCTCCATTTTATCAGTTTATAATCTTACAAGAATCTTTCATTTTTTAACCTGTGTGTCTGAGTTTTTATAGTGTCATAAACTGCTATCTGTAGACTTTTTCTGCTGTCTGTTTAGTGAATACGGGACTTACCAAACTGGAAATGAGTTTATTTGCAAAAGATCACAAAGAGTTAATATTTATGTAGGAACAGAGAGCTCTGGAAATGTCTCTGTAACTTAAACAAATGGGCAGACATTCATTATTGCAGGTTGAAAGCCTTCTTCTGATGCATACCAAGGAAAATCTCATTATTGGTCAGTTTTACAGGGTACTGAAAGCCTGTGAGCATCAGAATGATTGGAAGCGAAGCCATTGATGTCAGTAAGTGTGTCAGATTTAGTAGGAGATGTGATGGTAAATGTACACAAGACAAAAACTAAATCTCCATCCAGAGAGAAATTAAAACAACAACAACCCTTTCTGCAAACAAGATGAAACAAATAAGCTAATATGTTTCTTTCAGCACACAGCTTTCCTCACTTTTGAGTCAGATACAAATATTATTTTGACACTGTTACAGTATGTCAGAACATTAGATTATACATAGACTAGAGTGTCGGGCCTCATCACTTCCTCAAAAGATAACCTGTTGGAGAGAAGTTAGTCAACATCGATTGGAAATCAAAATATCTTACTACACTTTTTTTCATCCTGGCAGTGCAGGATATAAATGTGATAACTGCAGCTAGACATTTCCTCCATGCCAAAGGAGGAAAACAGTAGCTTCCAGAAAGCTGCAGGCATCCTCCATGGTGCTATGCAATGAAAATTAGGTGGAAAGAAAGTCCTGTGCTTCTATGCCAGATGGCTGTTCTGGTGAATCATAGATTTTAAGATCAGAAGGGACCATTATGATCATCTAGTCCGACCTCCTGCACAACACAGGCCACAGAATCTCACCCACCTACTCCCGTAACAAACCCCTAACCTATGTCGGAGCTATTGAAGTCCTCAAATCGTGGTTTAAAGACTTCAAGGTGCAGTGAATCCTCCAGCAAGTGACCCGTGCCCCATGCTGCAGAGGAATGTAAAAATCCCCCAGGGTCTCTTCCAATCTGCCCTGGGGGAAAACTCCTTCCTAACCCCAAATATGGCAATCAGCTGAACCCTGAGCATGTGGGCAAGACTCACCAGCCAGACACCCAGGAAAGAATTCTCTGTAGTAACTCAGATCCCACCCCATCTAACATCCCATCACAGGCCATTGGGCATATTTACCACTAATAGTTGAAGATCAATTAATTGCCAAAATTAGGCTATCCCATCATATCACCCCCTCCATAAACTTATCAAGCTTACTCTTGAAGCCAGATATGTCTTTTGCCCCCACTGCTTCCCCTGGAAGGCTATTCCAGAACTTCACTCCTCTGGTGGTGAGAAACCTTCATCTAATTTCAAGTCTAAACTTCCTGATGGCCAGTTTATATCCATTTGTTCTTGTGTCCACATTGGTACTGTGCTTAAATAATTCTTCTCCCTCTGTGGTATTTATCCCTCTGATATATTTATAGAGAGCAATCATATCTCCCCTCAACCTTCTTTTGGTTAGGCTAAACAAGCCAAGCTCCTTGAGTCTCCTTTCATAAGACAGGTTTCCATTCCTTGGATCATCCTAGTAGCCCTTCTCTGTACCTGTTCCAGTTTAAATTCATCCTTCTTAAACATGGGAGACCAAAACTGCACACAGTATTCCAGATGAGATCTCACCAGTGCCTTGTATAATGCTACTAACACCTCCTTATCTCTACTGGAAATACCTCTCCTGATGCATCCCAAGACCACATTAGCTTTTTTCATGGCCATATCACATTAGCGGCTCATAGTTATCCTGTGATCAACCAATACTCCGAGGTCCTTCTCCTCCTCTGTTACTTCCAAGTGATGTGTCCCCAGTTTATAACAAAAATTCTTATTATTCCCTAAATGTATGACCTTTCACTTTTCACTATTAAATTTCATCCTATTACTATTACTCCAGTTTACAAGGTCATCCAGATCTTTCTGTATAATATCCCGGTCCTTCTCTGAATTAGCAATACCTCCCAGCTTCGTGTCATCCTCAAACTTTATTAGCACATTCCTGCTTTTTGTGCCAAGGTCAGTAATCCTTTAATTGTGGATCAGCTTAAATCCTGCTCCAATCCTTTTCTGTCTCAGTAGAAAGTGGTGGGTCCAGGTGTAAAAGGAATAGTGCCTACAATGAGTGCATGGTCTGAATCAAGAAAGACAGCAGACTAGGCACCAGGGAAGATTGCAATGACCTCTGATACACAACTGGGGAAGACACTAGTTAGCATTAGCCTGTTCATCACATTGCCTATTGGAAAAAAAAGTGACCTCTATGATTACCTAGTACAAGGAAAATAACATCAGTGTAGTAGTATTATTTAGTATTTCTTTTGTAGTAGCATCGAGGGACCCCAAGCAAGGATAAGGGCCTCTTTTATACTAAGCTATACAAATAAATAACACAAAGACAGCCCCTGCCCCAGAGAGCTCACCTCACAATACAAAGCAGGTGATTAAACACGCAAGAGAAAGAGGAGGATAACAGTAGAGACGGGTTAATTTGCAGACGTTTCACTGGTTGCATGGCACTGACCCTCAGCAAAGGAGATCTGCAGCATCAAAGAGCCTTTTAGCGTTGAAGGCATCTGGTATTCACCACCAAAGTCTGTCTGCTGGTTTCCAACAGCATCCTTTATCAGTATGTGTTTGAGGAGATCCTCCAGTCTCTGTGGATGCTGGGAGTGAGCAAGAGAGCCTGATAAAAGATGATATCTTTAGGCTATATTCATCCATAATGGATGTTTTGACATCATACATTGCCCAGAACTTACAGTCTGTCCTCTTGCTGTGTTTAGCCATTGACTTGCCACAAAGATACAAGCCCAACAAGACTCAGGGATGTCTGCAATAATAGAGCACAAGAGGGAAAGATAGACAAGGGTAACCCCATGGAACTAGCTCATAGACAAAGAGCGTGGGGAACAAAACTGGGTGGAGTGGAAAATTTCGATGACCATGGAAAAAAATGGTGTTTAAATTTTCTGTGGAAAATTTTGATTTTTCAGCCAAAATTTTTAAAGTGAAAAAGTTCATCAGAAAACTGAAAATGCTGCTGTGATGCGTTGTGTGAATTGCAATTTGGGTGTCTCAAGGACTGGGCTTCCTGGTCAGACTACATCTCCCATGATGCATCGTGGTCTCCCCTTTTGGAGAAAGAAGGTGGTGCATTATGGGAGTCCTTGGGCAGAGGGTATCATTGGTGGTACAGTTGGACTGGGACACCCAGTCCATAGAGAATTGTAACCTGAGGCAACCAAATTACAACTCCCACGACACACTGCAGCTGCAGATCCAAATCGAAATATTTTGGTTTACGGGCATTTGTTTCTTAGATGAAAAATCTTTTTATGGAAAGTAAACACTTTTCATGAGAAACGTTGATTAGTCAAAAATCCAATTTTCCATTGAAAAGTGGTTTATATGGAAATTTTTCACCCAGCTCCGTGGAAAATGAGAAAGTGAACTATTTAATAAATCCATCTAACAACTATTTAAAGAAAACAGTAGCCCATTCCTTAATAGGGAATGGAAACAAAGACATGATGAGACACCCCTAGGGGGCCTGAGCTTACTGACAGTTAGAAGGGACTGAGAAGCAGCTGGAGTTCAATTCCAGCAGGTGTAGCAATGACAGGAAAAGCACTGTACACTGGCAAGTAGCTGCTACTTCAGATAAATCTGAGCGTATAAGAGCTACATAAATGAACCCACAGGCTCCTTCATCCTGCTGGAGGGAAGGAGAGACATAAACCACTGGAAGCAAGGACTAATGGACAGGGTAGCTAAGTGTATATGGCAAGGCCCTGATTCAAACACCAGGAATCATCATACCACTTGGAGAAGTGCAGCAGCAGGCAGCAGTTCAGGTGTGGGCAGGTGCCTTTTGGGCAGCCTGGAGGACTTGGAGCTTGTCAGCATTGCCCATGAGCTCCTGGAGCCAGCTGGAGTTAAGGCTGCACAGATGGTCAATAGATAACTGTAGGGTACAATTATCTGCTAATACAGACCCTCACCTGCCTTTCATGGGTTGCAGGTGACAAATTTCCTTTGCACTCTTTGAGAAGTTGGCCCTCAAAGGATAAGAGTGGATCCTTCCAGGCCTGTGTCTCTTCCTCCTCCACATTCCTCCTTTCCTCTCTGGATCCTCATTTGTTTTATCCTCCATGTCCTCCTCTTTCCATTTCTCATGTTGTCAAGTGTAATGCCCCACTGGAAGGTGTTCAGAAACTACTACAGTGATGAAGGTGCTGTAAGAACCCGTATAGAATACCCCAATTCCCAGCCTTTCACTTCATGTCTCTTCCTCACTTACCAGCACCACAGTTAGATTTCTAAGATGGCTGCTGTTTTGCTTTTCCCATTCTGCACAAAGCAAGTGTAGTTTGCCCTGAAATACAGGCTGGCTGGGGGCAGGGCCCAAAATTTTGTTTTCCTGTGAATGTTTATTTGAAGCAATCTTTGCTCGCACAAATGTTCATGTACAAGGGAATAAAGAGAGGTTAATTTGAAATTCCCTTCAAAATTTGTCAAATGTTAATGTACTTTTCCTCCTTTCGCTTTTCATCTGGTTTTACTGGAGCTCTCCTCCCTTCCCTGTAACTTGTAGGGCATCAGAATTCCAAATGAAAGATGTCTTAACGTAAATGTAGACCATTGTACGTCATCTGTAGTTGGTAAGGAAGCAAATAGGTAAGTGGAAAAGATCATTCACAGTATTTGTTGACAGGGAAGAGAGAGACCTGTATTCAAAGGGTTGATTTCATGTAATTAGGCACCTGGTAACAGTCACATTGCTTTAGCAGCCAGGGTCTGTTGGACCACAGAAACAAACTGTGCTTTGCTGCATGATGCGGAGAGCTAATTCTTTTCTAAAAGCATGAAAACCAAGGTTGAATGCTTTCCAGAATATTCTGAGGGGGAAGCTGGGAGGACAGAGAAGCCAATGTAACACTAATGAGAAAAAATCCAGGATGCAGGAACGGTGCTTTGTTTATGGCCAGAGAATTATGGCCAGGAAGCTGTATGTGCCGCATGACTGATGATCAATATGAATTCCATCGCCTTACAGGCATATTGATCTTGCATACCTACATTACACATTGTAATCGCCTTGCTGTAACTGGGAAATAAAACTATAAAAACTGGGATGGTTGGATTGTGTAGAAGATAAAGAAAGGGAGATATAAAGAAAAATGCACCATTGATCTTAGGGGACTGGAATGAGAAGGTCACCAGCAGTTGTGCCCAGGTTGGCCATAAAAGCTAAATGACTCACTGATTTGATACACAAACCCCGTAAAATATTTTGGTTTATCTCAGGTAAGCTTCCTTTTCATTAACTACAGAAAAACTGAATCATATAAGCAGCTTGAATTTAGTGTAGCAATCAAAGATTAACTGCACACAAGAACTAAATGGCAAGGAATATTGCGGTGCAGTAACTGTCTAGAGCTATGAGGACTGCATTTACCAGAAAGAGCAGACAGCAAAAGGAACACTGTAGGTGTTTTTTTTATGAACTGGTAAAGACAGGAGGTTGACTTCAAGATATAAAGACCAAAGATAAAATTCTATACTGGTGTAATTCTGTTGACTTCAATGGAGAAACATCAGCGGAAAATCTGGCCACAACTGTATACAGCATGTCATTCCACAAGACAAACAAATTGCCTTTCTGATCTTTCCTGGTTAGCTGGGACTGATTATATATTTCACTTGGATAAGTATAAGCAAGAGAATGGCTTGAGCAGACCTCTGGGACTGTTAATCCGTTTGGGAAACGTAGCACCTTACTTGGATTATGGAATTTAAAAAACTATTTTAAAGTTTTCCTTTCTGAGCCAAACAAATTACAAACAGATTACAGCCAGAAAAAATAGACTATAGTAATATTTATTAACTGTGTGCAGCATGGAGAGGAAGGATAATGCATTGGTTACAGTGCCAGTCTAGGATCTGGGAGATCTGTGTTAATTTCCTGTCTTGGCCAAGGCACTTAGCCTTTATATGGTCAGCCCACGTCTGGGGTGTGGGGGAGGTGGTGGTGTGCGGATAAACACATGAAAGATTGTGAGACATTTAGAGGCTGTGGTGATGGTGGCCCTATACGTACGCAAGAGGGAGATCCAATGTTTTCTTATGTCAGGAATTCTGTGTGCATTTGAAGACTCAGGAAAGGGGGTGCTCAGATATTAATCTGTTCTTTTTAATGGCCTCTGTGTCACGCTTCTGGAGAGGAGTTCTCTCCCCTAGCTGTGTTAAATAGCATCTTCTCCCATATCAAATAGGCCCCTTCTGGTGTGAGTGCTTGAATGTGTGTGTTCTAAATCCTGACAAGTATTGATGCAAGAAAAAACAGATCATTCTGATTGTTTGCTGAAAGCAAACATGAGTGGAGATAGTGCAGCCAAAGTGAATTCATGTTTACCCTGGAGTAAATACATGGACTTTTTTTGTGTAGGAAATCAGCTAGCCCAAGTTCTGATGTTGATTTGAGTTAACCCTCAAGAGCTGCTGCAAATTGAAAGCTTCATTTACACAGATGCTAAGGATTATAGGGGAGATGCACAAGCAAGAGGGTCATGTTACCTATGCTGCCTCTGTTCCGTTTCGTGTAATGACGTTATTTTATGTTTAGGATCAGAGAGTGCTCTCGCTCAGTGTTCAGCCTCACATCACTGACTGTCTGAGATTAATGACATCTGTGGACTATTTGTCAAAATTCAGCTCTCATTTAGGCAGCAGAATAAGTAGCCAAATTGTCAAAAGAATTCTACACATTGGGTGCTACGCTCTTTTAAATTCTGGACTTTGATTAGGTATCTAATTGCAAGTGGAGCTGTTTAGAAATTATGCACCTGTAATAATTTGTCTCTGAGCTGCTTTGAAAAATTGGTCCTTTGGTGCCCCCCACAAGACCTCCTACGAATACTTTGTAATTTCTGAAAGAGACAGTCAGGAGCCTCAAACTTCCATTTAATAGCAGAGTTGTGGTTTCTTTACCGGGTGTTTGTAACAATGCTTTATTGGGTCGTTCCAAAATGTAGAGAGGAAAACAATTTTATACAGAGGAGCAAAAATGACCTCACTGTTCTCTCAGGGCAATTGTTACCTGGAGAAGTGGAACAGTGGGAAGTAGTACAATGCATTTTTCTTTCATAGACTATTCTAGGCATTACACTTATAATAGAATCTGCATATAAATCAACCACTGCAAAACACCACTTAGTGATTCAACTTTCATTTTGCTTCATGGCTGAGATCATAGTGAGAATGAAGAATGCCACAGATAGTACCTCGTTGCATCTCAATATTTTCTATTCAGGCCCTGTTTAAATGATATTCCTTTTTTGTACTTCACTTTGACACAGCATTTATTCTCCTATCACTGCGCAGGGAATTTACTCAAGTAACACAATTATGTCAGTAGGTCAGTTGTACTTATATACATAAATTCTCTAGTGCATTAATAGAAGACTAGAAACTACTGAGAGGTCACTCTTAGTATTATTTGGCTATCTGTTTTAACACTTAAAGCAGTATTTTAAAACCATGCTTTAGGCGCCCAGGTTTGATGATTTGGGATTCAGTTATCCTCATACAGACCTCATTTTGTTTCCATTAAATATTCTGTAATGTGATATTTTTATTGATCTCAGTATAGAAACATTTGGAGTCTTTCTGGGGGGGTGGAAGAGAGTTTTGTAAAGCAGGGCTATTAGAAAGTGATACAGATGATAGGTGGTTCGCTTCAGTGCATCTTAACATTTACAAAGCTACTTCAAAAATCAAATTTTAAATATGCAACCCAATCTGCTATTCATTGTAAGATTTGATCTAGTACCGCATCACATGAAGGTTTTTACCTTGCCAGTGGGGGATTATAAATATGGCCCTAGGACTGCTTTGGATTTTAGCAGCATTAAGGATACAGCTGGCATACTCGTTAGTGTTCTCTGCATACATGGCTACTCGCTACTCTCCCACAAATGTATGGGAATTAAAGTGATGTACTGGAACTTCTGAAATTTTCAAACTTTTACATATCACCGTCTCTGCACAATCCATTTCTTAATGAATAATGTACTTAGTACAAAAAGAATGGATTTGCAACATGATTGATTTTTGCAATGGATTTCTGAGCAGTGAAAGAATTGCTTGAAAAATGAAGCAGCCAAGCATTTTCATAAAACGTTATTTCATCTGCAATCGTAATTTCATTAAAGAAAGTCAATTTTGTTGAGCATTCTTCCTGCTTTTTTGTGCTAGCTTTTCTGTGGTCATCATTCACCTATTCTATTTTTTACACAATATATGGAAGGGTTTTGTTGAATTCCAATTGTATTAGTCATAATACATGTTGGTGCTCAAAAGAGACTGGCTTCATACTGTCGGGTTGCCAGGCTTCTGGTTTTTGACCAGAACGGGGACCCTGGCAGCTCTGGTCATTCAAAAAACTAATAACCCACTGGTCAATAATATCATGGTGAAATGTATGTAGCAACCGTATATATACGGTTATTAGTTCCCCCATATGATATTATTAGCACATGTTCAAAACCAGACAGCCCTGCCTACGTAAAAGTTGTTCAGCAGGCCTATCCTAAATAAAGGAACGTGTGTTGACCTCAATTTACATATAAATAGTAAACAAGGTCCTCAAGACAGCAAGGGGAGGAGAGGGCAGGAGACAGAATTGTTTGCATTTTAGCAAACACAAGTGGGGGAAGAAAGATAAGAGCCACCTTCATCACCAGACTTCATGTCGCCTTCCTCACTGTTTGGATAAACTTTATTTTAGAAGAATCCACTTCAAAAGTTTACTGGACTGTAAAAGAAGGGGCATAACCCCAAGTTGTCTTTTTTTCCACCTAAGATGACAAAGGCACCAGGACCTTTGGGCCTCTGGGAGAGATCCTGATGCAGACAGGGTCAGTCACCATCTTGCTAGAAGACTGTGGCTAAGGAAGGCCATCTTAAAGCCTTGCACCAAAACTTGCTAGATTAAGTTTTAGACTTTTAGGTGTGTGTTTTTATTTTTATTTGCTGGTAACCATTTCTAACATTATCTCTTCTACACTAATTCACTCCAATTCCTATCTTCTTTTGTTTTGCTTTATTTTAAATGGAAACCAGTCCAGTGCTTCATTTAAACGGAACTTTGGTAACTCCAGTTAAAGTAACAAACTGTCGAATATTGACTCATTAAAGGGGCAACCACTCTTAATATCTGAACTGTCCAGGAGAGTTCTGAACACTGCACAACACACGTTTCTGGGAAAATCCAGGACTGGGTGTGTGTTGGGATCACCCTGCAAGAAGTAACCAAGGCTGGTAGAAGCCAGACTATGGCTGTGTGTCTGCCGACAGGCTGCTGGCGTCAGAGTTTCTGGACTGGGGCTATCTAGCACACCGATGCTCAGGGTGTGACTTGTAGGCTGGTTGTGAGTGGTCCAGGTTGGGTGCTACAGCAGCAAAGCATTGTGAAGCACCCAAGGTTACGGGACAGGCAGTGATGCAACCCCACACTGGTCTGCATTGCACCCCAGAATGCGGCAGCCAGCTTGTTGTAAAGAACAAAAGTGTGACTCTCACATCCACCTGTGAAGCAACACACACTGTACCTCACCTTGGGTAAGGTAACTTAGTAACATTTCATGTGAAGGCAAAAACTGCAGGAAGGACAATGGCCTTCATTATACACACTTAAAAATAACTCCCTCTGCCCCCTTGTTTGTAGCCTTCTAATCAAGATTATAGCCATCATGTGGACATGAGAAACAGCAGGTGTTTCCTAATTGGCATATAGGTATCTGGAGTAGAAAACAATTAAGCATGGACAGGTATATAATAACAGTCATCTATCAAAACTAATGGCTACACGGGCACAAGAGCCCTAGGTGTCCTCATTAGTCTCCTACCTCATTTTAAACAAGGGCCATTCAAGAACTCTCCAAGGGAACAAAAGAAGGCAAGAGATTAAATGTAAATATATCCCAGTGAAATGACAATGAATCCCATGTAATACATAGATGTATCCTTAGATAGCTGTGATCTCTAATTCCTCTCAATGCTGAGCGTTCCTATTACTACCACTTATATACAAGCCCTTACACCAGATCCCCAAGTCCCTAGTGGGGGAGAGCATGGAGGGTCCAAGAGACCTACATGTACAGCACATGAAGATCCACAGTTGTGGGAGGAAAATACTTGCATGACAAGTTGTTTTGTATCTTAAAATTACATGGGACATTTTTGTTCCAAAGGAGTCCAAAGCACTACAAATTCTGACATACACACTGGATCGACAGGCAGCAATCGATCCAGTGGGGGTCGATTTATTGCATCTAGTCTTGACGCGATAAATTGACCACCGATCACTCTCCCGTCAACTCTGGTACGCCACCAGGATGAGAGGTGCAGGCGGAGTCAATGGGAGAGCATCAGCCATCAACTTACCGCAGTGAAGACATTGTGGTAGGTTGATCTAAGTACGTCACTATAACGTAGCTGAAGTTGCGTAATGTAGATAGATTTCTCCTCCCCCCCAGTGTAGACCAGGCCATAGACAGGGATTGCTTCAGCCAGTACTGAATTATAGCCACATCCAAAGTTAAAGGGGGTGGGGCCACAGGCAGGATTCACAGGGTTTAGGACAAGACTTACAAGCAGGCCCCTGAAAGGACTAATGTCTCCAATCAGCAAATTACTTAAGCATGTGCTTAAATTTTAATTATACAGGGTAGTGCTGTTGGTGTGCTTAAAGTTAAGCACATGCTCAAATGCTTTCTGAATCAGGGCCTCAGTAGAGACCTAAGGAGGTTGGGGACATTACAAGTTTGCAGGTAGGATTTACATCTAAAGGTGTGTGGCAAGCCAGTTTTCACTGCAGGTAAAAAAAAATATCATGCTGCAGAGAGCAGAAGGGCCAGTGGCCTGTGCTGTCTCTAGAGGCTAGGGTTTGTGGTGAAATACCTGCTGTATTTTTTTTTTTTTAAAAAACAAGTAAATAACCCTCAGAAGCTCTGCCTTCAAATTTTCATCCTTAAAAAAATCTCCATTTTGTTTATAATGGCTTATCGTTCAGTCTAGAAGACCAGTCTGAGTTCTCCTGTCACCAACGCATTCATCGTCACATTTTGGAAAAATGTTAAACTCATTCATGTGGGCAATGGGCAAAATCCCTTCTGTGCTTGTCAGACGCTAAATGTTCTTTACGACTTCCCTTCAGTCAGGTTTAAGACTGTATAAGATTATACAATAACCTGACAGCTAGATCTGTCTCTTGGCATTGCCACCCAGAGAGAAATAGTAACTACTATTCTGTCCATCTCGTTTGTGGCTTGTAGCCACCGACTGGGACCATGGTTGCAGAGCTGCAGTGCTTTCAGGGGCACATCAGGAGGAGACAATCCATACACCAGCTCATCAGCACACAGCAGGGAGTGTCTAAGCCACTCTATCACTAGGCATAGTGCAACCTGCTCCCCCAGTGCATCTGTCTGGTTGGGGAAGGGGTTAGGACTAAGGCTGGGTGGAAAACAAGAATGTTGAGTTTTTGGAATTTTTCCTTTCTGAATGAAAATGAAACTTTTTTCCTCCCTGCGATGGGGTCAAGACTTACCACTGCTGGCGCCTCCCACTGGTTGCTCCAGGAATCATCTCTGTCCAGTCATGGAGCACCCTCTGCACGTGGTGTCTTGCCCATTGTCTGCTCTGCTACCACTACCCAAAGTCTAGCCCCTTAGCTCGGGGGCAAGTTGCAGTCTATATTGGCCACCATCTTCTGTGGCCAGGTGCAGTGTGTGTGTGTGACCCAGGCCCGCCCACTACTCTGGGTCCCGACCCAGAGACCTTCTAGCAGCAGCCTCTTGCCTGCCTATTCTTCCCTGGGCCACTTCCCCTTTGGCCCTGTGAACCTTCTAGGCCCTTTGTGGCAGTGTTTGCAACCTAGCAGGTAATGGGGCTGGAGCTCTCTCCTGCTCCCTCAAACCTGCCCAGCACTGCTCTGTCCAAGGTGCTGGCTTCTTGCTTCAGAAGACTGTCCTTCTCCCTCACTAGTCAGGGAGGGACTACCCTCTACCCTGCTAGGCAGCCTTTATATAGGGCCTTGCCCAACCCTGATTGGCCCTCCACAGGCCTTTATTGATTGGCTGCCAGTCTGCACAGCCTCAAAAGGCCTGTTCCAGCCTTTTTCTCAGGGGGTGGGGTGATTGCCTCACCACACTCCCCCCCCCCACCCCAAGAAAAGGGGGGGGGAGAGGAGAGAGAGAGGGAAAAGGAAAAGGAAAAGGAAAAAAAACCACAAACTGAGAATAGCCAATAGCACAGAGAGATTGACTCTGTAGCCTGGGCTCTTCACAGTGGAGAACAGCAGGTTCAGCTTGGATCTCCTACATCCTGGGTGAGGGCCCTAACCACTGAGGTGGGTTCCTCTCCCTCTGACTAGAAATTCCATCCTGGACCTGAGAAACTTTCCCAATAAAAGTTTAATCAAAACTGATATATTTCTGCAAAATTTTGTTTGCAACAAATCCATAAGAAAGTGCAGGGGAAAAAAAATCAAAAATTTCCCAGCTGGTTCTAGCCAGAGCTCTGCCTCCTTCCTGCCCCCCGTGGGGCAATCTGTTGCTGAGTGTTAGGGTCTTTCTGTAGCCTTTGTGTGGGGCATTCAAGGAATGAGAGTCTTCTTGAGTTCTTATTCCCTCACTCAAGGGATTGGGCAACCTGGGCCATAGGGTAGAGTGGGTATGTCTCCCTCCTGAACAGCTGATGGGCCAGGGGAAGAACTATCAGCTTGCTGCACGGCCCAATATTTTTAATGTAAAAACATCCCTGGTTGGGTCATTTCCAGAGGTGGGAAGCTAGGACCATTAGATCTAAAGCAGTCAGTTGCTTGAGCTAAAGGGAGCAGTGGGGAACTCAGAAATCTCTTTAGATGGTCCAGCCACTAGAGAGGAACAAAGACGCACTTGGTTCTAGGGGCACAGGCACCCTTGTAACTGAAATTGTAGCATTTATTTCCAGCAAGGGGGACATAATTTCTTGTGGAAGCCTTACCACTCATGCTAAATGCGATGGAGGGTTATAATAGCCATCAAACTTTGCTCTTGGGAGGCCCTAAGAAGAGAACTTTGCCATTGATTTATTCAAAGGCAGTAGGGTTTTAATTCACGCTACACACACCACCCACTGGCAAGTGCTTATTGCAAAGCAACAAAATAAGGATAATTGTTTAAAAATGTGGGTGGGGAGGCTTACTAGATAGTTTGTATTCACATTTGTATGTAGGATTGATAGACGTTTCGGAAACAGAAGGGATTTAAGCCCATAAACCTAATTGACATGTTATGTAATAAATTCTAATGCTGGGAGGGCATAACTAAATTTAGAGTTTATCTTGAATATTAATCAACATGAAAAGGTTATGTATCCATGCTCTGAGTAAAGTTCATTGCCACAAGGGGTTTTCTTACTCATATACCCCTTTGGTATAAATATACTGCCAATATATCAGCTTGTCATAAACATGTAAATAAGGGACTGTATTTGTACTGTACTTCCTTCTGACATCAACTTGTTACATTATGGGTTGTTATTAGGGGATTCATCTGGGCAATAACTGCAGCCAGCACTGGGATATTTTCATGGTTATCTAAGGTCACTTCTGTGAGAGCTATCAGACACTGACCAATCACGCATCCCCATCCAACCTTGTTTAAAATGGTAGCCCAAAGTAAAAGGAAGAGCAGAAGGGATCATCCCTGAAGAACGTTTGAATGGCATTGCTAGGGTTTTTTTACAACATCTTTAAGAACAAAGTACGGCACGACTGATTAGAATCTGATGCTGGCTTAAACTAGTGTTTGGGTTTGTGTGTGTTTTGTGGAACTGCTGAAGCATTTTTAAAACCTTCTAATATTTTGGGGGGAAGATATTGTTTCTTCAGTATTTTTTGTACAGTGTAGGTGTGTGTAGTTCTATATGCATATGCTGCATAGCAAAAGAAACTGAAGTGGGTAAAAAACATTCTCTAGTCAGAGGACACTTCTGTTGCTGGACTGTCCAAAACTTGTGTTCTTGGAGATCTGTTGTCAAAATATTATTGACAGTGAAGAGAGACTACATTATTCCATGGGCTCGAATGGATCCAAGTCCTCCCCTGCAGTTTTTTTCCAAATCCCCTTAGCCTTGGCTCTTGCCAGCCCTCCAAGTGGGGTCATGTTAACATGGATGCAGATCTGCCACAGAACATACTGAACACTGCAGAATAGTCTAACTGTAGCCACAGAAATTGAGCTATGGTATAAATTATTGCAAAACAGAGAGAGACAGGAAGTGGTGAGCACTGAATTGCAGGCTCTTGATTGAATAGAATGGGTTCAGGGAATGGGAGAAGGTATATGTAAAGAAAATGTTCTGGGATGAGTGGGGAAGAAATGGTAAAGCATTATTTGATTACTATTATTGAACCATCCTTAAAGCAGCTTAATAATGAGGAGATTATTCAAAAGGCCATAAGTGGATGCTGCAGACTGGTGAGCCTGGTACAGGGGTCAAAAAGCATAATTCTAGCGGTTCTACTGCTTACATTTCACAGCTTTCAACTCAGTCAAAATCTCTCTGTGACCTGCTAGTTTAGGAATTACGGGCCAAATTCTCTGCCAGCTTAATTCCCATAGACCCCCTTTTAGCAAGCGAATAAAATCTTCAAAAGGCAGCTCGCAGGTCAGCAAGATCTGCTTGATGCTGTGTAGTAATTGTGCTAGCCATAATCTGCTAGAGAGGAATTTACCTCTTCACCCACTACATGTTTTACACATACTGCGTGTACAATACATTTAATAAAATATTAAGAGCCTACATCAAATTTGTAATATATTTATTTGCATTATAAAAATACCAACTTGTATATCAAATGCATGAATCACAAATGTATAAATATTTATACAAATATATACATATTTAAATAACTGATATAAATATTTGTAAGTGTAGGTACTCTTTGTTTATGCCAAAACAAATGTTTTGTACGTATTGTATTGTAGAAATGTACAGTTGCAGAGGTAGAATTGGGGGAATAATTTCACCTATAATTTCAGAATACATGCCTGATCTAAAGCCAATTGAAGTCAGTGGAAGATTTTTCTACTGTTTTCACAGAGCTTTGAATCAGGTCCTAAATATATATCTATGGAATAAGTCTGACTATAGAGAACAGATACAAATCTAACATGATTTTCTGCAATAACTAGAGCTGGATGAATACTGGGAGAAGGAGGGGAAAATGTCCAGGTACTAGATTGAATTTAAAAATGAATTCTTTAGCTGGCTTCCTGCAACAGAGAAGGCAACACAAACTGAGAGACCCAGAAGAGGGAATTACCTCACTTTTCCTGATTTGAATGGTGGTCAAGAATTTATTCAGTATCCATGAGATACTTTGTATCCCCCCCCCCAAAATAACTGGATCAATTTACATGTAATAAAGAGTGAGTTTGAGTGTAAAACGTCATGCCATCTTCAGTGTCCTCTTGCTGCAGATGAGGGAATCCTGCTCTTTGGGCTGGGGGTTTCAGATATTCAAGGGGCAGTTCTCCAAATAACTCAGTGATCTGGGTTCCGCTAGGTCCCCAGCCACACAAGAGTTGATTACATTTTGGTGAAGTATAATACTTTATGAAGATTAACTATGTATCACAATCCCCCTGTGAGGTAGATAGGTGAGCATTATCACCTCCACGTCTTAGAGGAGTAGAGTGAGACATTGACACTGAATAACCTGACTGAAGCACCGAAAAACTATACACAGGAGTCCCTTGTTCTCTGTCTCATATTTAGCTCACTAGACCATGCTGCTCGATGCTTTTTGCCCCTTCTTGTGGGCAGTGGGCTGGTCAGTAGAAGAGCTAGCTCCAGCAGACAGCTGAGTTGGCTGCGGGGAGGGTGGTAGGGGGTCCCTTGCACAACTGAGGTAAGGTTAGGCAGTTGGTTAGGCAACTCAGAAGATCTATGTCAGTTCCCGACCCTCTGTGAGTTTGGACAAGCCACTTAATCTCTCTGTGCCTCAGTTTCCTACCTGTAAAATAGAGATCAATGCTTCCCTACCTCACATGAAACTTGTGAGGATAAATTCTTTAATGATTATGAGGTTCTCAGATTCTATGATAAGGAGGGCATATAAGGACATAGATATCTCAGTGCTCCTCAGCCAATATTGTGCCACCATTGTGTCAAGGGGTTTAAAATGTCTCTGATGTTAACGTGGGTGGCTGTAAGACAGAGACCAAACGCACCCTGTGCTCTTTAGGGAAAGTGACCGACTTTCCGCCTTAGACATCAGATAATATCCATTTGCATTTTCAAAGCTATCTTTGCGAGGAAAAGTGTTACAAACAACTAAAGCTGAGAGTAGTCTTGAAATGATTTCCTTCTCATGAGAATCTGGTAAGTGGTGTAACGGGCCATCAGGCTGGTCCAGAGGCCAGCCCTAACTCTGCACTGGAGCTGGAAGATGTAATTTTCCAGCTCAGATAGACATACCCAAACTTGCTCTACTGGAATTAGCTAAATGTAGCCATGGCAAAGTGAGTGGCAGGAGGAGCTAGCTGCCCTGACTGTGATCCTGTTGGAGACCCTAGATACTATTCAGGCATCTAGCTCCTTCTGCTTGTGCTGCCGTGGTTATACTCCTATTTTTAGCTTGGCAGTTGGTTCAGAGCTAGCTCAGGTATGTCTCCTCAAATTGGAAATTACACATACCCTGAGACAATACTGCTACTCTCCATCTATGGGTAATTAACCACCTGTCACAGGAAGAGGCTGTGATATATCAGGCATTTCTATTCTTACCAAGCTACAAGGTTTTTCTATGCTGAAGTTTTATGATTTGCCCAGAGCCAAACAAAATTATATTCTTAAACCTGTTCTGTTGAACTAAATATATACTATTGTTGCCATCAAATGTATGTCCACATCCTCCTTCTAGCTATCATGTTCTCTCTGAAAGTAAACTGTCATGCTATTTACTGACAAAAGCAAGCACTGTTAAGAATTGTCATAATTACAAGGAAGCACAAAATGCTAAAAATGACAAATCAGATTTGAACAAATTTTGTGCAAAGGGATGTTAAATTAAAAGCTAACTGAGCAAACTGCATTCTCTTCTTCAACATGGTGTGGGTTGACATGATATCCTCTTACAAGAGACACAACAAAACAAGCAAGTGTGCAACAGAAATTGCATGTTGGTGCTCAAGAGTTTGGGTTGAATAATATAAAAACCTGAGCTAAAAAAGCCACGCACCCTTATATGATAGGCATGATAAGTGTGTCATTAAGTGAAACTGATAGAGTTCCTGGCTCATCAGTTCCTAGAGAGGACCAGTACATGTATGGAGAACTTAATACATTAAGGAAACTTGTACAATATGGTCCAGCTTGATCCTTGACTGCCTCCACCATCTGTCTTCTACCTCCATCCAACCTCCAATGAAAGATATATGAGGTTTTTCCTTTTCAAATAATGTGATCTAGAAAGAGAGAACTAGTTATTAGTGTTTCTGACCTTGGGGCCTTGAGCTGAGAGTACATAAGGTGCCAAGCAGTGCCAAATCAGGGCTATGCTTCTTGGCTGTTTTTTAAACATATCTCCTAGTCAAAGACATCCTCTGTCCACTGTTCAAGAGTGATATCTACCCATCAACTCCATGGATAGTATCTGTTGTAATTTCCCATTTTAAATAATTCCACTGCATTCAGTTCCTAATAGAAAGTGACATTGAAGTTAACAATGTTTGTTATGAGCTGAGAAGAGATATATGTTTTAGTGGAATAGAAAGCTTTCTTTCAAAGCTGTTATGCTGAGTTTGATATCTATCTTATCTATCTATCGTACTGAGGCAAAATGAAACTCTAAATTAATTTCCTAATATGAACTACCGTAGAGTGCTTCAATACATCTATGTATGTAGAGCACTATGTATGTATAATCTACAGATGAAAAGCTCTATATAACAGCTAAGTATTATTATGATGACAATTTTAGCATGTATGGGTAGAACACTAGCACACCACTATAAGGTCAAAATGAGTATCACACTGTGGTCTTTAGTACTATAGACTCCAGTCCTGCAAGTGGCGCTATGTAGACTGACCTCTGGGTGAACTCCCACTACCTTAAATGGGAGGAGGGTCTGCTAAGAGGTGCCTGAATGGAAGAAATGTAGGTGCCCAAAACCCAGTCGTAGCTGCAGTGTCATAAGTGAATGATATACACAGGTGTGTGTATCCAAGTCCTGTTCTAAAGTTGGAAGAATCATGTAATTCATCCCAAAGATAGGTGAGGGCAAGAGCAGACCAGAGTGCCCTTAGTCTACATGAGGAAATTGACTGGCATAGCTTTAGTGGAATAACTGTCTCACTATAACTTTGGTGGTATAACTCCCTTGTGTGGGTATGCTATGCCAGAATAAAGTCATTTTAGTTATCCTGCTATAGCTATGCTCCTGTGTAGGCAAGCCCTCAGGGAGAGCAGAAAGGACACTCCATATCTATGATTTAGAGCATTCAAGGACTGGAACAGGTAGAATTGAGGGAATAACTCATTGAGCCAATTTACTCTCTTCTCTATTGGTAAATTGCCTGTGAGCAGTGTGCAGTTCCCTTGAATGTTTTTATTATCAGAAATTACTTGCTGACCTATTCAGTGAGCGATTGGTCTCAGGATCATTCATGAACAGTTCATTGCCTGTATTCACTCTTCAAAATGTAAAATGTGTTGATTAGTTTTGCTGAACACATAGGTCAAATGGTGGAATCTCGGTTGCCTGATTGGGTGAACAGAATCTGAGAATCAGGTTTCCATTTTGACTTCTCAGATGTATGAATTCCCTACTCATTATTTTGCTGAGATATGCTTTCATTTGCTTAGAATGTACAGTTTCCATAGACCTTCCTGCCAGGAAACTAATTAACCAGAGTATTCATGTAAGAGAAGACAAAAGGGACACAAACATAACTGTAGCTAAGTCATTATTTTTCTTTGGAATGAAGATTTGTTTTAGATAGTCACCTAGCTGAACTAACAAGGGGTAGAAGAGTTCTGAGTTAATGTAACATAACTCACGGGACATCCTCTCCATCCGTTAAAGGCACGAGCACTTTCAGAGTTATATAAAATGTCTGAATAATGACTACTGCTTTTCTTCCTCTCTCTCTCTCTCTGTTTTTTTTTTAAACTTGCTTTTACTCATTTATTCCAGTGGAGAGGCTTCTATTATGAGTCTTAGGTTGGGATACTAAAGTACTAATTTTTCAGGTGCTAGATATAGTTATCCATTGCTGGACTCTTTTGCCAAATAGGTCAGATATTTTTAGCTCTGTTCTCTTTCTTTAGTTTTAAGCAGTAATGTGCAAATGCTGTGTACTCTCTCCTAACAGCAGCAGAGCGCCTTCTGTGGCAACCTCCTTTGTTTCCATCTTAAATGGGATTTTAACGGAAGAGTGTGCCTTGTATGTCATGCTGTTTAATGGCTGTATGCTTGTTCTCGGAAAACAGCAAGAGACAACGCTTTATTTTTTAAAGGCCTCCTTTGCTGGGCTGTGCTTCTCTCTATTATCTGTCTTGGGAGCCTGAATGATGTGATGGCCGCACCAATTATGGGACTTCCTCGTACAGCAATCAATCGCGATGCGGGCTGGAGTGCGCACGTAAGAAGAACTAACATAGGTACTGCAGTGCTTGACCTCTGTTCACTGGCTCTATTGTGCCTGGAGTAGAGGCAGGAGAGCAAATCGCTTCCACTATTTTTCTTTTAGAAGCAGACATGTGTTGACTCCTGCAGAGAATTTTATCTCAAAGGTAAAGAATGAGAGACCATCCTTCTTGTAATCAGAATGTATTAGTTTTCACTCACCTGCCTGTCATGTTTTGGAATATCTACCCCGCCCCCCCCGTATGTAAGCCTTATTTATTTATTTATTGGGTGAATGAGAATCAACAAGGGCTCTTTCTTATCTGATCTGGGGTGATCATCAGAGATCTCACACGTTTTTCTTACAAAGCACATTATTGCACGTCATGATCTTTGCCCCTAACGTATTTGAATATTCCTTCTATTCATATACATATTACCTAAGCTGTTGCACTTTCTCATTTTGATCTCCCCCCACTGTACCTACCTCCAGAAAATGCAGTTTACATGTAACAGGGCTTGATGCTGAGCACTCTGGCCTCGATCCAGCAAAGCACTGAAGCACATTGCTTAAGTCTAAGCATGTATTGTCCCATAGACTTCAGAGGGACTACTCAGATGATTAAAGATAAGCACATGCTATATTGATACTAGCCAGGGTCTCACTTCAAATTCAGACTCCTGTATTACAGTATAATCTATTCTTTTACTATCAAATAAGTGATTTTTTCCTCTGGGGTACCCAAGACATCTCTAATTACTATCATGAGAACCTATTACATATCTAAGGACATTCTTTTGCATATTAAAAGATGTATTTTCTAATCCAGTAACCAAACCGGGGCACTAATGGCATTGACTGCAATTCAGATGCCTATTTCCACACTGCAAATGTAGGACAGGCACTTAGAGGTATGTATAAAAGCTCCATATTTATTTCAGAGCTATTCCAGGAAAGTTTACTTCATTAGAGGTAGAGAAACTTTAAATGACTCTACTTGAATGTGAGTATCATAATAACTACTTCTGTGTACTGCAGCTAGTGGCGAGGTTAATTAAAAAGTAAATCAACATGAAATATAAAGTGAGACTGATGAGTGCAGTTAAAAATATAATTACAAATGAAAAGGTAAGGAAAGAGGGAGAGGCTCCATTTACTAATCCTAAATGTTAATGAATGGATAGTATCAGTGCAATGCTACTTCCTATTCCGATAACGATCATTCTTAGCTTGCTGCTTTGAAGAAATGTAATTCAGAGCTTTGGCAGTGAGACAGTTATGTACAATTCAACAGATGTATGCATTTTAAATGTCTATATTGGCAGTCAGATTTTAGACTTGGGGTTTTTCGTTTAGGTTGTACAGTTCTTTCACTTCAGTTCTCATCAGTTTCACTTTATATTTCTTTTGTTTAGCACATACATACAAAAAGAAAAGGAGGACTTGTGGCACCTTAGAGACTAACCAATTTATTTGAGCATAAGTTTTCGTGAGCTACAGCTCACTTCATCGGATGCATTCAGTGGCTGTAGCTCACGAAAGCTTATGCTCAAATAAATTGGTTAGTCTCTAAGGTGCCACAAGTCCTCCTTTTCTTTTTGCGAATACAGACTAACACGGCTGTTACTCTGAAACCTGTCACATACATACAGTAACCTTGAGTAATTTTAACATTTGCCAAGCGTTGCCTCTCCCCGCCCCCCGCCCCACAGCCCCTGCACTCCTTGTTCTGAATAACTGACTGCTTGAATGTAAAGGGACTGATACATAGCCTGCTCTTTTGTGTGCAGTCAAATAAGGCCATGATTCTAAGCATCTTTCTACTTCAAGGACTTACTCAGCCTCTCTGTTATTGGGAATAAGCCTCCTATTAAGAATGTTCATTTCAGAGACCCATATTGCCACCTCCTTAGGGCATGTCTACACTGAAACCATGGTGTGTGACTGCAGCTCACGTAGACCTACCCAGGGTAGCTAACAGCTCCAGTTGGGCATGCTTCAGTGCGGGCTAGCCGGGTGAGTAATTACCCAGGGTTCTGGGAGGGCTTGATCAGCCCATGGTGAAACACAAGCTGCTGTGTTTCTCTGCTCCAGTACCTGAGCTAGGTAGTTTAAGCTAGCTTTGGTATGTGTGCACAAGTTGCAGTCACAACCCTGAGTGGATCATAGACATACCCTTAGTTGTTGTCGTCGCCTTTTTTGTAATATAATCTCAATTTCTACTGGAAAACCGGATGTAGCTAAACTGGCATTTTTTCCCTTCAGAAATAACGAAGGGAATTCTAGGTTGCTTCTTGAACCAAAAGTATTCAAGTACATAGCTGTCGATTTATTGATCATGTCTCCATAGCATGAATATCCACACAATAGTGAGTAAAGTCTGGGATGGGCCTTTGAGGACAGTCACTTCTTTGGTTGCTCCAAAGTTCTGGTTAAGAATGTTGAGGGGATGCTCCCAGGACATTGTACAAACCAGCACAGTGCCTGTATTGAAAGGCTACTGATACCTCTTTGTGGAATGCCATAAGGTCTGTGAAAAACCAGTTCAGCCTGTGAAATTGTTAAAGGAAAAACTAGGTTAAACACCAGAAACCTTCCCACCCCCAGTAACGATCTTGGGGTTCATCAAACAACAAACCAAGGAATAAAACTTTTAATAGAACAAACTGGAAAGCTTCTGTGGCAAACTGAGGCACACAGGCATGTGGTGTTCCCAACCCCTACCTTCAGGGCACACCTTCAAATTCCTATGTTCATAATACTGTCCTGTACGAGGGACCATCTCTAAATTATAAATCTTCTACAAACAGATCCCCTCTCCCCCTCAGATAAATTTACAGCTAATTAGACAATGGAATAAATGAAGTGGGAGGTGTCATGTGACACCAGCAAAGCATCTGTCACTTTTTTCCTCCATCACTTTATTACAATAAGCTGCTTCTCTTCACGCTGATTTGCTATTGAGATGTCGACTCTCACCTCAGATCAGCCCATGATGCCAGCCTGCTTGGCCCTCTTGTTAAATTTTAAAACCAGCACCTTTGTGCTTCCTCCCATGTTGCCCCGCACACTTGGTAGGAGCTCCCAATAAACATCCGCAAAGCTGCTTCATTATCCTTCTTCAAAATCCTCCTCAAAACTCTCCTTTGCCATGAGACCTACAAAAATAACTTGACAATGATTAGGCCGCTGCTGTGCTTAGATCACAGCCTATCAGAGCTGACCAATATTGTCTCATTGTTTACTTGTACTCAGTGGCGTTGGAACAATTTGTATAGTCGGGGTGCCGAAAGCCATTGAAGAAAACTCTAAACCTTGTATATGATGAAAACTGCCTCACCCAAAGTAGCCCTAGTTCCAGCACCCCTGCCTGTACTCCCCTGTCAGTCTGTATCCATCTGTTGTCTCTTGTCTTATACTTAGAGGGTAAGCTACTTTTTATTCTGTGTTTACACAGTGCCTAGCACAATGGGGTCCTGACACCACTGCAATACAATAATCATAATATCCCTAAAGCTACTCTGTCTCTTTCTTTGTTTCAATGTGGCGCTTCTGCCTAGAACTTTTTCCAGCCCCTCAAAATGCCTGGTGTCCTGCTACAGGTTTGCAGAAGCAGTACGCGTCCCCTTGCAAGGGGTAGATGAGGATGCTAAGAGACATATATGGAAGGGCATTCTGCAACACTTTCTCAGGGGAATCGACGTACGGAAAAATCCAGCTCTTATGCAAAAAGCTATACTTGACGGCCCAAGAGGTCATTTTTAGTCCTCTCTTCTATGAATCAATTATTCCTTCTTCAATTCCCAGAGAGGTATCAATAAAGATCTGTGCAGCAAAAAGAAAGGAGGAAGAGAGAGCTGCCCGCAGCCAGATCTGCCAGCATGGATCTTCTAACCAGCAAGAGTAGCATATCAAGTAAGTTATAAGAAAAGGAGGACTTGTGGCACCTTAGAGACTAATAAATTTATTTGAGCATAAGCTTTCGTAAGCATCCGATGAAGTGAGCTGTAGCTCATGAAAGCTTATGCTCAAATAAATTTGTTAGTCTCTACGGTGTCACAAGTACTCCTTTTCTTTTTGCGAATACAGACTAACACGGCTGCTACTCTGAAACCTGTCAAGTAAGTTATATCGCCTTTGTGCTGCAAACCCATCTACAGACATTTCACACTTGCACAAGCCGCTCCTCAGAACAGCAGAATTTTGCCTACAGGGTGGAAGGAGTTAGCAAATATAAAATGTAGAAGAGCAAGCGTCAGGCCCTTGTTCATAAAGGAATCTAGTGTATTATAGAATCGATAAATGCCGCATAAGACAGTGGGTACTGGGTTGAAAGTTGCACAGAGCAAGAGAAAACATTTAAACACATATAATCCATTTTTTCCCCTAAAGCTGTTAATTATTTCATACCAGCTTTTGAAACTGCAGTAGTAACTCTTTAATAAAAATTGCTACTTCTTTTTCATAATAGACCCATTTTTAAAAAAATTCTCTTTCAACAACATTCTGCCTGAAATTTTTCACCTGTGATCTTTAGCCAGAGTATGACTTTTGTGGGAAGCTTGACAAAGACACAAGAGTCTGAAAATTATTTAAACATCTTATTTCTTCTCATATCCCAATAAACTGAGTCTAAACTGACTTGGTCTAAAGCAGAACTGGTGAATATTACAGGAAATAGTTCATAATCATTCATATGAATACAAACTGGATTTGCTTCAGCAGTATTCACAACCCTTTTCAATTCCAACAAATGTCCACATGTCTCTAGTTCACACCAATTTTTGTGGAAAGAAATGATCTTGTGAGCTTTATGTGAATATGTGTTTTAGCAAAAGTTTGAACTGGAAATAATTTACGAAAACCCTCTGTTGTCATCCAATCAGGAAACAAAACAATACCGTGAAAGTAAGGTGGTAGTCTCACGACTTGAATAGCTAATAATAAGGGGGTGGAATATGTTCACACATAATGTTTTGAATATCGAACAAATCTGTGTAAAAAGTCTGTTTGTGGCTAATTAGTAAATGAAAAATAGTTAGTTTCTTGAGTTCTTTGTCCTGCTCTAATCT
Organism: Chelonia mydas; assembly: GCF_015237465.2. Lineage (NCBI taxonomy): Eukaryota > Metazoa > Chordata > Testudines > Cheloniidae > Chelonia > Chelonia mydas. The sequence continues at coordinate 91,865,478 of NC_057855.1, forward strand.
ACAAACTATTGTGATGGGAGCCATATAAGTACCTAAGAGAGAGGGATATCTCAAAAGTTCTTCAGTGCTTTGCTTTTCTGAATTAAAAAAAATGATTTCTGTTTTTAGAGAAGGAGGGTATTTTGTATCTTAATGAAATAACAGTAATAAACAGCCTATACGTTTCCTTACTGAGCTGGAATCTGAGCTCTTCAAATACATTATTTTTGAACATATTTAAATAGGAGAGGTAATTTTTCTGACTAGTAGAATTATTGTTATTTGCATAATTCCATGGGGGGCTAGGTGCTTTAATAAGTTTCAGTGGCATTCAGCGTTCACCAGCATTTTATCACTCTCCCATGGGATTGTACTGAAATATGGTTTTAGCTCAGTGCGGTCTTTGAAAACCATGATCCTGTGTTAACACAAAGCCCAATATCCATTTCTGCTCCTATGGCTCTCTGCAGTCTTTCTTCACAGTTGCATGTAATCGTTACGGAACTAGTTTTCCAAGAAAAGTGCCTCTCCATTTTTGAATTGTCCTTTGTAAGAATAAAATGTGCCTACTCCAAATGCTTTACATCTTGTTTTGCAGGGATTACTTTGTTTTTTGCCTGTTTGTTTGGTCTTTGCATCCGAATGGATTTTTTTTTTTTATTTTGAACTGGATAATTTGTATAAGACTGTATTCGTATTTTTTATTTTCATTACTGTCACCATAAAAGGTTACATATGGTGTAGCATTATTCCACCAGAATATGCTCATTCATTAATGTTTTCTCATTAAATATGTAGATTATCAACAGACTTGAGCAACTCAGAAGCGTTTCCAGTTTAGCTCTTAATTTAAAAATGTCCATAAGTCTGTTTAAATTTTTTAATGATGCATGGCATTTTAATTCTGTAAGAAGGGCATCAATCACTTTTAAAGGCTCTTGAGTGGTGATTGTAGCCAGTTCATATACTAATTATTACTAGTGGAAGCTCTCCCCACGCACAGGGCCTGCCCAGCATGATAAATGCTCATTAAGGCCAGCCTGAATGGATTTTAAATGAAGTGATTAATTTTAAAATCAATTAGTGCAGTTTGCACATATTTCGTTCATAACAGCCTGTGCTTTCATACAGGGAATGCATGTTGTGGTTGGGTGACATGCACCCCCCCTTAACATCCATAGAAATGAATGAGGGTGGAGAGATGTCAGCTCCTCTATGGTGGTGGTCTGCACCTTGCTGGATTGGAGCACTGGTACTTGAACTGTGGAGCATATTGCTGCCATTTCTCATAGTATTTTCCTGCTCTTTTATTTTTTAAATTGCCAAGGACAGCTATGCTCTACAATAATATGAATAATAACAATAATTCATAACTAATCATGTCAAAGAACTTTGCAAAGCAAGATTATTGGCACAGAATATTATTGTGTATTATGCAGCTACAAAAAAGACTATGGAGAACCTAGGCTAAGGAAGGTGGACTGTTCAAGTACATATGTTCATAAACTATGCTGTGTGTTTGTGTGTGTGTGCATGACCTTCCTATATTGGGAAATGTGAGGAGATAATTTCATACTAGGATCCATTGCCTGCATTGGGGGCTGGGAGACTCTTCTATGCATCTTCTGATTTTGTAGAACTTGTTTTTAATCAGTCTGTCTCTGATGTTCAGTCCGAATAAACCCTTAGTAGGTCCTGACTCTCCTATGACACCACTTTCTCCACAGTTACCCCTACCTCCAATCTGGGCTCCTGCTGGGCTGTTGGATCTGTGGGGTGTCACAGATCTGCATGCCTACCATTTAGGCTTGTTCATTATTGCGTGCACCACAGAAGTGTGGGTTTGTATATGTGTTTGCTTAATTATGCGACAGCTGCCAACTCAGCCGATCCACCAGGGCTTAAACGAGGGAACCTCCAGAGCTAAACACATCAGCTGCTATAACTTGAGCTAAAGAATCAAGACTCTGTAGGTGAGGGCTGTAACAGAGAACATATCCTCCGTGGATTGGGTATGTAACCCCTCCCGCCCTTTCCTCCCTGGGTGACTTGGGAGTAGGCAACACTCACTTGTGTGTCTGGGCGCCTGATGTTGTTGACATTAAAGGAGATTCTGAGTATCCCAGTGCTGATGTTAGATAGGTGGGAATCCTCTATCCACCCCTCTGCTGCTGTCCCTTTACTCCAAAAGGAAGTTAAAATTGGCCGTGCATGCCTTGGGAACCTCCAGGAATAAACCTATAACGATCATCATCATTTGTGGTATGGGTCTAACTCAAATACCAAATATAAATAATAGAGATCCAATATACTTAAATTTAGAGTTAACACGCCTTTACTTAACAATTTAAAGAAAAAGGGTATAACAGACTAAGATTAAATGTCACGACTAATTAAATCCACAGGGGGCAGTTGAATAAAATCAATGAACAAATGTAATATACAGTGATAAATGAAACTGGCATTTACTCTGCCACCATTTACCCCACCCCAGAGTGTATACGCCTCTGCATTCCAGAGTCCGAGACACTTGCTTGAAGACCTGCAGCTGGAGACAGCACTCGGTTGGTTCTGTGTATCAGTCCAGCCAAGGCAACAAGCTGCACAACCCCACTGATGATTGGAGCTGGCCCCACCAAATGCCAGCAGCTCTGGGTCCTGGTTTGGTGGGAAGATCACTCTGCCTCTCCTCAGACTCAGATTCTCTGCTGTGCCCCTTCTCTTGCAAGTGCTCTCCCAAACCAGAGTGGGGGGTTACCTCACAGTTCCTTCACTGCAGGCCCACCTCAGTCAGCTCTAGGCACAGCAATAGTTTCTGCCCTGGCTCCAGGGAAGCCACCAACAGCCTTTGGGGCTCCCTGCTCGATCAAAGCCCCAGCAGGCTCTCAGCAGCAGCTCCTGGTATGGACAGAGCTCCACACCAGCAATCTCACACCTTTCCCAAAATGGAGTCCATGACCCCTCTCCCTGAACTCCCTGGAAGAGGAAATCTCTCACTCTTTCCCCAAGGCATCATGAGAGTTGTAGTCTGTAAGGCTAGATTGCAGCGCACAGGATCTTCCCAACAGGAACACTCCCAATAAAGTTCAGAGACCTCTCTAGTAAAGGATGCCTACAGGTGTAAAAAGGGACCTGTGATCCACACTGACCAGTAGATTACAGTGCACAAGTACCGGCTTTGTAAAGGCTCTTTAACAATTTATCCCTTAACGAGTCATTATTAATAAATTTGAACTATGTGCATTACAGCTGGATTTTCAGTAGTTAACTCAATACTCCTGAGTTTAACTCAGACCTGTAAAGTTGTTTCAACATGGACTTTTTTAATAGATGACTTACTTATTCATTCCAGCCTTTATTAGCGCTCATGGCTAATACTCAATAAGTGGGGTCTGGCTGCCCATAATCCACAGATTTCTTGGTATCCACATAGATCTTGGGAGATCGCTTAGAGCCAGGGCCATCTAGCCCAACGCACTTGCTCCTGGACAGCATGACTCCATTGGAGCTACACTGCCAGGACCTTCTAAACGTACCACCACCTCTCACCCCTCCCCAAGCAGAGCTCTACACACAGCAGAGAGGGGCTCTGCAGAAAGATCACTATAACCGGATGCTGGGTTAGCTTTCGGACTCATTGCTGGTCAGGGAAGGTTGGTGGTGGTGTGGGGGAAGTGATGTGCATAGCACAACTATACCTCTCCCCACAACCCTACTCCCTCCCATGTATGGGACTTGGAACAGACTGGGGTGAGGTGCTGCAGGTCCCAGCCTGGCCCCTTAATTTATCGTCTTTGTCCTGGAGATGGCTTCTCCCCTTCTTGTGGCAGCTGCATTCTGTTCTTTGTCCCATGCGTGGGTCTCCAGGAGGTGGGTGGCAAGGCACCCTCAGCTCCCTCTTCTGTGGCTTTGGCTCCCTCTTGCCATCTGTCTGTAAGCAGTATTTTCGAGAACGAGCACGAGACACTCTCTTGCAGTTTGTTAGTGTGTGTCTGTAACTCAAAAGGAATTTCTCTCTTTGATGGATGGGTTTGGTAGAGACAGGGTGTAGGGTAGAGTCTTGCCAGTGGCTGGCAACAGTTCCTTTTATTTTTGGTAATATCCTTATCTTTGTGCTATCTTGGAACAATAATGCACATCTGTGTCGGACCCTAAGTGCACGTTTCGTGCGTCAAGTGAATAACAAAGCCCCTGGTGTTGAGAATGAACAGGTTTTTGGCTGGGACAGTACCACATACTACAGGACAGAATGCTGTGCAATATTTTGTATTGTGTAAATTATGGTGGCATGCCATCCTGGCCTACTTAGCATTGGGAGAATGTACAAGGATGTTCATAACTTCTACCCCACCAAAAACCCTCTTAAAGCTTTGAACTAAGCACTGGCTTCTCATTTTTCATTATAATAAAGCACCTTCTGGGGTAACTCTCAGTTTCTTTGACACCTGATCTCTCCATAGGAGGTCTTTATTGGAATAGTATAGTAAAGGCACAGAGCAAATTTGCCTGAATAAGCTGATAACAAAAAGTTGCCTATATGTTCAGTTGCTGTTTTTGGCTTCTGCTCTTTTGGTCACTGGGTCTGCTGCTGTACTTCCTTCAGTCTCTCCTTTTAGAGCTTGCGCGTGTTGTTTCAAGTTGAAGTGAAAGGAAAGTCACACACCATAACTCAAGGAAAATGAGAAATATATATTACCTGTGTAGTTCATAAGATTGAATTGGCCTGTACACAGGAGCACAGGAAAAGTAGGAAGATTACTAGGTACCAAGCCCTTAGTGTAATGGAACATCTTGGGAGTGAATATGATCTATTTTTGTATCAGCTGGAAGAGCAGTTTCAGTTCTGCTCATGTCTGACCAGGCAATCTTTTCCCTGATATACTTGTTCTGAAGATAGGCTGAGATGCCAGAATGGAAGATTGTCCAGCATCATGTAAAAGGAATAGAACTGACTGTTTGACCAGTGATCCACATATCTGAAGCGATGTTAACATAATACTAATTACCAGTCCTCCTCTTCCTCCCTTTCACTAGTCTAGATAACACTCTATATTACAGAGCCAAATTCATCCTGGAGCTGCAACCACTAACACAACTACTGAATGTGCCTTTTCTCTCTGTGGAGGTAAGCAAAAAAAAAAAAAAAAGGGTTTTACACCATCTGTGGGGGGAAAAAAAGATAAGGTAAAGGTTTGATTGGTCTTTGAACAAAATGAAAATACAGTTCTTTGCTGGAAGTTTGAGAAATTTGTTTCAAGTGGAAGAAAGCTGAACATCAACAACGCGTGTGGAGGTTCTTTGTACCCATTACGAGTGGAAACTATCACTTTACCAGTGGATGTTGTCTGGAAAGAACTAAGTATAACAAACAAACAGGTAACCCAAGCCTGGAAATGAACATGAAAACCAAATGCAATGTGTAGCCTGTACTTGTGATCCTTATGTGTACTTTCACTACTCTTCTGCTTCTTTTGTACTAACATGCTTCCTTAAAACTCAACAGCCACCGCTTCTGATGCTTGAAAAGGGATTGTCAGAGAATGATCAGAAACACCAAGAATAAATTATTCAGTGAAAGGCGAGAGTTGTCCACACACTTTACAGATAATTCTCTCCCTTTCATTCTGGCACAGGCCCTGATTCAGCAAAGTGATTAATTGCAGGCTAAAAGCAGTGGGATTTAAACATAGGCTTAAATGCTTTGCTGAAGAGATGGATTTAAGGATGTGCTTAGAGCGAAGTACATACTGAAGTCTGTAGTGCCAACCTCAAGTGTTCAAAAACCGTAAGATTTCTTCTTAAAATTCATTTGGGATTCTTTCTATTCTGAGTCTTTAAAGGTCACATTTTCAGGCATCTTCCACTAACATGAGGGCTAGAACTTATTTTTGATTAAACACTGAGATTCCCGTGTAATTCCGTGATTCCAGGGGCTAGGGTGAATCATGTTTACAAGTTTAAAATTTGCTTTGGATTAATATTCTCTAAGATTTGCTGTTCCTACAAACACTCCTTCCATTCCAACTCATTTAGTAGAATATTGGCAGAAAGGAGACATATGGAGAGGCATAAACGCAGATAAAGTCATTTAGTAGTTTTTGACTATAGCCAGCTGGAACTATGGATTTGGGCTCCAAAAACTATTGACTACCTAGGACTAATTTAGGTAGGGCCAGTTATCATGTGGGTCATATGACCTCAGTCTCATGTGACCAGTGGTCACATGGTTTCTTTGGGCTTACATGCAATGAAAACTGGCCAGCGTTGGGCCCTTCGTGACTGATTCTTAGCAGGCCAGAAAAGTAAGTGTTTTCAGATACTCAGTTGAAAAAAAATTATTTGATTTTGTTTATATATTGCCTTGCTGTACCTTTTCCTTGGCACCTTGCAAATGAGCTTGGGAAGAAATTGCAGCAGAATTATAAATCAAATGCCAGGCTGGTTTGAAAAGAAGTCTTTTATTTGACAAAGACAGAGAAAATTCAAAGGCATAAACTACAAGGATGGTAACTTAGTATAACTGTAAAAGTAGCTGCATTTTATTGAACAATAACCGTTCCTTTCAGCAATTGACAGGACACCTGATGAGAAATGAGCTATCTTCATTGTCAAGTTTCCCACCACTTCACATGCCAAGTCCTTCATACAACTGCAGGTTATATCCAGTGACTATCACTGACTCACTGTCATTTTGATTGTATCAACTCCTTTTGATATGATTGCACTACAGTAACACTGAAAAGAGAAGGTACAATATACACCATGCAGGATACGTTGGCAATCCATTTCATTTATTCGGCATCTTCCTGCCTTCCTGCGCCTGGTAGCAATGCTTATTATTAAGGTTGTCCTTAATAAAGACTCTTTTTTCAGTTGTTGATAACTTTGGAAACTTTAACGGTTTGGGCTGAAAATCTCCATGCTGAGTGTCTGCCTCAGGCTGAATTGTTTTTGAAAATTTCAGCCAGAATGGTTCTGCCATTTCTGAGAATGAGGGGAGAGAAATTTTTGTTTGTTTTTATCCATGTTAAAACATGTGGGTGAGGTTTCCTTCAAGAGCTCTACGCCCCCATGTTTTGAAGCAGGGACCTGAACTTTGGCATGTGGGTGGCCTTTGTATCAAAGGGATGCGCCTTGTGCCACACTGATACAATTCTGGCTTTTCCTAACTTTTGAGTGCTCGACTGTGCAGCTTTAATACTGTTCTTCTCATGTAGTTTTTGTGTAACATACATTTATATTCCTCAGAAATATGTGTCTGTGACTAATACCACCTTTTCAGGGTGAGCTTGACGTATGCTTCTGCTGCCCTTACTCCACTTGAACGGCTTGCATGAGTAAGGGAAACTGGAACAGACACATAATTCTTTGTGATTGTTAGCCGGGTGGCGTAGTTTAGAGCAGCTTCTTAGCTGCAGCACAGAATCTGGCCCAGTGAAACCAGTTCCCTGCTGCTTAGCACAGTCTAACCATAGGCCCTTCTCTGGTGGTAGAGTACATGCATGTTCTCTAGTGGTGGTTGAAACGTTTCATGCTCAACAGTTATTTTCACCAAAAATGACTCCCCCCCACCCCCGGGCAAATGAATGAGCATCTGTGACTCACTCAGCTCTCCTCCCCATGTGGGCAGAATCATTACAGTCACAGCAGGCAGGTCATGTAGCTAGAATCAGACTCGGGGGGGGGCAGAGCGAAGGAGATCAGAGAGGAGCTGTCAGCGAGCCGGAGAGATAGCAGAAAGTGGGGTGAAGGCGCCTGCCTGCCAGCACTGCCCTGCAAGGAGGGCTATAGGCCCCCTTAACCAAAGAGGAGAAGAGAGGCTCTGAAAGCTGGAAACTGACTGCTCGGGGTCTGCGGGAAATTGGCCTTCTGAATCCCAGCACAGGCCCCAAGGAGGAGGGGTGTGGGACTCCTGAACCAATGAGAAGAAAGATTTGGGACTGAGAAGCTAAAGGGCGCATGGTCTGAAAAAAATTAATAAATCACCCCCTACAAATTGGGCTCTTACTTTGAGTATTCTGGCCTGTGAGCAAGTTATTGCAGAACCCCAAGGGAGCTGAGGGTAAGGTGCCTGCAGGCTGTGCCACAAGGGGGTGGGCTCTGGGTCAGCCCCCTGCTACAAGCATGTGCCTAAAGTGTTTGCAGGATCGGGGCCGAGGGTTTCCTTTCACATTTCTGCCACAGCTCTGGGCAGAATGCTGCCACATTATTTCTGATACCAGCCGGCCTAGGTGTTCCTTTTTCGATAGTAGATTCCAAGAAGCAGAGAGGGCCTTTGCTTTTTTTTTTAAGCTGCCTTTATTTTGTTTTGGTAGATGGACACTAAGTGGCTGCCATGATAACTTGCTACATCAAAGGAGGTTTAGAAATTGAAGGAGCAACAACGGTTACTCTGGCAGCATGCGGCTTCTGTTCCGTACTGGAGGTCAGCATGGCCGTTTCAGAAAAGGGAAAGTCCTAGTGGATCTGAAAGGGGCGACTTGCTGTTTCTTTCCTCTTTTCCCCCCCAAATTTTAGTTTTTATATTTTTAACGTGTTGAACAATGTGTAAGGGTCAGAGGAAGAACCAGTTTTCTATGCAGCAACTGATATTTATTATCCCTACAAAGCCCTTCACTGAAGATGTGTGGGAAATGTTTAAAATGCCTCCCATTTGCTTCAGCTGAAAAAGCAATCACCTGCTATCAGTTATCGTCTCTTTCATTATCCGGGATAACTTCGGTTGTGTATTTAGCCTGCATCAGAAAGTTATTTTTAATCTGAGGAAAAATCCAAATTAAATGTGTAGGATCTACTACGGAAGCTCCCTCGGCTGCCTGGAACTCACACTGCAAGTCTCATTGACTATAGAAGGCCTATCTTTGACCATTTGGGGGCCTTGTTTTTACAACAGCTTGGTCTCCCACTCACCGAATTAGTTGGGAACATATTGTTTGGGAGGTGGTTTTGTTTTCTGATGCTATTTAACTCTATGGGCTTGTCTACATAGAGATTTAGTGCATAGCAAGCCCCGGTGTAAATCTACAGCACCCTAGCCTGCAGTGCACTAACTGGCTGTGTGGACCCTGCTACCGCATGTTAAAATTTCTGTAGTGCACTTTGATTTATTGCTTTTTTTAAACTACACTACTGTTAATGTGCGGTAGTAGGTACACAGCAAGTGTCAATGCTGTCCAGTGAGTGAAAAATACTGCCACTAAGTATTTGTTTTAGCACCAGTCCTATACTTTGAGTATTTTACACATATTCAAGGGGAGCTGGGGAGGACTGAGAAGCAGGCCGCGGCTTCACACTCAGGCCAAGGGTGGCGGAGGTGAGCTGGGGCGGGGAGTGGTTCCCTTGCGTCCCTCCCCCCCCGGGTTACCTGCTGCGGCGCGGGCAGCCCTCCTCGCGCCGCTCCCCCCTGCACCCGAGCTTACCTCCGCCTCCCTGGGCCTGAGCGGGAAGCCGCCGCCTGCTTCTCAGCCCGCCCCGGCTTCCTGTGCAAACAGCTGATTCACGGGAAGCCTGGGGGGGCGGAGAAGCAGAGCGGGGTGGCGCGTTCAGGGGAGGAGGCGGAGCGGAGGTGAGCTGGGGCCGGGAGTGGGGCGGGGAGCTGCCGGTAAGTGCTCTGCACCCACCAAATTTTCCCATTGGGTGCTCCAGGGCTGGAGCACCCATGGAGTCGGCGCCCAAGGCGCCACTTTTGGCCGGTTAAATTTAGAAGCCCTTTTAGAACCGGTTGTCCCTTGTGGAAAAACCGGTTCTAAAATGGCTTCTAAATTTAACAACCGGTTCTAGTGAACCGGTGTGAACCAGCTCCAGCTCACCACTGCCCCCAACTAACAAAGGCATATGCAAGTCCACCCAGGAATTAAAACTACGCACGGGAGGACTTGGCTAGGTATTGTTTTGGGTAAGGATGTATGAGTTGTGAGTGGGAGGGGAGAAGCACACAAGAACAGACAAACAGAGGAAGTTACACACACACACAGTCTGGACAAGCATGGTGTGGTGCTAGCTAAAAGAGCCTTTGTGGCTCTAAGAAGAAAAAAACTCCTTTTTGGTTCCTTCTGTGTTCAGGGAAACAGGACTCTGTACATTTCTTGTAACTAACATTTCTTGTAACATCAAAGGTACCTGACTCCATCATCTGTTTCTCTTTCTAACTGGAACAATCTGCAGGTCCCTAACTTTTGGGCTAGTTGCTTGGACAAAAAGGGGTAACACTAGTACAACTGACTGCTTTGTTAATGTCAACCATAACTCATCAACAAACCCACACAATCTGTACCCTAACAACTTGTACCTTCCCAATATGCCCACAAAGAAAGGTGGGGTTTGCTTGGCGTGTATCCAAGTTAATGCTATTAATTAAAGTAGCAAAAGGGGGTTGAATGGGCAGTATGTAGATCACAAAATTCTACAGTTTAAGAGAAGCTAAAAGCAGCTGAGAGCTATCCTCTCCTTGTAAAATGAGTGTGCATTCAGTGTGACAGATATTTGATACCCAGTGTTCTAATTTCAAGCAGTGTTGGTTGATTGTGACTGGTCATAGGCATGTAGTATCTTTTCTGTTCCCTGACTGGCTGAGTGTAATTTAATTGCTTGTGATTCACAAATAAGTCCTAGACCCCATCACTGTTGCTCCTGTTACATTACTCAGCTATATCATATTAAAACTGGCCATAACTTTCCTGTGGACCATACAGTGCACTAGTGCATGGGAAATAAAGAGGAAGATTATTCAAACAGTTCTGCAAATTCTGAATTGCTTTTGGATTCTGTCTTGCCCATCCCACTTCTTGTTTGCTTCTCCATGAGCATTCCTGTGAATGGGTTTAGTGTGCATGCATGTTAGGGAATGGCTGTTCTTAGTGTGTGATTATTGTATTCACTTGCAAGTGTGAACATGGACATGAGTTATTTGTACTGTAAGTGCTAACCTCCTGCTAATAATGTTTGCCACCTTACAGAGGAGCAGAAGCAACACCATGTTAGTGAGATGACAGCCACATGCCATACATGGAAAATAGTTGAAGCGGATAAGTTGCTAACAGCACAGAAGCAGAAATATGTCTGCATGAAATGGCTGAACAGTTTCAAATGACAAGCAGATGAATAAGAGCCAATGTCTGTGAATGACCCACGAACAACAATATGGGGTAAATTCATTAGCTACATGGTTGCATACAAATGTTTGATCCATTGTGCTCTCCAGTAAAATGCTGAAGAGAGGATTTAATGATTATGGAGCAAGGAACATAGAGCAGCCGTATGCTGGCCTAGAGTCATACATATCAAAGGGTGCAAAGGAACATAGATTCACTAGGCCAAATTCCACCTTCAGTTACAAACCCAGTGAGATTACCCTTGAGCAACTGGGGACAGACTCTGTCTCACCAGCTTCTGTGGATTTCTTATGTTTGCTCCGTGAGGTTCTCAGCACTGTCAGTGATGTGATTTAAAGCAATTGCAGAAAATAATAAAAGATCCCAATCTTGAACAACATTCAGTAGATGCAGTTAAAGATTTAATAAAACTTGGATCCATAACTTGATTCTTCCCCTCCTCCCCCCAAATCACCTTGCTGAAGCTGGGTAGGTGTCTTATACAGCTGTGATACACTCAAAACCCTGGTCTTAAAATCCACAATCACCCTTGAAAGAAGCTCTTGAATATACTAAATTGCTGTGATCGGTGCAGTTTGTCATTTCAAATAGTCTGTGATATGATTTAGCCAAAGGATTTAGAGACAAAGATAAATAGTCACTAAAAGTATTTTCTGTTTGGAGTGGGAGGAAGACATCTCACTCTTTAAAGTTATGGTATGATGGGGACTTAACTGGATCTTACAGACAGATTCAGAGGGCACATCTACACTGCAATAAAACACCCACGACTGGCCCATGACTTGGGCTCATGGGGCTTGAGATGCGGGGCTATAAAATTGCAGTGTAGATGTTTGGGCTCGGGCTGGAAGTCCAGGCTCTGGGATCCTTGGGTTCTGGTTCCAGTCTGAGCAGGAATGTCGACACTGCACAAGCTCCGCAAGCCCGGGTCAGCGGGCACAGGCCAGCTGCGGGTGTTCTGTTGCAGTGTAGGCATACCCCGAGGCTTCAGCATCCAGTTTTAACCAAACTGACCCCAAACGATTTTAGGTAATGGTTGTTTTCAGTAGTTTACAGTTCTTTTGTTGTTGCCTTTTCACAAAATGCCCATTGGTGACAGCAAAATGGTTTTAAAGAGCCAGGGACATAGTGAATCAGAAATGGGAGCACCAAAGCTGTGACTTCCACAGTAGAGTTAACTTTATCTTCAATTTTGATTTGCTGGTTATTTTTCTATTCATTAAGCTGTGTGTTAGAGATGAAGCCATATGTTTAGTGACCATTACTGGGTATAAAGGTCCCACTCACTACTTGGGTCTGGATGATTAGTTGAGTCCACAGCGTAGTTCTTACTTAAACTCATTGCGTAAGCAGTGGGCCCATTTCCACCAAGTTGCTTTTATTAGAAGTTTCACAGAAATCCAGTTGTACATGAGGGATATGGCTGGTTCCCATAAGCTCTAGCTGTGCGTGAGACACCTAAGGGATAAGCTGAAATCAGTCTCCTCTCAGGTCTTTATGGATGATGGAGAAGGACAGACTGGTTCTAATTGGATTGGATATCTGCCTCTTTTTACCTTGAAACCTGTGGACATATCTCAAAGAGGTGGAATTACAGAACCCAGCTGGCCCAATCAAAGAACATTGCTCCTTGCCTTTTACCATCTTGATCTTCACATGAGGATTTGGCAACTGAGTAGCTGTTAATGATCTTCTATCTCCAGCAGGTAAAACGTTGTCACAGCTTTTCTGATCTGATTTCAGTTTCTCATTGCTTTGAAGATTTTCTTAATAGAGAAGAAACTAAGTAGAATAGAAGACATGGATTTTATAGTGTGTGTATGTATACACACACACTCTCACACACACACACAATAAAATTCATAAGTAATATAGAAATATTCTGTAATATGTAATTTATAAAATATACATATAGGGCAAAATCATGGCTCCCATTTAAGTCCATGGCAAAAATTCCTTTGACTTCAGTGGAGTCAGGATTTTACTCTTAATGACCACCCAATCATAGAGTCTTACTGCAAGATTCTAGATGTGATTTCTAGTTCACAATTTTTTTTTCTGTATTTCATCGAAACTTAAAAATTAACTTTGCTTCTCCTCAACTTCCTTTGCATTTGCTTGTCAGAGATTGAGTTCTGCGTCACTGCATGAATGTTCTCAAAGTGAATTTCATCTCAAGTAGGAAGTCTTTTGTATGGGTCGGGGTGTTGCTTGAAACAGTGTGATGATGGGAGTCCCAAAACCCTTTGCCTGACCCCTGGTAAAAACCTAATTGAGTCAGACAATGAACAAAGCGTTCATGACTCCCATCCTAATTTAAAACCACACAACTGTAAATAATCCACTTTAAATAACCCAACTGTAAATAATCCACTTTAAAAAAAAAAAGAAAAGAAAAGAAGGAAATTCAGGAAAAATTATAAATGAAATGCATATTAAGGCAAGGGTCTGGTGGAGCCGTTAAGAGGCAGCCCAGTATTAATATTTAGTCCTGCCATGAGTGCAGGGGACTAGAAGACCTCTCAAGGTCCCTTCTAGTCCTATGATTCTAAATTTGGGTCCCAAGCCATGTCGATAGTTCACATAGCCTCTGCAGTGAAGGCTGAACAGAGTTGTTAAGATAGAGTGTTCCTCCAAAAAAACACAAAAGAGCAGTGTTCATGGACACTGTGGGGCATTATGATACAAGATGTTTGAGTGTTTAAAAAGAAAAAAAAAGGCTTCAGTGGACTTAGAAATGTAATAAAAGAAGGATGAGACATAAATAACTAAACTGTGGAAAATCGTAATCAAAGAGTCTTATACCCCTAGGTGAAATGGGGGTTTCCCTAAATCTCAGGTGGCACCATTCTGCCTATGTATCTGAAGACTCTTAAATATGTTGGTTTATCTGGTATGGTGACCACTCTTTTACCCCTCTAGGCTGGCATTTTCATTCATTTGAAAAATTGCAGCCTTAGTGCTTGATGGAGATTCCCCATTTTGAAAGGTCCTGATTTCTCATTTAATGAAATGGCATAACATCCATTTACTTGAGTGATGCAAGATCAGGACCAAAATGGGGAACGGCAATCTCTCCCAACACAGAAGAGGCTTTTGAAGTATTCTCACTGCAACCTCTGTATGAATCTAATTTTCCACCTTAGCCAAAGAGAGGGCAAAGATAATTACGAGTCTCACTGTGAGATACAATACACTTTATGGGGAATACACGATCAGTCAAACATTTGAATCACATGGTGACTTTTTTTTTTGACAAGAGTAGCCATTTACTTTTGAAAATAATGAAGACAGAGCATTTTCAATTCAATCCTTGTGCTGTTGTTCCTTGGGAGCTTACATTTAATGATTCAGTAGAGAGAAAGGAAATATATATGATGCAAATTTGTTAAATATTCAGCACCTTCTATTAACCAATTCTAAATCTACAAGCTAGAAAGCTGATGCATGATAATACCCTATTCAATGACCTTTTATATTTATTCTCTGGAAACCATGCTTTAGACTTAATAACCATACTCTCTCATTATCATTTATTCTTACCTAAAAGACTAATTTTGCAGTCTGCAGGGGAAAACTTTTCCTTCTAATTAGTTCTCCTTGATTGTAGTCCAAGAGAAATGACAAATTTCACCTTGTTGAAGATGCCTCTTGATAACAGTTTAAGCCATCTGAGAGAGCGTGTATAATTTTTAACATGCATATTTGTTCTCCTGGGTTTGCACCATAACTTTGTCCAATCATTTTTTATTCCGCTCCTCTCCAGTAGTTGTGACCTGGAGAACAAACAGCTAGCTTGTCTTCCCTTTTCTCTGGGCAGAGTTTGATTGGTAACATAATGAAACATACATATAGTAGCAAAGTCCTTAGGAAATCATACTCAAGTGTTATTTATTAGGGAGCTCAGAGCATTCATACTTTGCTTTATTTTAATTAAATTACTGTTCAAAGGTACCTCCAAAAATGCACCCATAGCCTCTGAAGGGCATCCAGTTGTGTGCATAAACTAGATGTGTTTGCCACTGGGAACTGGATTTGGCCCTTGAGGTCAATAGCAAAATTCTCATTTACTTCAATGGATGAAGGATTGGGGTCCATCCTTTGGAAGTATACACGTAATAATGCATAAGTGCCTGATTGCACATGCCACACATGTATTTGTACATCACCTGTGAGATTTATTTGTTTTTTTTAAATAGGAGAGATTGCAAATACTGCAGACACATTTTTGGAGGCTGCTTTCAAATTTGTCTATTTGCTAAAATAAACTTTAGCCCCTAGCCGTCTGACACAGCATTAAGGGCTAGGCTTTAAAACAACATTTACCAAACACGCTAAAGATAAAAATGCCTCCTTGAAGTAACCAATTTATGCAGAATGCAATTCTCATACACAAAACAAAGGTGGAATACCATCACAGGCCCCGATTCAGCAAGGTGCTTAAGCACATGGCCAGCTTTTAGCATGTGAGTCATTTAAAACACTCTCACATGCTTAACGTTGAAGTTAAGACACATTCTTAATTATCCTGCTAAATCCAGGCAATAGAATATACACCTTAAACTAAGTAAAAACAATCCACAGAAAATGCTAAACCACAGAAGTATACGTAGAAGTAAAGATTGAAAGAGCATAACAGGGATCTTAGAGTGTGTCCAACAGCAATGTACATTTGAGGCGAATCAAACATTTTGGTTTTTAGTTCAATGTCTTTTTAGTAGTGTGTAATTCTTAACATCAAACTCTGGAAAAGAAAGACGAGTGTAATAATGCTTTCAGAAGTAGATCACAAAGTCTAGGTTGCTCAGATCTAGGGCAAAGAATCCACAAACCCCGGAGGGAAAAAAACATATATTGGTTTACAGAGAAGAGATAAATGAACAAATGGACAGAAGGCTACTATTACTTTTGTTCTTTGAATTCAGTCCCTTCCTATAAAATTTGTTACTTTAAATTAATGTATGTAATTTTGGATAGGACATATTAGTGTATAGCGATTGACAATGTCAACATGACAATGTCAGCATTACATATTTATCTCAGTTTTAAAGCCAGGAGAACAGTGTCTGCATAGATTTCTTTTTTTAAAATATACTCTTTAGTTATTCATAAAGTACTGCTAGGTTTTTCTGTTCATGCTCGGATAAAATCCACACATTATCATCACTTTGTTTAACAAAAAAAAATTACGGTTCTTTGCCTGGGCAACATCTTTTCCCGCATTTACGGAGATATCTGAAGGGTGTTTACATCAATTTTACATTTGAAAGGCATGATTTTCCCCCCTTTTCCTTTGATAATCTGATGTTCCATGTGAAAAATTCATGCTGTGGCTTTTCAAAGCAAAATTGCAGTCTGTCTGACCTTTCTTAACATCAGCTTTTAAATACTGTAGGTGTTTTCAAAAGGAATAGTACATAATACCAGCAGACTAGCCCATTTAACTGTCAGGAGATATGAATGGATTCTTTACAGCAAATAATGTACTGAAAAATTTACCTTGTTTTTGCTTATGGGATATTTTCATTTCATTTATTCAAAGAATCTCTTTGGCAAATTAACATTTTCCTCTCTAGATTTTGCACAATCCATTTGCTGCAAGTATATCTAGTTTGGGTTAGCTGTGACTAGTCGTAAACAGAATAATATAATTTCTGCTCCCAACTTGAGGAGCATAACTCTTATAAACAGGAGGGCCCGAAGCAGCAACGGGTGTTCTGAATTTCTCCGTGAGAGAGCGCACTTTGGGGAGAAATAGCAAATAATCCAGATTAGGCCATTTTAGAATGTTTTTTAAACCTTTTCCCCTCCTGAACAATACCCCCTGTGAAGAAGACATCCCCCGGAGCGATGCAAGTTACAGTGACCTAAGCTTTGTCCATACCACCGACATAGCTTCCGCCTCTTGCGGAGGTGGAGTAATTGTGCTAACTGGAGAGTGCTCTCCTGTCAACATAATGCATCTTCACCAGATGCATCAGTGCAGCTGCATCGCTGTAGGGCTTCTAGTGTAGACCTGCCCTCGGTGTTTGTACAGTGCCTAGAACAATTTGGACCCAATCTAGTGCTTCCATAATATACAAATAATTTAACCGCAAAGGAGGGCCAGGGGAATAAATTGAGGGTTAGAATTCTGTCATGTCGGTATTACTGGAACTGAATTAAGAAAAAGTAAACTGGTTGAGATGCAGGCAACTTTCCAACTGTTGAGCTGTTGTATGCAGAGATTTTGCCCCTGGTGGCCATTTTACATTCAGGAGCTCTTCTGGCTGCTGGTTCATCACTTGAACTCCCCAGGCTGGCACCTATAATATTCATTGAGACTGGCACATTTACTTTGTGGCATGGTGATATTTAGCCTCCCCCCATCTATTTTCCCCAGATTTCATTGGATGCAGGATGCAGGAGGTGTCTGGTTTTAAATACAGATCATATCCTCGCATCTAGCTTTGTTTTGTTGTAGTAAATATTAATGAGTTTGATGGCTGGAAGCAGCACAGCTGTTAAGACTGGCCTCTGAGACTTGGCAAGAAAATAAAATTCCTGAGCCAAGCTCTATTGAAATAAATAGATTCATACTTCCAACAACTTGCTTGTAATATTTAATGTGTGCCTCTTTCTAGAGGTCATCCAGCTTGAGCTTTCATGCTGGACACAACTTGTGACCTTGATTAAGAAAAAATAGCTAAAGTTTCTTTATAGCCAAAGCTTATACATTTACTAGAACATAGCCTAAGTAGGGCACGTGTTCTGGAGCGAAGGCTTACAACCTAGGTACTTCCACGTTTTTCACTTCAGGGAGAAATACCAAAGCCTCGCTCAGCCAGAACTCCCCTTGGCTTCAATGGGAGTTTGTAATCTAATGAGGATTTTATAAACCAGTCAGCATCTTGTGCCATTTCCAGAACTTTATAGTTCTAGCATGGGTTGCACATATTGCAAGAATCAAAAAGCACTAATACACGTGAGCATGAACAAGTTAAAGTTTATTTTCCATTTTGGATGAAATTTAAAGGGAGGTCTTATTTGATCCTCTCCAGTGGTTCTCTCCTTAATGATGCTCAGGTCAAATGTTGCTTATCCAACGGAAATAAAGAAAAAAACCTGAATGAAGGTTCAGGAAAGAAATACTAGATAATCATATAGTTTAAAGAACTAAAAAGTTACCAACTTGAAATGAGAGCGAGCGAATCAGCCATTAAAATAATGCAGCCACATTTTACAATGTGCTTTATATTTGTAAGGTGACTGGAAGAAAAAAGGCTGGCATTGGGGAATTCCCGTTAAAAACAATGAGCTGAGCAGAGGAAAATGTACAGCACTGGAAACATTAGAATGCCTGGTATCTGCTACACTCTGTGATACGGTAATAAACAAGATACTCAATGTACTATGCGTAGTATGCTGGCTTCTTTGCTTTAGGAGAGTTCATTCATGGTTCAGTTTTTGATCTAGTTATCTTTTAGCTGTCAACCTTGAATATTGTCAAGGGAGCACGAGAATATGTTACTACCGAAAGCAATCATGCTGTTTCCAATGCACTTGATCTCTAGCATCTTGTGCAAATGCACATTCCTGGCAGACAACGTCACTGGCATGGAAGAAGCATAATAATTCCTGTTTGCTTTTCTGGATGCTGTGATGATAAACGTCTCCCCCTTTTGTGGGTAAATTATCAAATAGATCTGCAGATTTTTAGATAAGATTTACACTGGAAGTCATGTGGTTTCCCATGCAGCCCTGTGTTAATGCTAAGGGTTAATTTCCTATGAATGAAATGCAATGTGAAAGATAAATTCTAAATGGCTGTGCCTGCCAGTTTACTTTAAGCTAATAAGTGGACATAAATAGTCAGTGTACCACTTCCAGATAGGCTGTTATAGGTGGGACTGGTAGTTTTTGTGTATAAAATAAACAAAAGATAACAGATCCATGGTAGATGATACTTGCATTGTATTTTGCCTAATGTACGAATCAGCATATTTCTTCCAAATAGTGGTTGCTAATATTAGTAACTAATTTATGCATCATCTTCTCCTTTAACATGCATGTTTAGTTTGTTGAGAGAACAGTATTGCAATGGAAATAATGGCTGCCTATGCACCAATTTTCTTCAAATGAGTTTGCATTTCAGAGTATTTAAATCTAAGCGTAATCTAACAGACACCTTTTGAACGACATGGTTTAAAACTCGTTGTTTGACAATGACATCGTGTCAGTTCAACAAGAACAGCCAGAATCTATAAAAGCTCCTCTGCATCACGCCCGAAGTCAATTAAGGTTGCCAGGTGTTCAGTTTTCGACCGGAAAGTCCAGTTGAAAAGGAGACCTGATGGTGTCTGACTGGATCTGACTGGACACCCAAAGTCCGGTTACTGTGGGTGGGAGATGCAGGGAGGCACCGGGTCATCACCTTCTACCTGCATTGTGTGGCTCTGCAGCAGAGTCCCTCCTGACCGGGGGGGTGGGGGGGGGAGAGTGACGGGGGCGGGGGAGAGGAGAAAGTGGGGAGTGGGGGCCTTGGGGCAAGAGGTCGGGGACAGAGGCCGGGCCTCAGGGTCACACAAGATAAGTTCGGTTCTTCATTCTGAATGCATGGGTTTTCAGATCCCAGGCTTGCTATAAAGGCAGGAATCATTTGCAAAATTCAGATCTTGGTGGTTTACTCCAGAAGATAGAACTTATTTTGCATCCTGCAGAAAGTGAGCTGGCTTGGGCCAGATCTGATAGCTACAATGCAGGAAGGTATTTATTTTGGCTCAAAGGTGTAATGTGGGACCTGTGTGATTCTCCTATACCCTCATGCGTTCATCAATCACCAGTACTAAAACTCTAATTGAGGCAGCAGGATCTAGCCTGATACCTCAAGCAGGTTGCAAAATCTGAAGATGTAAAATCTGAGTTTATAGCTGGAAGCTCCAGTCCAGTCTTCGTTCTCTGAGTCAGCTACAGTGTCTCTGCATTTTATAGAATAAGTACTTGAGCATGTAGCTACTCCATTGACTCATGGCTCATTGAGTACTCTTGGAGCTCTGCATGTGGAGTGGCTGCAGGGCTGGATTGTAACTGAATTAAAAGGCTATAATTATTTCAAGGTGGTGCTAGTGATATCATTTTAAACAGTAGACTGAAGCTTAAGTATTTTATGTCAGCAACATCTAATTAAATTATCTTTTAAAATGTTATATAAAACAGTATTGTGTACAAATCAGGATAACTTTTTCTGCAGAAATGGAATAAGCAAGCAAAATACTTGTAACTGTCAACCATTTTTTGTTTCTCATATTATCACTGTGCATAACCATATTATTGAACATGCACAAATGACAGGCAAAACATTGGTTAGTGGAATTGCCTTAAATGATGCCCAAATAATAGTTAAAATGCACATTGACAGATATCTGGGGAGGTCGTTAGCTGGTGTGATTTGGCGTAGATTTGTTGGAACTGCATCAGTTTATACCAGCTGAGGGCCTGGATTTTATCCTTCTCTGACTCACTTTAGAAATCAATCTTACTTTTTTT
The DNA here is from genome assembly GCF_015237465.2 of Chelonia mydas. NCBI lineage: Eukaryota > Metazoa > Chordata > Testudines > Cheloniidae > Chelonia > Chelonia mydas. The sequence continues at coordinate 91,886,093 of NC_057855.1, forward strand.
TTTGGTCCCTCTTTGATTTGATGTCAGTTTCAAACTCTCTTGCCACTGTCTGCCAGGATGGAAGGGGTAAGGAGATTAGAAAAAAAAATTTTTTACCTCCTGGGCTTTCATTTTTCCATAGTCACTAGTAGTGGCTCTAGTCCTCTCCTGACACTAGGCTATCACCTGTTTTCTCCTTCACTTTTATTAAATAAGTCTTTGTTTAATAAAATAATCTCATAAACTTGAGGTGGAAAGGCATGTTAGATCATTTTGGGCTGCCAAACACACACATTTCCCTCAGTATATTCCCATGCCAAAAATGTTACTGAGTTACAGTTAAGGTTCCTCCAGTGAATTTCCTATCAACACATCTATTAAAAATCAAGGTGATCATGTCAAAGCAGAAGTAAAGTCTAGAGTAAACTCAATTCACATTGGTTACCGACCAAAAGTCAAAAACCCAAATACACCTACAGATGCTTCCTCTCCACAACAAACTGCCTTTCCATTTCATACATACAATCACACAAAATGCCCACAGCCAGTTCCTCAGAATTTCACTGAAGGACGCAACCTTAACTCTGAGCTCATCAAGAATAAGATATCTTACTGACAGACATACCTATCCTGTACCAGTCTGTTCTTGCTCCCTAAAAAATTGGTGTCGGAGATAAACTGAATTGGTCAAATTTTATTTTTTGTTGAAAATGAGGTCTGGTTGAAAACGAAATTTTGTTAAGAAAAAATAGTTTCTCCCCAAACTATCCAGGTTTTGCTGAAACGTTTTTAAATTAGAAGCTTTTTCAGTTGGGTTTTTCTATGACAACCACAAACTTTTTGTGGGAAGGAAAATATCACTTCCTGACCAGCTTACAGATAAGCTTGTGCATTAAAATGTCTGAGGACACAACAGGCATTTAGCGGCTTATGCTTTGCTTTGCTGCCTGTGCCGAGAGCCAGTTACGTTTAGAAGCAGAATTATCTATCGACTTCCCCAGGTATAAATGGAAACAGTAGATCACATAGTGCTACAAATGTTAATCATATTTGTTAAAAATGACCTGATGTCTGAAATTTTTTTGTACAGTGACATTTGAACTATGAGAGAAACACCCCTCTGTTAGCTAATGGGACCTTCAGAAGAAGTTAGACTACAAGTCTAAATTGCAAAAAAAAAAAAAAAAAAAGCATGTTTAATTCCTGTCTCCCAAAGTACTGAACAGATTGACTTGCACATTGCAGAAAATTAGCTCTCTAACTTCCCTAAGAGGAAGAGATGTAAGTTTTATGTGGATACACACGATGGCCTGGTCTACACTGGGGGTGGGGGGGAATCTATCTAAGATACGCAACTTCAGCTATAAGAATAGCATAGCTGAAGTCGACATATCTTAGATCGACTAAGAATCACTTACTTCGTGTCCTCGCGGCACGGGATCGACGGCTGCCGCTCCCCCGTTGACTCCGTTTCTGCCTCTCGCCATGGTGGAGTTCCGGAGTCGATGGCAGAGTGATCAGGGATCGATTTATCGCGTCTACACGAGACACGATAAATCGATCCCCGATAGATCGATCACTACCCCAGTCTGGCGGGTAGTGTAGACATGGCCGATGTTACTTAAATAACAAGATTTAATCCTCACTGAAACAGCAAATTTTAGGAGTACCCTAACTGCAGAGTCACTACTGAACCTCCATCATTCCTGATGTTTTGTCCAGTTTAATTGAAAACAAAGTAAGTGCTGCTGCCCCCACCCTTTCTCATTGGAGACTGTTCTACAGTCCTCTAGACATTTTTGTTTTTTTCCTGATCACCATTTTAGGTTTCCTTTTCCTCAATCTCACAACATTCTTTCTGGTTATACTTCCCCAAATGGAAAGGGCAGAAACCACAATAGTCTCTCCAGGTTAGATAGTTCACTTTCCTATATCCTTTTTTTCAGATTGAATCTCTGTTTCCAGTTAAGCTAAGAATAAGAAACTGGAAGACAAACACTTGCTTCCCTGTTCTCGCTTTTAAATAAATCAAAAGAAAATATGTTTTCAAAGTGTCACAGTAGTCTTAAGCACCACACGGTTAAACTTGAGAAATGGGAGAAATCTGCAGGGAAATGTGCACTTAAAATATTTGTTAAATATAAAAACAATGTATACTTAGCACTTTTTTTTCTATAAACTTCAAAGGAAGTCAGTATCTTTATATGGAGAGAAATGTTTTTTTGATTTGGTTGTGGAATCCCCATCGCTGGAGGTTTTAAGAACATGTAAGACAAACGACTGTCCCCTATACTTAGTCCCGCTTCAATGCAGCGGGATGGACCATATGATCTCTTTAGTTCTCTTTCAGCGCTACATTTCTATTATTCTGTGATTCTATTATGTTTTTGTAAAATGCACAAAACTTGCCCACTGTTAATGTATGGTTCTGAATGTGAGGATGTGATGACTTTTAAAACTCCAGCAGGAGCTGGGTTCTGGGATGCATGTACCGTAGGTATCCCGAGTGCCAGCCATTGCTACTATATCTACATACTTAGAATAGGTAATATCACAATATTGCCATCACTAGAAAGTGACTAAGGGTCAGTTTTTAATGTCACTCACCATAAAATGTGATATAGTTATGGTATATTTTAAATAGAGCTCATCATATTGTAATCTTTTCTTATGATTGATTGACTCCTATTATCTTGGAGTATATTCAAGTATCATATTTTAGCAGCCGAAATGCTGTTAATTTGTAATGGAAGAAAACCGTGAAGGACAATATTTAGAGAGGAACAGGAGTTGGATAAATCAGAAACCACTTTGTATTTGCACGTATACAAGTGGTTAAACTGCTCAAGATAGTTAAGACCAAAGCAGACTGTGAAGAACTTCAAAAAGATCTCACAAAACTAAGTGATTGGGCAACAAAATGGCAAATTAAATTTAATGTGGATAAATGTAAAGTAATGCACATTGGAAAAAAATAACCCCAACTATACATACAATATAATGGGGCTAATTTAGCTACAACTAATCAGGAGAAAGATTTGGAGTCATCGAGGATAGTTCTCTGAAGATGTCCATGCAGTGTGCAGCGGCAGTCAAAAAAGCAAACAGGATGTTAGGAATCATTAAAAAAGTGATAGAGAATAACTTATTGTCCTTATATAAATCCATGGTACACCCACATCTTGAATACTGGGTACAGATGTGGTCCCCTCATCTCAAAAAAATATACTGGCATTGGAAAAGGTTCAGAAAAGGGCAACTAAAATGATTAGGGGTTTGAACAGGTCTGATATGAGGAGAGATTAAAGAGGCTAGGACTTTTCAGCTTGAAAAAGAGGAGACTAAGGGGGTGTATGAGAGAGGTATATAAAATCATGAGTGGGGTGGAGAAAGTGAATAAGGAAAAGTTATTTACTTGTTCCCATAATATAAGAACTAGGGGCACCAAATGAAATTAATGGGTATCAGGTTTAAAACAAATAAACTCAGTGCACAGTCAACCTGTGGAACTCCTTGCCTGAGGAGGTTGTCAAGGCTAGGACTATAACAGGGTTTAAAAGAAAACTGGATAAATTCATGGAGGTTAAGTCCATTAATGGCCGTTAGCCAGGATGGGTAAGGAATGGTGTCCCTAGCCTCTGTTTGTCAGAGGGTGGAGATGGATGGCAGGAGAGAGATCACTTGATCATTACCTGTTAGGTTCACTCCCTCTGGGGCACCTGGCATTGGCCACTGTTGGTAGACAGGATACTTGGCTGGATGGACCTTTGGTCTCACCCAGTATGGCCATTCTTATGTTCTTATGTTATGTTCTTGATGTCTATATCAGCGGTTCTCAACCTGGGGCCCAGAGTCCCCTCGGGGGCCACGAGCAGGTTTCAGGGGGTCCGCCAAGCAGGACCGGTGTTAGATTCGCTGGGGCCCAGGACAGAAATACGAAGTCCCACTGCATGGGCCTAAAGTCTGGGGTCCTGAGCAAGTTAGCTTCACAGTGCCCCCTGTGGTGTGAGGCCCTGGGCAATTGCCCTGCTTGCTACCCCTTAACTCCAGCCCTGGCTTTTATATACAGGAAAAACAGTTATTGTGGCACAGGTGGGTCGTGGAGTTTTTATAGCATGTTTGGAGGGCCTCAGAAAGAAAAAGACTGAGAAGTCCTGGTCTTTTTTGTTTGTTTTGTTTCCTTTCCTAACTTTTTACATTGTTTTTTGAGGCTATTTAGTGAATTTTGATGGCAAGTTATTTTGTGGATTCATATTTAAAATTGACAAGGTAACATAGCATTGCATTCCAAATAATGATTATGCCAGTCTTCCTCTGCTGTAGTTGAAAAGGTAACAATAATATAGTCAGAAAAGGAGAAACTGAGCATACTCTTTCACTTTATTGGCAGATGCAGATGGGCCATGCATGTTGAATGTTGCTTTAAGTTATAATTGGACACTTACGTAATTATGCTGAATTGAATACACATAATATCTTTGCTGTACACTAGATAGCTTCATAGTTCAGTCCTGCTTCCACTGAAGTGAATGGCCAGGTCCTGTTGGACTTCATTGGTAGTAGCATCAGACCTCTTACTTAGACTAACGTCATTCAGACATATCCCGACTTAAGTGCTTGTTACATGCATTTGAAAACCTAAAAAACCTAGTGAAGAAATGAAGAATAAAGTTAACAGGCTTTATTTGCAGGCGTGAGGAAATAAAGGGGGCAAAATGCTGAGGGGGGTTTCGTCCTGCTTTTGTCAGACTTATAGAACTTGCCCCTGGTTGCTGGCAGTTTTCGTGGCTCCTGTGGGATGTAGCTGTCACGGAAGGTCCTGGTTGTGAAGGGACAGAGACAGTCTCATGTGGACAGGATCAATTCCATGTGGAACATCAGGACAGCCACCTGATTTCCCAGTCCCATTAAGCTGGACTCTGTTTTCAATGGGGAGCTAGCATAGAAGACGGCATGAGCGGATGGTGTGTTCCCATTGTCCAAGAATAGACACAGCCTGGACAGTAGAAATGCAAGCTTCCCCACCTTGCCCTGACAACGTACTTTTGCTATGAAATAGGCTAGTAATTTGAGTAATGGCAACAACCAGTCAGCACTCCTTCACTGGTATTTATTGTGAATGAAGTCACAAAAGGGAAAGCATGTGGTCCAGAAGGACCAGAAATATACATTCTGTAACTGAGAGTTTCAATGAAATTACTTCGGATTTACACTAATGTAACTGCACGACTGAGAGCTCTATTTGGGCTCTCTACACTAAGATGAGACCAAGATGACTTGGTGACAAATGAGGAATACATACAAGAGAGTCAGTGTGGTGTGTGTGGTTTGTTTGTTTTTTTGTGTCCATGTGGATCGGCTCTGAGAGCATCAAACTCGTTTTGCAAAGACATCAGATTTCTTTATTCCATTCAGTTGTGATTTTCTACATCGCACTCTGGCAGGGAGCAGGGGACAGTTGCTTTCCAAGAGAGAGCAGAGGAAACATAGATTAGTACTGCTATGCTATAAACTGCATTCATATCCAACCAAAGCTTAGTCTGGTTCCTGTATTGGTATGAAACTGAGTTTGTTTCTTTGCTTTGTGGTCTTATCAAAGCCACAGTATCTATCTGTATTTTATCCTGGTAGGTCTATTCTGATATTTAAAAGAGGGGGGAAAAGTAATGATTATGTAAGGAACAACTTTGACATGACTTCCACCGACTAGCTCAGAAAGTTGTAGGCTTTGACATAAGTAGGCCACAATATTTTACAGAGATCATCTGACAAGAAAGCAACATTTCTTCTATTTGTACGGTTAATATGGGCAGTAGAAGAAATATGTGCAATAAATCTCCTAATGGCCTGACTCTTTGTATGTTTGCAGTTTCGTGAATCACAAGCAACTTTTGAACAGGAGCCATCTGCTAGCATAATACTTTTAATGATACATTTACTTGAAATTCTTTTCACATGCCTTCCAGACTTCCTTTAGCAAAACAGATCAGAAAAGAGTAGTTGGCTCAGTTGTTTGTCTCTGTGACAAACTCTCTCTCGATTTGAGATGACAATCATGCTTGTCACTTATCTCCTTCACTTCAGGGAATACTCCTACATTATCCTAGGTTTTCTTTCCCCTTCTTAAAATCTGTCATATTATAAAAATATAAATGTTAGCATTATAGATTTGTATATTTGCCTTACTCATGGGAATAGCTGCAGTGATTTTTAATGGAATGGCAATGAGGGAAGATAGTTTTTTTCCTAGGGTGTCAAGTAATTTAAAAAAATTAATCACAATTAATTGCACGATTAAAATATTATTGTGATTAATCACACTTTTAATCGCACTGTTAAACAATAATAGAATACCATTTATTTAAATATTTTTGGATATTTTCTACATTTTCAAATATATTTATTTCAATTACAACACAGTATACAAAGTGTACAGTGCTCACTTTATATTTTGATTACAACTATTTGCACTGTAAAAAGTAGAAATAGTATTTTTCAATTCACCTATTACAAGTACAATATCTTTATCATGAAAGTTGAACTTACAAATGTAGAATTATGTACAAAAAATAACTGCACTCAAAAAAAAAAAGTTAAACTTTAGAGTCTACAAGTCCACTCAGTCCTACTTGGTCAGCCAATCACTCAAAGAAGTTTGTTTACGTTTGCAGGAGATAATGCTGCCCTCTTCTTGTTTACAATGTCATGTGAAAGTAAGAACAGGCGTTCACATGGCACTTTTGTTGTCAGTGGGAAGCAACAGAGGATCTTTGACATCTGGAAGATACTGGAACAAATTATTAAACAATCAGTTTGTAAGCACCTAAAGCATAATAAAATTATAAGGAATAGCTGACATGGCTTTGTCAAGAAAAAGTCATGGCAAACCAACTTAATTTCCTTCTTTGACAGGGTTGCTGGTCTAGTGGATGGGGGGAAACAGAAAACATGATATCTTGATTTTATTGAGGTTTTTGACACAGTCCTATATGACAGTCTCATAAGCAAACTAAGGAAATGTGGTCTAGATGAAATTAGTATAAGGTGTGTGCAAAACTGGTTGAAAGACCATAGTTATCAGTGGTTCGCTGTCAAACTGGGGGGACATATCTAGTGGGGTCCCAGTGGGGTCAGTTCTGGGTCTGATATTTTTCAATATTTTCATTAACGACTTGGATAATGGAGGGGAGAGCATGCTCATGAAATGTTCAAAGGATACCAAGCTTGGAGGGGTTGCTAGCACTTTGGAGGACAGGATTAGAATTCAAAATTACTGGGACAAAGTGAAAAATTGGTGTGAAATCAACAAGATGAAATTCAATAAAGATAAGAGCAAAGTACTTTGGATGGGAAAAAATCAAAGATGCAACTACAAAATGGGGAATAACTGGCCAGGTGGTAGTACTGCTGAAGAGGATCTATGGCAGGGATTGGCAACCTTTGGCCCACAGCCCACCAGGGTAAGCCCCCTGGCGGGCTGGGCCGGTTTGTTTACCTGCCGCGTCCACAGGTTCTGCCGATTGCAGCTCCCACTGGCCGCAGTTCACCGCTCCAAGCCAGTGGGGGCTGTGGGAAGCGGCGTGGGCTAACTATAAGGATAGCTAAGCATTGAAATAGACTACTAAAGGAGTTGTGGAATCGCCATCATTGGAGGATTTTAAGAACAGGTTGGACAAACACCGGTCAGGTGTTGGTCTAGGTTAATTGGTCCTGTCTCAATTCAGGGGGGCTGGATCTGATGACTTCTCAAGGTCCCATCTAGCCCTATCTTTCTATGCTTCTATGAATGAAAAGGGTGAGAGCCATGGTTATAGCACTGAGTGAAGTGAATGAGTTTTTGTAGGACAGTTTTGGACAGATCGTAAGGTGGGTGATAAGAAGGACTGAGTGCAACAATAAATTTCTTAAACACTGTTATAAAGAGTGGTGGCAGCATGTGGGCCAAACTTTGCACCTGCTATATCCTTTACCACACCTCTGACTTTAGCAGATGTGCATGGGATGTAAAACCACAGCATAATGTTACAGGTAGATAAACTGCACTGTAAATTCATATACACTGAATGGTGGGATAGCTTGCATTGGGGTAGGACATATATGCACACTGACTATGGATTAGTGACATCTTTCTTTTGTTAGTATTTTGGTCCCTCCTTTTATATCTCATACTCAGTTGTGCACAAAGCAGTTTGCCTGTGAAGGGAATGGCAGAGCGCGCTCATGATGACAAAGTCAAAGTCAGAGATTGTTTATAAAACTGGCCACTTGCCAGCTTAGTTAAGAATTTGGTTCCACTATCATTCCCCTGTAAAGCTTGCCGTGACTCGAACGTTGTAGTACACCTCGCTGTATAACATGCGGTAAGTGACAAAGATGATCATTAAGTTCTATTAGCAAGCTATGAAGCTAGTTTTAGATGCAAACAACACACTGCAGCTGCGATCTCAGATACCAGTTTATCCTACAATATTTTGCGCTCATGAAAATGAGGGACTGAACATCCTGGAAAGAGCTGTGAGACGGAACCCTGTAGGGTATCAGCAACGGAGCATGGGGCTGATAAATCAAGCTAGATGGGGTGATCCTCCAATCTCTATTAGGGATATACAGAAGCCAGGGGACAAAAGAAAAACATTGAGACTATAACAAAGATAGGATTTAGATTGTCAAAGAAACATTGATCTATAGAACTAAGCTTCTTCGGGTTTATTCTAAATTTAGGACAGGAAGAGAGCAAAACTTGTAGTACACGGTGTGTGGATAGCAGGAGTGCAGGGATGACTTTGGCAAAAGTATGTAGCTGGGACTGGCAAGAACATTGCTGGGAATTTGAGTTTCTGAACTTTTGAATAGGTCTAGAACATGAGATTGCCAGAGGTATGGTCCTTGTAGCAGTAAAGGGGACAGGGTGACATTTCTACAAAAATCAGAAAACTGAATCTCATGAAACTATTTCAAGTGTGAAGATTTCTATCATATCTATCAACTCACCCTAGTTTGGTTTATAGACAATGGCCTTCGTCTTGGGTGTATTTATACACCCAAGCTCTCTGCATTTGTCCTTATGCATAATACAAAGTACTCCATTTAGGAAGGAACAGTCAGTTGCGCGCAGACAAAATGTGAAATGACTGCCTAGGAAGGACTACTGCATAAAGGGATCTGGGGGTGATAGTGAACCACAAGCTAAATATGAGTCAGTGAAACACTGTTGCAAAAAAAAGCAAACATCATTCTGGGATGTATTAGCAGGAGTGTTGTAAGCAAGACACGAGAAGTAAATCTTCCGCTCTACTCCATGCTGATTAGGCTTCAACTGGAGTATTGTGTCCAGTTCTGGATGCCACATTTCAGGAAAGATGTGGAGCAATTGGAGAAAGTCCAGAGAAGAGCAACGAAAATGATTAAAAGTCTAGACAACATGAGCTATGAGGGAAGATTGAAAAAATTGGGTTTGTTTAGTCTGGAAAAGAGAAGATTGAGAGGGGACATAAGTTTTCAAGTACATAAAAGGTTGTTAGAAGGAGGACAGAGAAGAATTGTTCTTAACCTTGGAGGATAGGCTAGGAAGCAATGAGCTTAAATTGCAGTAAGGATGGTTTAGGTTGGACATGAGGAAAAGCTTCCTGTCAGGGTGGTTAAGCCCTGGAATAAATTGCCTAGGGAGGTTGTGGAATTTTAAGAGCAGGTTACATAAAAACCTGTCAGGAATGGTCTAGATAATGTTTAGTCCTGCCAAGAGTGCAGGGGGCTGGACTAGATGACCTCTTAAGTCTCCCTTCGAGTCCTATGGTTCTAGGATTCTATGAAGCCAGTCAAATTTCTGAGTTGGTTGGTTTGTTTTTAAACTTCTCATAAAGTGATAAGTAACAAATTTGTTAAATTAATTTAACAACAAACATTGGTTTTTAGAGGCTTAGTGCATTATGTACAGTGGGGAGTGAATCCTTACATTCCTCACTAATGCTTGTTCAAGCTCTCTGGGACCAACTCTCCAGTGCCATGCACATTATCTTGGTCTTCTGATTAGAAACGTGCAAGGAATGCAGGATTTGACACTCTCTTTGTTTAGGCTGAAACATTAGTAGACAATGGCTCTCACGATGCAAAGGGCTGGGGACTAGGGACTCACAGGAAGTTCGGCAACTGTCTGTGTTTACCTCCATAGCTATTCTTATCACTTCATAAATTACTGTGTATTGACTGATATTCCCACTGATGCCTTGTCAATAAGCTTAAAAATGTCATCCTCTTGTGAATACTCTTGATCACCCCTAAAATGAGGAGATTACGCCTGAACAATTTTTATCACCATCATTTTTAAAAGTATACCTTTGTTTCCAAAGGTAAATTACAACAGTAATCCTTGACCTTGGCATTTGTAGGTCCTTTCCTGTAGCTTATTTAATAGCATACTGATAGAGGGGAAATATTTTTCAAGTTAAATAAGTGAGCTGCAGCTAGTGTTCTGTTTCCCTAACTAGCATAGGTAAAGTGAATTTGGCAGATTACCAGATAGGCTGTAAAGATAATCCAACCAGCCTACAACTTCAAGTACAGAAGTTTAAATAACATAATAAATTAGCTACATGACTGCAATTTAACATTGTTTTCATCAACATATTTTAGCCTAAAAGCCCAGCATCTTGTATGTCCCTGAGCAGGATTTATCTGAAGACATTTCAAATGATATATAGGTAGTTAAGAATTTCTTTAAGACTGACTGGAAAATTGAGTAAGATGGGAAAGATCTCCATCATCTGGCCTGTATCACAATTCCACCTAGAAATATTGGCCTAAAATTGCATCTAATTCAGGCTCTTGAGGTACGTGAAATTATATTATTTCCATAACTTTTTGCCAATTGTAGTAAAAATAATGACACTTTTGACAGAATGTTGGATTCTTAATAGGACTAAATCAACTGTAGCTTTTCACTAATGACTTCACAGCAGTGTACGGCTACTGCTAAGTTTGTGTTAGTTAAAAATAGTGAGAATATGAGTGGCCTTTCAGAGTAAGGGCTTGTCTTCATAACCAGGGAGATAGACGCAGTGGGTATCGATTTAGCGGGTCTAGTGAAGACCCGCTAAATCGATGGAGAGCGCTCTCTGGTTGACCCTGTTACTCCAGCTCCCCGAGAAGAGTAAGGGAAGTCAACTGGAGAGCGTCTCCCATCAATGCAGTGCAGTGAAGTCACGAGTATAAGTTGACCTAAGCTACGTCGACTCCAGCTCCGTTATTCATGAAGCTGGCGTAGCGTAACTTAGGTTAACTTTCCCTGGTAGTGAAGACAAAGCCGTAAGACACCAAGCCATGTTCAGAGGTAAGATTCTGCTCTGTTACACTGATGTGCCCCCCTCCCAGCAGCAGCAGTGGGGGTCCCGGGCTGTGTACTGCTGCCACCCCAGAGCACCCGTGGTGCCCCCGGGACAGATCATGCAAGGTTTAGTCAGGAGTATATAGTACAAGTCATGGACAGGTCATGGGTTGTGAATTTTTGTTTACTGCCCGTGACTGGTCCATGACTTTTACTAAAAAATACCCATGACTAAAAGGTAGCCTTATCCATAGCCCCAGTATGGCATTCCAGCAACTGAAGATCTCTAAGGTACAGGGATGGCTACCCAAGGCACGTCCCCTTCCCCTAGGAAATGCCCCTATGCTGGGTGGCAAAGACCCACCCAGGGATTTTCTATGCAGAAGAGGCCCTGATGGGGCAAGATCTGCTTAGTTTTAAACAGCTTTGCACCATAGGAGTAGACCCCAAAATTAGGCTCTTTGTGCATGAGACAGGGACAAAGTCTCTGGATGTGGGAAATAAAGACATTAACAGGGGCCACCTGTACCCTTTGACAGGGGGCACTGGGACGGTTGCTAAAATGCAGAAAGGAGGGAAGGACGTGACCCTGGCTTGACGCTTAGGGAGATTAGTGCTGCCACAGCCCTAGAGTACTCTAGTTCTTTCGTGCTGTGAGCACCAGGACCAGGACTCTGCCTGTGTCCTTATGCCATTGTGTAAGAGGCAGGGCAAAGCTCATTATGTCCTTTCCCTAGCCCAAGCACTGCATTCTCCTTATGTCTTTCACTCTGGCAGTCTCTGAGCATCTGAAGCTCACTGCAGATGCTTCAGCTCTTTCCCCCGGTTACATTTCACATTTGGATTTGCCATTTTAAGTGGAGGAAAAATTATCGATGTGATTCAGCTCCAATAAAATCAACCACCGACACCCAATGACTACTTGGGAGCAGGATTTGCCCCTTATGTCTGAAACAGTCCTATATCTGGCACATGACCCCAAGGAAATGCCAGCATTTTTCTCTGATGCGGTTATATTATCACATGCAAACCAGCATGCACTTCCTCCAGCCAAAATGTTCCATATTTGTTATTTACTGTGTCATATGTAAACGTATTTAAAGAATTGTGTGTTTTCTAATGCTAGCAAACCTCCTACTTCTACATTTATCTTATCTTAATCATAACCCGTACGATATAAACACTGCACTTAGTCAACTTGCATTATTTTTTTCTCATTAATGCATGTTGAAAACAAGTATATTAATTATCTCACTTTCTCCCTGACAGCAAGGATTCTATATCACTTTCCATTTTCACTAGGGTTCTGATTTAAAAGAAAATAGGGAATGCGTGTGGAGGGGGTTTAAACAAAGAAATATCTAAATTCATAGATTTCTGAAGTGAGATATATTTCCCAACCTACTTAAATGTGAGCCTCATTAAAGTGGCTGGGATACATTTACTAAAGGAGTATTTTATTCAAAACAAAATCTTGTATGAGAAAAAGAATTATTTCACATTGCAAGAACAGAGGAGGGAGAAGTCATTCATCCTTTGATAATTTTACTTCAGGATGGAATACGTATGTATAAAAAGGGACATGTAGCTAGGAATGAGGAATGAGAAGCATTTAGAGAGAGAGAGGAGTGCTAAGTTTTCATATTGAATTAAGGCTCTCTTTAACTAGGGTAAAGGCATTTACATGGGGAAAAAGACTAAAAGATTACTTCACCAGGGTGAAAATAAGTGAAAAATGATATCACATGTGAGATGACTTTTATAGAAGAAATGTAGAATAGAGCATCTTCTCTAAAAGTAACTAAAAAGGTTAGTAAGTAATGCTAACATTATTATGAACATTACAAGGGCTTAAATAATCATGGATGTGACAAGGGAAAAATAAAATGGAGGAGAAAATCCATGGAAAGTGCAGACTTCACTCAGTTTTGCAGAATCTATGTTTTTGTTTAATGACTAAAATTGTATCTCTTTTGGTTTTGAAGATAACCTTCCTACCATAAATCACAGAACTGCTGCCTGGTAGATTACATATATCCTAAAAGACTGAAACAAAGTGGCAAGAGAGCTATTAAGCTTTTCCATTCTTCGTAATAAAGCGTTAGGTTCAAAGCCTGGTTTTGGTAATGTAAATATTTAGATGTTGAACTAGTTTATTTGGGGGGAAGGGGAGAGAATCCCATTCACATCATTGAAACTTAACAATAAATTTTTGAGATCCTCATTGTGCACGGTGCCAAGGGCTGTTCTAATACTTGTGGGTTGCATATTTACCCTAATTCTGAGTTCAACTATAAAAAGTGAGTGCAAATTCATAAGATGTCACAGTAACCGATAACAAATGTTGATAGGGAAAGATGCAAAAACAAGAAAGGCAGAATGAGTCCAAACAAAATGGCCTACTGATCTAACCCAAGGACTGTGTTAAGATCATGCTTGGAAAACAAGAAAAGGTGGAACTGGAAATTAGTGAATCAAAACTAGTGTGTCAAAAACTAGGCCTAATGGGTGGACAAAATAATGAAACGACTGGCCATTCTGCACATCGCTCCCATTTTTGGGTCCAAAAAAGAAACTTTGGGGAGAAAATTTTGTCTACTGGAGCGAGGTCCACCACCATGGCTGCCACTCTCATTTCCTGGGAACCCGGGCCTTTATCTTCCGGATCCTGAGAGGTGACCTGACCGGACGGGGCCATGGAGGGGGGCCCAGATGACTGCCACCTCTACTAGCTCCAGCTGAATTCCAACCACCTGGGATGGGAGACTTTATCTTTCCCTCGTGTTATTTGCCTTCCCCCACCTCGTTTCGTCTCTTTCCTATCTCTTTCCTTTTTCCTTTAGTCTATGGAGAGTCTGCGTTAACTAGCCAAGACTATATATATTGCAACACTGCTGTAAGCCTGTGACCAGAAAGAGACAGCTAGAAGTAATGCCCTAAACAGCCCATTGCTGGTATAAGTTTTCCAGGTGTTGGAGTGGCTGATAAAACCATATATGGTGCCAGTGAGGTTACAAGTGAGAGTCAACACCAAAGTCAGAAGCTGCATTTTCTCTCTTTGCTGTTGTGTTCTCTCCCCTTTTTGTGAGCGTCTTGTTTTGTCTGCTTGGGAAATGGGATCAGACTTTAACAACAGCTCCAGCCCATCTCAACTAGCTTCTTCTCTTTTCCCCGACAACAACAGTTATTACCATTGTTTTCCTCCACATCTATATGTTGTCATTTGCCAACAACCAGATCTGCCAGGATTTGGGTTTTTTTTCCCCTGTTATTTATTAAAAAATAAGTGCGGTGGCTGTGTCAAACACGCTGCTGGCATTTCTAAGACTTTGAAAACAGTAAACAAGATTGGAATAAAAGAGAGCCTGTGAAAATCTAAAAACTTATCTCCTGAAAGTTTATCTGCCTCTACCATGAAGGGCAGCATTAGCTTTCCAGTAATAACCTCTTTCAAAGGACAAAAAGATAACATCCAAAAAACAGATATGGTGAGAGGAGAGACGTGTGACTATAATTCCATCAATAAGTCATGGTGTTGTTCAAATGGGGGTGGTGGTGAAGGTTTGAGGCAGTAGGAAAATTCCAGTGTTCTACTGAGATTTCAGAACAGTGTCACCTGATAGCATATTGGTGAAGTAAGATTCCCCCCTCCCCCCGCAACCCTCCCCACTCTCCTGCTGGTAATAGCTCACCTTAAGTGATCACTCTGGTTACAGTGTGTATGGTAACACCCATTGTTTCATGTTCTCTATGTATATAAATCTCCCCACTGTATTTTCCACTGAATGCATCCGATGAAGTGAGCGGTAGCTCACGAAAGCTCATGCTCAAATAAATTGGTTAGTCTCTAAAGTGCCACAAGTCCTCCTTTTCTTTTTGCGGATACAGACTAACACGGCTGCTACTCTGAAACTTACTAAAAGATAAGGAGCTGTTTGTTTGCAAGCAAAAAGAGCATCACAAAGACACTGTCACACTCACCCCACAGGAATGACCTCACAGAATAGTCAAGGTGAGAGGAACTCTGGAAGTTTTCAAGAAGTGTCCATGCACAAAAGAAAAAAAGAAAGGAGTGGCGAGGGGAAAGGCAGGCTCACCCATTGCAGAGGCAGGCATTGCTTGCACTGAAGTAAGCACGATTGATAATATTGTCATTCCACAGTAGACTGCTCAGCAATAACTGTTTTTATGAGCAGAATATCATTGACTGATTATGCTGCAGTAACAACATAGCTTCAAAAAAGGCTAAAAGAGGTGTATATGATAGGCAAAGTAAGTTGTCATTTGGGAATGAATGAAGACTTTGATTTTCAACAGTAAGTAGATACAAAATGTCAAATCCAAATACCATAGTAGTAGGGAAAACTGCTATCATGATCACCTGTCATCAAAATATAGATCTTCTTCTGTGGACAGGTTTAACTGATGTCCCGATGGTGTCTTTGGCTCAGTTCTTAACTGAAGGGCCAAATCTACAAGCAGTTCAGTTTCCATACCCATTTATACCTAACTTTCTGCTGAATGCCAACAACCGTGCTATTTCCTGGCTGTTCCATCCACTGACAACTGCACTGAGATTGTCTACTTCATGTACAAACAGCCCCCTGCTGGTAGTGACCCTTGGTCACAATTGATTTGGGCTGGATTTTAACCTCTAATCTACAGCTGACAGATTTCAGGATGTAAGTACAAAACCCATGAGCCACTCACACTGTCTGTTTTCATCGCATTCTGAAATCTTTTCCTCTCTCTGTTTGATGCATTGTAAAGAAAGGCTGCAGTTAAATAAGGGGAAGAAGAAGAAGAGTTAGGTGCCCACATGAGCTTGCCCATGCTTTATATTTTCTTTCCTCAGACTGGAGAATTTCAAGACGTGTAGAGCTGCATTTTGCCCTCAAGTTACCCAATATAGATCGGAGTTCTTCAATCAATGTACGTGAGGCAACTATTCAAACCTTTTACCTTACAGCAGCAAGGCATTCCCCACTGAACAGAAAAGGTGGTGGGAATATACTAAACGGCACCAATCCCATATGGAAAAAAATATTTACAAAGCCGTTAAGAGATGTGGCACAATAGACATGTTCCCTTCTAGTCTTTCCTCCAGTTGTGTGATTTTAACCTAGTACAACGAGCAGAATAAGTGTAGCCTACAATTGACTCCCACATGCTTAAAATCTGCCTGCTCTGTTTAAAGTGTTTAAGATTTGCTTAAAAGTGGTCAGGTCAGTCTCCTCCCCCCCCCCCCACAACCCCCATGACCTGTGGAACTTTGAGCAAGTGCAAAACCTGGGGGGGGGGCATTTGGTCCCTCCAGGACTCCCTAATTGATAGCACTGCTCTGTTCATAGCTGCTGGGGTCCCAAGTGTAGTGGGAATAAAACATGCCTTTGACGTTAACACTGTGCTTTCTGCAGCTGACTTCCTCTGTGTGTCATGTCCTGTTGCATCATCCTGACGGCCATTTTTAGCTCTCTGCCACCTGGCACTGATGTGACTGAGTTAGAGCTGGCCTACACTACACAGTTAGGTCGACGTAAGGCATCTTATGTCGACCTAATTATGTCAATGTACATACAGCTTTCCTCCCTCTGATGTAAGTGCCATACTACGCAGGCATCATATCTCCACCTCCATGAGAGACGTAGGGCTTTTGTCGGTGTAGTTAGGGTGACACAGTGTCTCCACTTATTTACATTGGCTGTTGGCAGGAGCAGGGAACTTGACAAGAAAGCCAGGCAGCTAGAGCCCAGCTGCCACCTGGAGAGCTGGGCGGCTGGACCCTGCTCCTGGCTGGGAGCACGGGAGAGAAGCCCGGGCATCTGGTCCCTGCTCCCTGTGGGTAAGAAGACCCGGACAACTTCCCCAACTCCTGGCGGGGAACGAGGAGCAGAGGGGGGGAGCAGCCCGCCGGTAGCCTGGGAATCTGTGGGGCAGTCAGACTCCCGGCAGGGAGCTGAGAGACCAGGCTCTCAGCTCCCACACTGTCCCTTGTAGGTCAGTGGTAGGCTCCTGGTGAGGACGCTTACCACCGACCTAAGATCAATATAGGTTGACTTACATTTCTAGTGTAGACCTACCCTTACAAAATGCAGCTTCGTCACATAGAAGAGGCTTTACACATTATACCAACATGAGTACTCATCAGGAAAGATTGATTAGGAACAGGTGACCACAATATCATCATTATTTTATGCACATGAGAAGGTATCCATCACTATGCTCTTCTATTAGTAATCCCCCAGGAAGCACAATGATTGTGCCAAGGGTAGGGGAAAAAACCTGCACATTGGGTATTATCCTTAATTACTTGTATTGCAGTAGTGCCCCCAAAGCACTCACTCTCCATGAGGATTGGGCTTTATTGTGTTACGTGCTGTATAAAACAAACCGTAAGAGAGTTCCTGCCCCAAAGAACTGACAGACGGAATAGACAAGTCAGGCAAAGGGTTGGGGAAGGAGATGCAACCTACAAGCAGAGTGGGCTCAGTGATGGTTGGCATGCATCTAGTTCCAAGGAATATGTTTATTTATTATTATGGATGAAGGCTTTGGAGGGTTACTGGAAGAGAGGCGCTAATATGACCACATGGACTGGTGTGGAGAAAGTAAACAAGGAAGTGTTATTTACTCCTTCTCATAACACAAGAACTAGGGGTCACCAAATGAAATGACTAGGCAGCAGGTTTAAAACAAACAAAATTAAGTATTTCTTCACACAATGCACAGTCAACCTGTGGAACTCCTTGCCAGAGGATGTTGTGAAGGCCAAGACTATAACAGGGTTCAAAAAAGAGCTAGATAAGTTAATGGAGGATTGGTTTATCAATAGCTATTAGCCAGGATGAGCAGGGATGCAAAACCATGCTCTGAAGTGTCCCTAGCCTCTGTTTGCCAGAAGCTGGGAATGGGCAACAGGGGATGGATCACTTGATTACCTGTTCTGTTCATTCCCTCTGAAGCACCTGGCATTGGCCACTGTCAGAAGACAGGATACTGGGCTAGATGGACTTTTTGTCTGACCCAGTATGGCTGTTCTTATGTTCTTATTGGGGTAGTAAAAGGAAGAAAGGGGGATATTAGGGAGAAAGCAGAGAAGAGGAGCTAAAGAGAGGAGGCTGTGAGAGTGAGGTTGCTGCTGAGGGACTGATGGTTGGGCAGTTGTTGGAGATCAAAGCAAATATCCAAACAACACAGGGAAAAGGCAAGCCGGGATTATTCAATAGTGGAGGTACTAAAGATTCGCAGCAGCGTGAGTGATTTTAGATCTTAGATAATCGGTGATTTCTTTTTTGCCATGTCATATTTGTTTCATTATTTTTCGTAGGAATAGGTGCCAGATCTGTGAGGTGGTAAATGCTTGGTTCACTCCTTTGCTTCTTTTGAAAAACAGGACTGGCTTCTCTTCAGTATCTGAACACCTCCTCAGTCAGACTTTAACCCTAAAATACACATCTGAATCTGCAGCGCTATCAGCTCCCTACTGAGTAATTGAGGGCTCTTCCTGCTGCTCAGGAACTGCTCAGCATTTTGCTTGCTTAGGTCTTATGGCAGAATTCATGCTGAAGATGCAATGAAAACACACAAATCATAGAATCATAGAATATCAGGGTTGGAAGGGACCCCAGAAGGTCATCTAGTCCAACCCCCTGCTCGAAGCAGGACCAAGTCCCAGTTAAATCATCCCAGCCAGGGCTTTGTCAAGCCTGACCTTAAAAACCTCTAAGGAAGGAGATTCTACCACCTCCTTAGGTAACGCATTCCAGTGTTTCACCACCCTCTTAGTGAAAAAGTTTTTCCTAATATCCAATCTAAACCTCCCCCATTGCAACTTGAGACCATTACTCCTCATTCTGTCATCTGCTACCATTGAGAACAGTCTAGAGCCATCCTCTTTGGAACCCCCTTTCAGGTAGTTGAAAGCAGCTATCAAATCCCCCCTCATTCTTCTCTTCTGCAGACTAAACAATCCCAGCTCCCTCAGCCTCTCCTCATAAGTCATGTGCTCTAGACCCCTAATCATTTTTGTTGCCCTTCGCTGGACTCTCTCCAATTTTTCCACATCCTTCTTGTAGTGTGGGGCCCAAAACCGTAAGGAAGCAAAGGCCCTCATTCTGGGTTGCAGCTGGCTCCTTTACTCTGCTCCAGTGATGTAAAGGGGCTGGAAAGCAACAAATTCTTCCGCCCCTGCAAATACATGAGGTTTCCATGGGTAGCCCAGAATCAACATAACCCCTCTTCCTATGCAGCCCCTCTGACGAAGGGTCATTCCCGAGATGAGAAGTGTGTGACTAGAGTGTTCAACGCCCCAGATATTTTAAGATGAGCAGCCCATAGTCATCTGTAGGAAGCTGCTGAAAGTTAGAACAGGCCCGGAGGCCTGTGCTTATGCTGGGGACCAGGCAGGCTCCCAGAACTCAGAAGGGACAAAAAGGGGCTTAAATACACTTTTCCCCTCTTCCCGGCTATACCTTCTGAACTGAGACTCCAGCAAGGGGCCATAACTTGAAACTCACACTGCATCCTCACCCTGCCCATTTTGCCAGGTTATTAGGGCACTTTATGGGCTAATTACCACTGCCCACATTTTCAGGATGTATGCATGGACTCTTCTTTCTCATCGAGCTCTAAAAGCTGCAACATGGGCGCTTTGAGTGCGAGACAGGGGTTTCTGCAGCTGGCCAACATTTCCGCTGCATAAGTTGATGGCTGCAAGCCCAGTTAGCATGGGTCTAGCATGGCTCGGAGGACTGTAGATACATTGTGCCTGGAGGAATCCCTTAACTGGTGAATGAGTTAGTTGGCATTGATAAAGCTTGTCTTTTAAATCCTTTTTTATTTTTAGCAAAATATGAAAAAAAGGCTAGCAATTTGGTGGCAGCAGCTAAAGAGTTGTGTTATACATTTTATAAGGTGAGTAAGGTTGGTAAAGGTGGTATGTTTCCATGTTAGTTTTTTTTGACATCCTCTCCCAAATATGATAGGATGGGTAGTAACATTAGTTAATAGTAATTTATAGAAGCGATCATGTTTGCCAGCATGGTTACCATGCATCTACAGCTGGTACGGTATATCATCCCGAGAATATCTCTTTGCAGAATGAGATCGTGATCATTCCTGCCTACCTGTGCACTCAAATGATTTTTCAACAGACCAGCTGGCTGATATGCAAATTAAATTGTAATTAATTAATAATCAGAGCTGTGGTGGGCAGGCAAATTTTGTTTAATAATGGATTTAGTTAAGAGCAATTGAATTAATGGATACTTGAATAAGACATAAGCCCAGGCACCAGAAAGAAGGGTGAGAGGAGTTAGTGCAAGCAAACAAAACAATAGGTGTCTGTTTAATCTGTTCTGTGTTTACTGGGAAGCATGTGTTACGCTGCTCTTCAAATGAGTTTAGATATGGGTTCCTGGCTGAATCAGTGTTAGAGTTCAGGATCTGATTCAGTGGTGCTGTGAAAATGGAATAAAAAATGCTTGCAATCGCATGAGATTTATCTGAATGAAGGACTTAGAGCCCTTTGGATTTTCTAAATGAAATCAGATCCAAAGTTTCAAACCCAGTCCCCATCCCCGACAAAATTCAAATAGGTTTTGCAGTGCATATTTGAACTCACTCTATTAAAACCTGAAATAATTTACTACATGTTCTTCAGTTTTTTATTTCATGTTCTTGCTTCCTGTATGTTGGAGAGATTCTCATTCACTGTGTGTTCCTTCTGAACTGTTAGAGACCCTGGGGAGAAGTAAACAAAATGAGAATCGATAATGTCAAGCAGACAAGCTTGAAACAAAACCTATTCCATTAACTAGAAAGGTTCTCGTGCTAAAACGTAAGGTGAGGCCGCATGCAAAATATACATTTCATGTTTGGTGTTAAAATTTCCAGGAAATAATCTACAACTGCCACAAAAGAGTCCTTAGAAATGAGGAAGAGAATTTTTTTTTAAAATGACCCCATTGAAATACCCGTAACATGACTCAACTGGCTGCTTGCAGTTATCTAGGAATATTTATTATAGTAGCACCTAAGAGGCTCAAACAAGTTTGGAGCTTTACGGTACCAGGGACTGTGCACGTTCTGAGACAGTCCCTTCTTCAAAGGGCTTGCAACATTAATAGAGAAAACATATAGGAGAGAGGGAGCGTTAGAATGTCCGTTTTACTGATGGTGAAGTGAAACGCAAAGAGATTAAGTGATGTGCCCAAGTACAGACTGGAAGTGGTATGGCAAAGCGAAGTATTGAATGTATATTTCCTTAATCCCAGGCCAGTTTTAACTACAACACTATCTTTCATTTGCATGACACACTTACTGCTCAAATATTTGATGGTGTAATTAGGCCAGTGGTCTATAATAAGGCCTCTGGGGAGCTAGGAAGGAGCACTTCAAGTACCTGCTGGAGGAAGAAAAGCCTCAAGTCAATCTCTGATGCTTATGGACAACTGTAAGAGCAGCCCATGTGCTCTGTAGGCATATCGTATGCACTATTGCAACAAGAATAGCTCAAAAATATGTTTCAGGGTTGAAATCAATTACAGAATATGTCATCCCTTTTAACACAATTTAAATGAGAACTGGGATTTGAATAGGCTTTGCATATTAGCACAACTATGTGAAATATCATCTTTCATAAAAGTGTGTATTGAGATGATGGATTTAATCAGCCCTCAGGGAAGTAATTTGTGATTTCCCCAGAATGTTTGAACTGGTGTATTATATACTGCAATATACTAGAGAAGTGTTTAATTTCTGGGCAGGTGAACTTTTGCATTAGAGAACACACATTTGTGCTTGCTTATTTTCATGGCCAGTATCATTCCAGTTTTCATTGCCAACATATTTTTATGTATCAATAGCAATCATGTAAATATCTTTACAATAAAAATTCCTGATTCTGTGGCATTGTTTGTGTAGGAAACAAGGTGCTGTGTGTTCAATACTGTGATGATTCTCATTATCTGTGTTTCATTAATTGTGGTGTTGCAGGATTTTGTTTTATAATGGATTTAGTTAAGGGTAATTGATTTAATGGCTACTTGAATAGGACAGACACCTAAGAAAGAAGTGTGAGAGTGGAAGAAAACAAAACAGATGTTTCTTTGTTCTGTGTTTGTTGGGAACCATGTGTTATGCTGTTCTTCAAATGAGTTGTTACCTTATCAGCAATGCTGAATATAGGAACAGCTGTTTTTAGTGATGAATGCAGGGAGTAGTGCTTTTAAAGTACAGCTTGCCTGATCCTCAGCTGGTGAAAATCAGTGTAGCTCTGTTCCCAGCCCTCCCCTGTCATGGAGTCCTCCTGTGCTTAAGGGGAATTCACCCCAGGCTAGGACAAGGAATCCTCAGGTGCTCTAGTCCTCCAGGTTTAAACCTGCTTTGCTGCAGGGGGAGTGATGCAAACAGACTTACTGCCCCAGAGAATGGGGCCGGTATTTTTATGCATATACACACACGCACACACAAGAGATCAAGGTACAATTTGCACATTCAGCATGAACTTTTGCATTTGCTGACTTTGAGAAATGAGCTGTGCAATTTTGCTGTTGCAAGGGCACATTTTTAAATATTTATTTTTTAGATCTCTTTAAAGGATAAAAGACATGCAGAGTTCTATAATTGCAAAGCACCAGTTTAAGATACCTCTGAATTACATTAGTAAGCCAGAAAGGTACTCTTTTTCAGCATACTGCCATTGGACAGCCAGCAATACAACCTCATCTTGATTGAGTTTTCTGCTTAAAACTGGTAAATATATGTTTTATACTATCTGAAAAGGAAATGACATCCAGAAAGAATGTGTTGGCACCTTTTCTTTTTATTTAACTAAGCAATTAACCTTTTAGATTTTTGCTAGCTATCTTGCAGCCATGGCTAATAAGTAGACCTATGTCAGTCCTGTGTTATTCATTAACTCTAGAAATCTGTTCTGAAATTGCTCCTGTGCCAATGAAGTATGGATGTTAAAATCTCTATGGATTATTTAGATCCTGCTACCTTGATAAGTTTTGGAACTTAATTTTGAAGTCAGAATACTTTAGGAATGCCATAGTTTGGAAAATGTAAAGTTTCACAATATTTGGAGTTTGTGTTTCCTTGTCATTTTGCATTCTTTACTCATGTGAGTAATCTCTGTAAAGTCAATGGTATGGCTTGTATGATTGGGCTCTGTGTTAACACTTCTGTCCTCCCTTTTCCTATGAAGCTTTTGAGTCGTGTGACTCAAAATGAAATTTTATAATAGTGTTGTGTTGCATGGACCAGTTGGTACAATGTATGTGAGAAAAGTGAGATTAATTTATCCTCCCACCTGCTCACTTCTGCAGAATGTAAAAGAGTTGGTCAAGGTGAAATCTGAAGTGGTTTGCTGAGGTGTTCAATTTGTTAATCTCCATTAATGGAATCTAATTGCTCAGACCAATTAAAGGGATAGATAATTTGTAGTTCATTTATTATTTCCTCTTAGTCTGGTTCACATTGATTTAATCCATTTGCTTCATAATGGTTCTCATCTGAGCTCTAGGCAAAAAGTGACCTTTCCCCAAATTATTGGCTAAACCTACAAAGACCTGTACAACATCTATGCAAATTCTGCACCCCTCCTCCTCATTATCAGCTGCTTTTTTGTAAACCAGAGTGAGTTTGGTTTTTTGCATTATTCCTGAAAGTTAACAAGGATAATTTGATTCTCCTGAAAGTAAGGATATAACAGCATGGTATAATTAGAGGCTTTCCAGGCTTCCCTACACAGCTCAGGCAGTGCAGAGAAGATGCAACTTACATCATGTTATGCTACTGCTACAATAAAGCTATGGGGAGCTGGTTGTCTCCTAATTGGTTCCAATTTGTAGTGCAGAATGTCCTTTAAGTGTGTTCCCAAACTGGGCTGAAGCCTCGATATGACTATTATTTCTGAGACCACTGACCTGGTTGTAGTGTGGACTGCTCTTACAAGGTACAATTAGGATTTGTGAATAAACATTTTCCAGTTTGACCGAATCAAGATTTTAACCTATATCGCCAGAATATGTAAGGCTGGTGCAAGAACCCTCTAGATGATATCAGTCATTCACTTCTGTTTGCCAGTATTACATTAGAGTTTGTAGGTAGTGCCCTCAAGGACAGTCCTTGTTGCTGCAGGGCATCATGCTAGTAGATCACACAAAGTCAATATGAACTCTACAGAAGAAAGTTGCTTTGATTAGGGGTGGTTGGAATTCCAGTGCACGAAAAATTTAGAGGTTTTGGAATTTTGTTTTTGTTCCAATGCAGAATGAACCAAAACCTTTCAAAATTCTTCATGAAAAAAAGAGAGCGAGTCCCTCACCTCAAAAGTTACCAGCCTATTGGTTAGAGCACTTACTGAGATGTGGAAGACCCAGGTTCAAGTCTCCCATGGGTGACAGGGGATTGATCTTTTGATGAATTGCCCTGTTCCGTTCACTTCCTCTGAAGCATCTGACGCTGGCCACAGTTGGAAGACAGGATACAGGGCTAGAGGGACCATTGGTCTGATCCAGTATGGCTGTTCATATGTTCCCTGTTCTGAATCATGCAAAATGGGGACTTAATTGGGCCAGATAGAAAACTAGGCAGAGTGGGGACTTTTGGTGACACGTTTCCACAAAAATTTTTTTGGTTTTGATGAATTGGGATTTTTCTGACAAACTAGTTTGCCAAAAAATTCCTGACCGGCTTTAGCTGTGATAACTTTTAAAAGTTTATGTACTTCTCCACTCTATTTCATATTATCTAAAGCAGTGACTCAAAATATTTATATTGTATCTATAATGCCCTGAAGCTAGATGCTATTAGCATATCAATAATATATCCAGCCCTAAGCAATGCACATTGAACGTTTGCTGCACATTGCTTTGAGGAATGAAGTGATCCACTGTGCAATAAATATCTTAACGAGGATGAATTCTAGAAATCCTGCTAATAGCGGAACCCTCAATTTACGCTACATCTTATCATTACTGGTTCAGAACTATATGGCCGTACTTTGAACCAAGTTCACCTTGGCAGGGTTGAATTTGGCCTGCCGTTCCAATGACTCTTCTCAAAAGACCATGGCACGTATCGATTGTGACAACAAAATTGCAAATACCATTCTGTTTTTGTTTTCGTGGGTGTTTTAACAGAAATTTGAATGAGCTGTTGTCATGCCTTCTAGCAAATTAGAGAGCCAATGGTACCCTCTGGTAGAGTGATGTTCATTCATTAACCGTATTTTGTATTTGGAATGGGATTCCAGAACTTGCCCAGCAGCTTCATTTGATTTCACTTTCAATATAATGCAGCACTTGAGATGGACTAACTACTTGTGAGTGTAAAACCCCTTTCTGGTCATTTCAAGGAGCCTTTCAAGTATCTGCCCCTTACTCTCCTCTTTTCCAAATTAAACATATCCAGTTACATCTGCCTTTGCTAATATGGCTTGCATTCTGTCCCTTTGATCATCTTTGTTGCTCACCTCTGGATCCTTTCCAGTTTCTCTACATCCTTTCTATACATTGGTGACCAAAATTGGACACAGTACTCCAGCTGAGGCCTACCCAGCACTGAGAAGAGCAGTACTATCACCTCCTATGACTTGTATGCTATGACTCTATTAATGCAATCTAAAATTGCAGTTGCTTTTTTTGCAACAGCTTTGCATTGCTGACTCTTGTTGAGGTTGTGATCCACCACAACT
Source organism: Chelonia mydas (assembly GCF_015237465.2). Taxonomy (NCBI): domain Eukaryota; kingdom Metazoa; phylum Chordata; order Testudines; family Cheloniidae; genus Chelonia; species Chelonia mydas. Next base: position 91,912,096 of record NC_057855.1, read on the forward strand.
CCCAGATCTTTCTCAGCAGTGCTGCTGCCAAGCCATTTCTCCCCCCATTCTGTATTTGTGCAGTTGGTTTTCTTCCCTAAGTGTAGCACTGTGACAGGGTCAAGACTCAGCACCGCTGGCGCCTCCCGCTGTTTGGTCCAGGAATTAGCTCTGCCCAGTCATGGAGCACCTTTTGCTCATAGTGCCTTGCCCTTCATCTGCTCTGCTGCTTTGGGGACCCAAGTTGCTCCCCACTCAGCAGCATCCTCTTCAGGACACTGCCCTCTGGCAGTTCCTACTGCTCTGGTCTCACCCCCTTCCAGGCGTTTGGTGTTACCAGCAGTCTTTGATCTACACCAGCTTTAGTGGCCGACTGCAACCCCAAAGTCTAGCCCCTTTGTTGCAGGGGCCAGCCACAGCCTGTATCAAGCCACGCTCCTCCTCAGCCAGGTGTAGTATAAGAGGGAAGGGGGGGACCCAGGCTCACCCACTACTCTGGGTTCTGACCTAGGGACCCTCTAGTGGCAGCCTCTCTTCCTTCCTTCTCTCTCCTTGTCAAACTATTGTCCCTGGGCCGCTTCCCTTTCAGCCCTGTGCACCTGCTTGGCCCTTTGTAGCAAGGCCTGCAGCCTGGGGTTTTCCTTGGTCAGAGCTCCCCAGCTCCTTCTACCCTTCCCCAGCACTGCTTTGTCCAAGGTGCTACCTTTTTTGCTCAGGAGCCAGTCCTCCTCCCTTGCCAGTCATAGAGAGACTGCCCTGTTCCCTAGCTGGGCAGCCTTTTATATAGGACCTTGCCCAGTCCTGATTGGCTGCCCCTTCCCCCATCCTGATTGGCTCTCCCCAGGCCTTCACTGCTTGGCTGAAGTTCACGCAGCCTCTCTGGCCTGGTTCAGCCCTTTTCTCAGGGGGTGGGGCTCTGCGTTCAAATAATTCCCAGCAATTCCTGTATTGCAATATACCAGAAAATTAGTAACATCTTAGAGTTTCGTTTGTATCTAAGTAATACAAAATGCAGTTAAATATTGACAAAGAATGAAATGAAAACAGATCAATGGTTGTCACATCTGGTTATTTTGGCTATTACAGTTATAAATACGCTGCTCATTCTTAGTGAAATCTTTATTCAAGCTCTGAACAGAACTGATTTTTCCACTTCCCTGGCTTCATCCCTAGACACTGAGACTCCTTCCTTTTCTCTTTCTTCAACCCGTAACTCACTGATTACCCTCCTACTTATTGCACTGCTTTAATCACTGAGGGCAATTCTGCTGAACTCAAATAGAATCTTTTCATTGGTTTTGGATTGGCAATATTTTGGCTAGCAATATTTTGCTACCTTTACTCCCATCCAATAGTACTTTATTCTGGGTACTGAAGCCAATAGAAAGACTCCTATTAATTCCAAAGAGCTTTGGAACCACCTATTGGGTTGAATCTCCACTGTCTTGCCCCATTTATGGTTATTCACATCTATACCAAGTAGTTGTAAAATGCAACCAAATCAGAATGGTTACTTTACACCCACTTTTCACAGATATAAATGACTGTGGCAGGTACATAGCAGTAGAGAATAAGGATCTTCACCTTTCACAATATTGGGAATTCTAATTGTTAAAATGAACAAGAAACACTGAAACCCAGTAGAATAGTTCATGAGTAAAATTTGAGTAATTCTAAATAGAAAGCTATGGTGACTGATGCCTGATTTAAGAGTCAAAGGGGTGAGATTTCACTTAATTATCATGAAGCATACAGTTCTTCAGTAGAAGTAGAAAACCACATAACGTTGAATTGACTATCGTGCAGAAGGCTTTCATTAACAGATGCCCATTGGAGACAGACTGGTTGCTGAGTGTTTTTGTTCAGTCTAAAAGAAAACATTTTACTTTAAAATATTACACTGTGTTTTGAACTTGAACTGCCACTTGCTGTCTTTTAAAATGTATTAGCAAAATGAATCTTTTCTGTGTGACAGGAAGAAATCACTTTGTATTAAAAATCCTAAATAATATGAATCTGAGTAACAGAATCTCAAATGAACCCTCTATTTATCTCTCTTTCTCTGTTGGTATAACTATACATTTCACTTTTGCATTGACATATATCTAGAAATATATAAGCAATGGGTGATTTAGACATGGATAATTAACAATGGCCTGTTTGAATTTAAACATTATGTTTTTTGCAATGTTGTGTATGCTCAGAATTGTTTATTGAAATTTTGATTCACTTTAGGATAACTTGGCTTCAACAGACAAAAATCCTATATAAAATGTTTTTTTTCCCCATAATTCTTTCTGGTTGACAAATCTAGTATGAAACGTATGAATCCACAATATTCATCTTACAGTAAATTAATTCATGATGCTGACTGCTGAGAACACAATGGCAGGCTCAAGTTTATTGGTTTTATAAATCAGTTTAAAAAGTTACTGTAGTAAAAGTGCTCCATAAGAGCTTCTGTGTAAAACTCCAGTATGTAGTTAAAAAGATAATGCAGTCTGCTGGGTTTTCTTTTATTTTGTTAGGTGTGATCTACTGCTATAAACCACAGACTAATGTTTTGTTTCATTTTATTTTATTATTATTTTGGTCATTTTATTTGTAGTCTAATGAACATCCTGTTGTAGGTGAATTGCATTCAAATTGCAAACTTCTATCTGGTCTCATTACTATAGAGCAGTGGTTCTCAACTCTGGTCCACTGCCAGGAAAGGCGGCCAGCACGTCCCTCGGCCCGCGTCGCTACTGGCAGCCCCCATTGGCCTTGAGTGGCAAACCGCGGCTAGTGGGAGCCGCAATCGGCTGAACCTGCGGACGCTTCAGGTAAACAAACCAGCCTGGCGCACCAGGGACTTTCCCTGAACAAGCAGTGGACCAGAGTTGAGAACCACTGCTTTAGAGATTACCTGCTTTATAGGTTGTTTAGAGTTGAACATCCTTCATGTTGTCATTGTAATATAATTTGTGGAGGAGGAGAGTACCATTATGAATTACTATTAGTGCAACTGCAGAAAAAGTGTTAGATAATTATCACTCTGCATCTCTCTTTAGCAGACAGTGGCTGCATCTACATAACAGACTTGGTAACCATGATTTACCATCAGTGTTAGCAAGGGTGAGAGCTCTAGTGTATGTTAGACTTAGGCATTTTTACCATCATGACACCTAACGCTATCCTGGAGAGGTAAAATATGTTAAAACGCTTGAATCCCATAGCTTTCACCATTGCTAGGCAGGGTTGTGAATGATGGCTTTAAAGGTTGCCAGTGGACATGAGGAAAATGGAACATATTGTGTAGGTGTTTTTTTATCTGTATATAAACTACAAATTTTCACTAGGATTTGACGGTCACCAATAGGATTGAACTTCTACTCGTTGCTTAAAAATACAAAGCAAGCTGTTATTGGTACCTTTCAACAGTTGATCCCAACCCATCTATAATGATTTACCCTCTTGAGGCCACCTCATAGCTATAACCTGAGAACTTCATTCCTGATGGGCAGTGAATGAGCTTTTATAAATGTGAAGCTGGCTACTGGAGCTTGGCTAATAGAAGGGATCTGTCTCAAAGGCTCTGTCTATGCTATGAGGTAGGAGTGTGATTCTCAGGCTCATGAACACATACTCGTGTTAGCTGTCATCGAGCTAAAGAGTATAAATAGCAGGGACGCAACTATAGAATGGGTAGTGGCAGTGAATGCATGGCTAAGCCATGCTCTCCACCATTAAATACCGTATAGTCAGTAAAAGGTCTCTGTTAAATGGGGCATACTGAAAAAAATACGTTTTAAGTACAGCTTTGAAAGCACAAGGTGATGAATTGGCTGCTTATGTTACCCTGGAATTTGACATTCCTGTGTGTACTCCAGAACTTGACATTACTGCAGTCAGCCATTTTGTATGTTCAACCACTGCCAGCCGAAAACCAAATACCATGTAGCGAAGAATCATCTTAGGCCTTGGTGAGGTGAGGTGAGGTTAGACAGCTGCATATTTGCAGTTTGCTAATCAGAATGGGAGGATGGGATAGAAAGTTATGGAAGAGGGCGAGTGAATAGCTGCCTTGATTTTTAGGTGCCCCTGATATATTGTTGTTTATAGCTAGAAATACTAGAAATGTTTTGAGATAATGAGTAGTTTGTTGAAATTAGGGGAATTGGTGACCACATTATGCTGAGCCACTAGGAGTCACTGTAGGTTATGTGTTTTGCTAAAAGATTAGGTAAAAGTAAATACCTCTGAGCAGTCAAAGGGAGCTTTTCTTAGGGCAAGGAGCTGACATTTAAACTCCCCATCAGCTGGATGGAAAGAGGACTCCTGAAAGCCTGGCTGGTGATCACCTGAGACCATCTCAGACTGTGGGCAACTATATCTGGGATGTCCTAAGCCTATTGTGTGTGCTTAATATCTAATAAATAGTAGTTTTAGATTAGAGCACGCTTGCTTGTATCAATCATTTATCAGAGGGAATTGCTGTGTTCCCATTGATTTATTCCTGACACCGCTTGGAAAGAAACTGTTAAGTTACCACAGTTTTGGGTTCTGAAAAGCCCAGGTAACAGTTACATCAGTTTACCACTGCCCTTTACTGGACAGAATCAGAACGGTTTGATAGACGCTATCTGGCTTGATAATAAAGTGAAGATTCTCCTTTATTGCAAATAATGGTGGCTTAGGATTTTAGAGTAGAAAGATGAGAGTTACAGTCCTGCTTTCGTTGTGAAGTTCCAAGTGGCGGCAATGTGCAGCAGGGACTAAACAATAAAGATCTCAAGCATGTGTTTGGGGTGTATCAGGAGAGGAGCTGGTGCAGAGCTGGTGGAGCTGTGTCTTTTCAAATCCCTTGGTTGTTCTCTTTCATGAAAATTACAGGCGAAGGGAAAGATAACGGAGTTGAGAAGCCAGTCTTGCTCCCATGTTCTAATTTCTGTGGAAGAGTACCGGGATATGCCAGAAGAGACTGAGATACAGCACTCCTTGTCAAAGTAGTTGTGTCCATTTTACAATCACAGTAACTGAACAGTTAGCCTGCTGGGGCAGGAAGTCATTCAGTCAACATGGCACAGCTCCGGAAGTGGTATCTGAGCCAATGAGATTTGCCTGGCCTGTTCTAAACTTCTTTCTATGATAGTTCTACTGTCTTGGGAGTTTGTCCAAGTGCCTCTCCATACCCTCAGGGGGTGAATAGTAAAATATTGGCTTTGCCTGAGGGTATCTCCAATTTTTGGAGGCATCCAAGCCTTTTCCAAAGCTGGTACTGTCATTTCTAATATGAAACATCTGTACATGTGCTAGGTGGGTGTTCCCTTCACTTCATACTTCCTGTAGATCTTTTATGTGCCTTACATGTTTCCCTGAATGTGTGTGTGAGAAAGTATTTATTTATTTTGGGGGCAGGGGGTATATACTTCACATCCTAGTAACACCATTAGTGAACCACAGTCCTCCAAATTTTTGCTTCAATTATAAGACTGTTTTAGATACATGGGAAAACAAATTTGGGCAGAATAGAGTTTAGGCTGAGTTTTTTTTTAAAGCTGCATAAAGGATATTGGAGCCAGGGAGCCAAACACTCAAGACACCTTTTGAAAAGCTCAGTCCCTTCTTTGTGGACTCAGCTTGTGCTTTGGTTTAAAACTGAGGTTTCCATTATGCAAATATACTGTATGGAAATAGCCAATCTGTCTTTCTGTCTGCACTGTATATTTTCACTAAGCCTCCACTCCGCTGACTTCTCTCCCTCAACAAATATAGGGGAATAATATAATAATTTATAATAACAACTGCCAGCCTGAGACTAGTAGATGGTTGATAAAGTGCTCAGTGGAGTATTCTGTCCATCCAGCCGTCCAGCCAAATCTGATAAATTGTAGCAGACTAACACAGGAGTAACATAAGGAGGGAGTGAAATAACTTCAATAAGGTTTTCAGCGTATCCACTTTTCTAGAAAAAACAGTATTTGCTGTCATCCTACTGGTGTTTAAGACAGCACGGCGGGAAATTGGACATAAATAAGTGGACAATGAGGAGCAGGTAAATGCTTTTTTTTTAAAACTGAGGAAAGGTTTGTTCATTCAAATGAAAGATCCCGAAAAAGTCGGTGAAGAGATAAAAATTGCTCTGCAATCGCCTGTGCAATTTTAGTCACTAGTGGCAAGGTAAAGATGTGATTCGAATTCCAGTGTTACTAAATAGCAAAAAAAAAATAATAATAATAATCCCGACAAAGCTCCCTTAACAGCAGGCTAGGTTGTAGCTACTGCTAATCCAATGCACACAAAAAAGCACTGTGGCCTTCATAGTGTAGGTCAGAGTCTCCATGAAATTAGATGCCAAAATATGGATTTCGGTTTCTACTGTTAGCCATTCAGGCTTCAAAATTTTAGCCTAGTAAATATGTTATGTTAAGTTAATTGTTAGTGGATTAAGAAATCTCATTTTATATTGCAGAGATGTTTCCATCTTGTCGACTTATTTCTGCTTTTTTTTAATCCTTATAAACTTCTAATTTACTTCACATTCTCAACATCGTGACAGTTCTTTTGTCTGTCCCTCCTTCCATATCAGATTCAGGTAGTGGAATTTATTATTCTCCCCTGTTTTGTTTTGTTTTTGCATGGCAGGTGTCATTCCCTTTTGTTGTTTTGCCACTCAAAGTTACTGCATCAGCCTGTTTCCACCATCAAGGGCCATTATGTAGTCAATCTTGGTACTTAACAGTTTACCCCACAGCCTATACTTACAGCAGTGAGCCCCCCCACTCTGTGCTGTTGTGTCAGGCTCTCAAGCCCCTTTCCAGCATACACACAGGGACACACTCAGCTGTAGAATCACACGGAGTCTGCTATCAGTTCTCTGTGGGAGGACTCCGCTCCAGGGGATTGCCCAGCACCCCGTGCACCCTCTGGAGTGTAAACCCAAAATTGTATTGTTTTGCGCTATATAGAGATCTATATAGCATAAACTCATGAAAATCACCCCCTCCCTCAATGTAAAGGAAGATATGCACAGCTCTTCCCCCCCGCCCCAGTTATGAATTGCACAAACTGGGTTTTAAAAAACAAAAGCAGTTTATTAACTACAAAGAATAAATTTTAAGTGATTATAAGGGATAGCAAACAGAACAAAGAAGATTACTGAGCAAAATAAACAAACACATACTCTAAGCTTAATTCACTGAAGAAACTGGTTACTAGTAGTAATTTCTCACCCTAAATGTTGTTTTAGGCAGGTTGCAGAGTTTCTGCAGCTCAGAGTTCCAGGTATTTCTTTTCACAGGCTAGACCCCTGTCTCAGCCTGGGTCCCAGTCCTTTCTCCCCAGATCAGTCTTAGGTGTTTACAGCAGTCATCCTGGGTGGAGATTCAGTGAAGAACCAGCAATCCAGGATTAACTCACTGCCATAAATATAAAGGGAAGGGTAACCACCTTTTTATATACAGTCCTATAAAATCCCTCCTGGCCAGAGGCAAAGTCCTTTTACCTGTAAAGGGTTAAGAAGCTCAAGTAACCTGGCTGGCACCTGACCCAAAATGACCAATGAGGGGATAAGATACTTTCAAATCTGGAGGAAGGAAAAGGCTTTTGTCTGTCTGTGTGATACCTTTGCCAGAAACAGATCAAGGATGCAAGCCCTCCAACTCCTGTAAAGTTAGTAAGTAATCTAGCTAGAAAATGAATTAGGTTTGCTTTGTTTTGGCTTGTGAAATTCGCTGTGCTGGAGGAAATATGAATTCCTGTTTTTGTGTCTTTTTGTAAGTTAAGGTTTTGCCCAGAGGGATTCTCTATGTTTTGAATCTGACTGCCTGTAAAATTATCTTCCGTTCTGATCTTACAGAGTTGTTCTGTTATCTTTTTTTTTTGTTCTAATAAAGTTCTGTTTTTTTAAGAATCTGATTGGGTTTTTTGGGTCTTAAAAATCCAAGGCTGGTCTGTGCTCAGCTTGTTTATTCTCAAGCCTCTTCAGGAAAGGGGGTGTAAGGGCTTGGGGGGATATTTTGGAGAAATAGGAACTCCAAGTGGTCCTTTCCCTGACTGTTTGTTAAATCACTTGGTGGTGAAGCATACTGTTCAAGGACAAGGTGAAATTTGTGCCTTGGGAAAGTTTTTAACCTAAGCTGGTAAAAATAAGCTTAGAGGGTCTTTCATGCGGGTCCCCACATCTGTACCCTAGAGTTCAGAGTGGGGAGGGATCACTGACACTCACACTCTCCAGTTTTAAATAGGATTTACATATGGAGGGAATCTTTTGTTTCCCTGTTTGATTCTCCTCCCCCACCCTTTCAGTGGAAAAGTACCAGCAGTGTCCAAGTTGGTATTTCGTACCAGGTGACATCGTCACATGATCTTGCATTGTTAAAGCAACCATGGGACAAGGCTTATTTGTAACATCCACAGGAAGGAACTCCAGGAAGATGGGAGATCAGCATCTTCAAAGACCCAATGTCTTTCCTAATGGCCCATCCAGGCTGATTGTATACTGTCTGGTGGGCATTCCCCAAGTACACACACAATTGTAATTGTTACATAGTCAATATTCCTAATTTCAGATACAGAAATGATACATGCATACAAATTGGATAATTACATTCAGTAAATTATAACCTTTCTAATGATACCTCACATGACCCATCTTGTATAAAACATACCTGAGTTATGCCATATTCATATCATAACAATATTTCTATGAAGAATATGGAGGTGTAACATCACAGGATGTGTAGGTGCTCAGCCCCTCTGCAAATCAGGGCTCCATGTGATGTAATGTTGGCTAGTCAGTGGGCTGCGTAAGTTTATGTTGTAGAGGCACACGCATGGATATTAGGCTAAGGACTGGCAAACCCAGTAGGGTATGGAGCTGAATGCCAGAATTAGTTTGGATGCTAATTTGTATTTTATCCATTGGCCAAGTGCCATCGGCATCCACGCTCAGAGCCAGCTTCTGAGCTGAAATGCCCGAAACCCTGCAAGAACTTTTGTTGTACGATTCTTCCATTCCACTTCCTTAGCAGCCTCCCTCCCCCTGGCAATCTCCTTACCATCAGGCTCAAGGCTTCTGTCTTCCCACTGAGCTCGTCAAGGGGAACTGACTCATTGCTCCACACCACTGCATTGTGGAAGGGATGCCAGATTGGGCTGTCATCCCCCTAACCAATGGGGATCTCCCTATGCTTGTAGCAGGCCCATTTCTCCTCTCCACGCAAACTCACAAAGAGCAGCAGGGAGCAGAGTGTTCTGTGCCCAGTGCTGTGATGTGAACTGAAAATACAAATTCCAGAAGCCCTTGTTTAGTTGCTAGAGAACAAGTGGCAAGCCCTTGAGTAGTGGAAAGTTCTTTGCTTGGTTTGGCCCCAATTCTGGAAAGCACTCAAGCCTGGGCTTAACGCCCTCTCTGTTCAGGACACCACATAAATACGTGCTTCTGCACCGTTCCCAATGCTGTTGTGAATCAGGGCCACTGGGATTGGGTATGTACCTGAAGCACCATCATAATACATTTGAATAATCAACCACATTGTGCCTTAAAAACTTGGTTACAAGTCCCCGAGAGGGCCACATTGTGCTCTAATGCACTTATTGCCTGGGAATATCTTGTGTAGCTCTGCATGCTGTGGGAGGCCCAGGCAGCAAATATGCTGTAATATGGGAAAAAATATTTTTTTACTCATGTTTCACACCGTCTTCTATGACAGAGAGAGAGAGAGATCCTGGTAAGGCAACAGACTACCTTAAAGCAGAGAGAAATCTCTAATTCCAGAGCAGCAACACGCAGGGTGGTAATGCAATGGATTAGCAATTCCTTGGAGTACCAAGAGGCAGATGTGCAGTTGCATGTTGGGAGCTGACATCTTCATCAGGAGTCCAGGTTAATAAAACAAACAATGAATAACCCCATTATTTAAGGAGCCTGGGGCAGATAAAATAAATTGCAAGGAAATCTAGCCTTTTGTGAAAGGGCAGATTCCATGGGTAATTTATTAAATGACTCAGAGTTATATGAGAGAAATAGTGTATATGCGAATACTGACCTTATAGAAACTTCACTTAGTTTTATTTTTTAAATAAATTTCATCTTGAGAGGTTTTAAAGTAACTTTTCTCTATCAAGAGGACGATTCCAGAGATAAACTGTTTGACTTATAGCCCAACACTAAAATAGAAATTGTCCTGTTTGTACGACAAATAATGACATCTCTCATAAGATGTCTAAACTTATTTTTAATTTGCTGATGGATGAATGTTGAGTGGCTGGTTGTTGCTAGGGTCTTTTTCAAATGGTTACTTTTATGTGATTTATGGACCAAACTTTCTGTAAACTGGTGACGTAATGTCATCTCAAGACCTTTTCAACTGCATAAGACTATGCCAGCTTCCTCAGAAGTGGTCTCATGTTCTGTATTTGTGGTGGGTCGCAAGCATACAGTTTCTGTGGTATGAAAACACTGAATATTTTGTAAGTTGCTGGCTTATGCATGACTTTCTCCAGAATTGGCCTTAGCTAAAGATGACCTAACTTGAACTTGTGTGGACCAAGTTGCATGGCTCCAAGGTAAGGCTGGCACCTGATTTGTTTGAAGGCTTTGGGAGGAGGGGTTACAAGGTGGAGTGGGCAAGGCTTGCAAACCATAAGACTCAAGGTGAGACTGAGAAGCCTTCTCTTTCAGGTAAAACAAGCTACCAGAGGGAAAACAGACGTTCTAGAATCCCCCCCCCCCCGCTGTGGGGACAGGAATTCAAGATCTCACAAACAGGCTACACCAGTCTCTCCCTGCGCTTGGAGGAGGTCCATTAGTGGGAAGTCGTGTGCCAGCAGAACACCACCGGCTGGCTTTTTGATGGCAGTTTCAGCCCATATTCCATGAGAGTCCAGAAGATTGTGAGAGTGCAGAATTCGTGAACACCCTGTTATCTCAAGTATCTTATTTTTTCTTTTTCTGCTTTTGTCTTTTGTGCTTATTAGCTGAGAGACAACCCAGCCTTGTCATATTCTTTAATTTTAGGGTGTGAAAGTGTGGTTGTCTGCTTGCATGAGTGCCTGTAAAGTCCCCAGGGGGAAGGCACCAGAAAGAAAGCTCACTAGGTTTAAGCAGCCCTAAATAGAGTCTCATAAAGATACTTATTAAAGCATGTACCATATTCTATGGTTAAAAGATCTAAAACTGTCTTGTAAATTGTGATATATAAAAGTTCTGATTATCGGAGTGTTCTGTTAAAGTCTGTTACATGATGCCTATTGGAAGGAGGTGGGAGGAAATGGTTAGCTACCACATAAGAATATAAATCGAAGGAGGAAATTTCATACTTGGCTCCTTTTCTTTCGTATGGCTTGGGTAGGTAGCAACAACCACAAATTTGATAGCCAACACATTGCCATGGCAGTGAGCAGCTGGTGAATGTCCTTCGGGCCCCCAACAAAAGAAAGAAGGGGACTTTTGGATATGATGTGCTCTATCATTTGTGCCTGGTGACCACAGGTGTGTGCCTCATTTTCCATTTAAAGAGCATTTGTCCACATCTCCCATGAGATGTCTTGATGCGATTTAATCTTCACCAGTCTTTCTGACATAAATCAAAACCCGGTGGTTCCTCAACAGGATCAATGATGAGCTGTTTTGTGTGGTCAAAGTGCTCCATGTGATTCTCCATTGAGCCTCAGCAACAAAATTGGGTGTAAGGATCTTGATACAGTTCCATAGAGGGTTGCAGGATTTTCATCTTGTCTTTAGCGGGTTCTGCAGGTCATGGTGTAGTGGGATCCTCGTATTTGCATTGACATGACTAAGAAAGCGAAATGTCTGAGCAGCTCTTCTAATCGGTGGAGGCTGGATGTGCGACTCAATACTTGGCTCTGAGGTTGTGATATAGACATTAAATAATCATTTTGGATTCAGTATCAAAATATTTAACCAGCTGCAAGTTAATAGGTTTGATTGACTTTTTAGTAAAATTCTTTAGTTGTTGATGGACAGCCACCTCCATGATCTCTTCATAGGAACTATAAGGTTTGAACGTATCTATTGTATGAATTTGATGATTTAACTCGCTTGATTTAATTCTCTTCCCATATGGAGACTAACTTGTTGATTTGATTTATATTGTTTTATTCTTAGTTTAGCTTAATATAAACAACTGTAGTTTAGCTATGGTGATATGTTTTCCTGATTTTATTTTTGTTTAATAAAGTTTTAATAAAATGTGTAAAACTGATACTGGGTCACTTTTCTTCTTCCAACAAGTAATGTGGGTCCAGATGCTTTGAGGACCTGGGTAAATATCAGATAGTCAAGCTATCCCTTAATTAGCCTTTGGTTCTCCCAATTACAACCCTGGGATAGGGTGACAAGATAGCAAGTGTAAAAAAATCTGGACGGGGGTGGGCGGTCATAGGTGCCTATATAAGAGAAAGCCCCCAAAATTGGGACTGTCCCTATAAAGTTGGAATATCTGCTCACCCTACCCTGGGAAAAGATGGTGCTGCTACCTCGGTATATTTACCTGTGACATACTGTGTTTGCTTTTCATTCTTAATACTAGTAGTTATGCAGCTGGTGGAAAGATGCCAGCTGCTTCTAGTGTAAGAATTACCCAATAAATGTTTTGTGTGGGAATGTGATTATGTAATTAAAGCTGAGATGTATTACTAGCACCTAACATTCTGTAAGTGTACTTGTTTTACCAAACTCATGGGAATGTAGAATTTCCTAAACACAAATGCTAGAGCTTATGTCTACATTATTTCCAGAGGAAAAACCCTACTGATTTTATTTTTTATTTTAGTTAAGGGCATCCTTCCACTTCACAATGAAGGAAAAGGAAAACATGGCAATATCTCCAAACCGTATAATTTCTGAGCAGCCCTTTTGGACCTCAGGTACCCTTCTACCCGAACTAGCTTCAGGTAGTGTAATCCCAATGATTTGTATGGGAAAAGTCATTGATGCTGACTATGAGGTATAAGAATCACACATTGTGTCTAATTAGAAAGTAACACTAACAAACTTCTGCAAAGCAGTAAAGCCTTTTATCCGTTTAAAGACAGAGCAACATTATGCTAATGAGTGATAATCAGATGAAGGGAAATCCTTTGATCATGTAGTTTTTAAGTTTCCAGATGGCTTTACTGAGACCAATGGATATAACAAGCATTTTTTCTGCATTACTCTCCTGGGTACGTAAGTACACGTGTTCAAGATTCTTTTAAGCCCTTTCCTCTTTGCAGTCTCTCCCTTTCATTTCCAAGATCACCAACTCTATCCCCAAAACTTGGAACAGATTCTTTGAAAGTTCACCAGGACTTAAAAAGCTTTTGTTGTGAACCTGGGCTGATTAACGACTGCATCAAAAAATCACAAAAGTTATGCCTTTTTGCAAGATTTCCACTTAAAAATAGGTGAAATGTGATGGGCTTGAGGTTACAATGGATTTGTTTAACCCAGGTAGCTCAGTGTACAACTGAGAGGGTGTGAATCCATAGAAATCAAAACCAAAACAAAGGTATGAAGCAGTGTTTATTTAAGTGTTTACACAGCTCTGATTCCAAGGCTGGTCTCCAGATAGGTGTCTGCCTATTTATTTATTCTGTGTTTGACACCATTGTAGTTGAGCATCAGACAGAAAATGAAATAAGTATTTCATCACTAGAAATCTCCAATCTCAAGGAAGAGAGGGATATTGTACATTTAATTGTGGGGTCGGTCTTTTAAGTGGGAGGGGTTTGAGGGAAGGAGTGTAGCTGAGACATTTATTTAATAGTTGAACTGTTACCAAAAGGTGTGGGTTTCTTGTTTGTTTTTTGAAGATCAGAGGTCAGATTCATGGTGCTCTGCTCAGCACAGATGAGGAAAATCAGAGTAAAGGTGGCTTTAAGTCAGCTGTCCACTCCCCTGATCTTGGGGATGTTGACGGAGTCGGTTTAATCCAGTGGTGGAATGTAAACCTAAGGGCTTTTTTCTTCTGCTGGCTACAGTAGTCTCCAAGGAGCCTTTGCACCAGATGAAAACCTGCGGAGTATAAAGTTTCTCTGGCCATGCTCTTTTCCCTTGGCCACTCCCCCACATTTATTACCTTTGCCCAGGTCTACAATGGGCGTTATATAGAGTGAATGGTCCTGGTAGCTGGATCCACTAGCTTTCCTCGTTTCAGGATATGGTCATAATATTGTGGCAATTTATAGGGCGTTTCGGATGGAGAAAAGATAAACTCTCTAACTTCTCTATTTGTGAACCGTTGGCTTCAATTTCTCTATTTCTGTTCTCTAGTAACCAAAAGTATATTTTTTATATGTATTCATGGATTTTCCACAGTATCTCTTTCTTGTATAGACTGTGGTAATTTTATTGCATACTGATATCTACAGGCGTACCCTCCGAACAATGTACTTTAGAAGTTTGGTATAAGGTCCAGAAAAAGAACTGAGATATCCTAACAGAGCCCAATTTTAAATGATCGTTAGTGTATTCCATCATTTTCATATAAAGTTTAAATTATGTAATGAAAAAGAGAATACTCTATTTGGAACTATAATATAGGAAAGAAGAAAGCCCAATTTTTCTGAATTTAAGCAAAAGAATACCAGAAATAATAAGAGGTAATGATCCATAGTTAGCTCTCAAGCAGTTGACAGATTATTTTGTTGAATGATATCTAGGTAAGAGGTAAAGAGACAATGAACAGATTTTTTTTTGTTTGTTTGGTTTTTTTTGTAATATGAATGAAGCACCGAAAATGATATTTTTTCATTTTAAACAAATTTAGTTGGTGATAACCAAGTTAGAAATTATCTCAGAAGTCAATGGCCAGATGATCTAAGGGCTGACGTGAGCGATGAAATGACGAATGTGATACATGCAACTGGTTTGAAAAATTACCCCCATTTTACATTTGGAAAAACTGAGGCACAGAGAGGAGAAGTGACTTGCCCAAGTTTGCCCAGCAGGTCAGTGGCAGAGTTGGGAATGTAATCTAGGTCTCCTGAGTTCTGCTCCACTGGTCTGTCCACTAGGCCACAATGTGAGTAGTAATAAAATGCACAACTTCTGTACAAGGTGCTTACTTCCCCTTCACTTGTTCATAAGTGTATTTTTGACAGAGGTTCAAACACAGATGGTCACATGAGCTGATGAATATCTTTTCTGTACTTGGATAGAGAGCAGTAGAAGATCCTTAATTTTAATTTATATCTTGGCTGGGAGTGCAGCATTGTCCAATTTCACAAATGATGCAAGTTTGATTCTACTTTGTTGTTGCTGGATGGAAAATTTAAGCCCTGCAAGAAATGGTGTTTTGAATCAGTAGGTGGCACTCGCTCCTTTCAGTCAGTACATAACCAGTGTCTCAGTATTTCGTTACTGCGTTGGGGTTAGGAGTGCCTGGTGCTGATGGAGGGTATGGTGTTTTGGTAGAAAACAGAGATCCTGACTACAAATCTCATGGCATTTTCCAAAAAAGTGAAGGTATTAGCTTGATGTCCTGGTTAACCTCTAAAAACCTGGGAAATTCCATTTTTGCTGCTCTAATATTCCCCTCTAGTTCAGCTGAATGAGGTAGTCTTCAGTTGGTCTTGTGCAGTGCTGTACATGGTTTAAAGCAATTCACCTGTGTAGGAAGCTAGATTTTAGTGATGCGTGAAATGACTATGCGTCTACAAGGCCATCTTTTTCAAAGGGGCTCCAAATTTGTGTGGGCAACATTATGAGCACGGTCATTCCCATGTGTACCCTCTCTATTTTCTGGTTACGTTATTTGCAGGTTGGGTAGTGATATGGCGGACTACTCCACTTGTGCGTACAAACGCATGGGGCAAGCATCTGCCCTTGCAAAAATTGCTGGCGCACATTCGGAATCAGTTACTGAAAAACGTGGGCCATACTCTGTCGGGTATGTGAGCACTTGGAGATATTTTAATGAGAAGCACTGTATAAGTACCAGCTATCAGTTCCTCCATTTTGTTTCAATAACTTGGTGAAGGATTTAACTAAAATGATGCAGAACCAAAAACCCAGGCCTGAAAACTCTCCAACTTTGTGGTCTTCACAATCCAGAACTGAGATCCGGACCAGTAATATTATTGAAGTATATCACATACTCTGTATTTTTTTTATTGTAGGAGTCTTGGCTTCAAAATATAAATGCCTTGTAAAGGGAAATCCCAAATCACCCATTTTTAGAAAACCTGGGGAGATGAAGAGAAAGGGAGGAAGAAAATAAAGTACCTATGGGTTTGAATTTGACTTTTTATTGTGATTTTTGGGAAGTTTTTGGTAAAACTTTTTTTTTGCTTTGTAGGGAGAAAAAGGTTTTGACCTGATATGGGAAACAGCCCATTTAAAGTTTGTATGGGGGGACAGAAATAAAGCAGGACACTGAACAAGGCTTGATAGATGAGAAAATGCTTCTAGACACCAGGGGCTGCTGAAACAGAAGCCTGCATCTTGTCCAGAAAGCAATGTATGTGGGCAATGGAAGAAAGGAACCAGCTGTTCATCCCTTGATTTTGCCTGATCAGCGTGAGAGAGTTTTGTGCAAGGTGGTCAGTGCACTCCTCTTCGTCAATGAATGGAGAAATTCATGTCATTCATGACTTTTATGGAATGTTTATGCAGAGATTGGGGAAAGATAAAATCAAGAGATACTCAAATGAATAGGAATCACAAGAGGTTAGGTGCACTCAGAGTAATATTGTTTTGGCACGTGTTAATGCAGCCAAAAGATACGGAGGCATTAGATAATAAGCTTTTCAACCTTGAGTTCAAAGGAGACAGAAACATGCAAAATGTGAAAATAAATGGAGACAGACTCCCAGGAGAGAAGTAACATTTAATATACTGTCATGAGAAAACAATGGGAAAAGGGAACATGGTGATTTTTGTCTCCTTTTTCTACTGAACAGGGTGTTATTACAGAGGGTATCTGCTGACCAGAGCCAAAGGGCCATTAAGTTATTTAATATGTGGTGACCATCAGAAAAGCAGTTTTGCAAAAAATGGCAACAGAGATCTGTTCTTATACACGCTTACTGACAATCCGTTTCGTGCTTCGGAAGATTATTTTTTCAAACTCCCCCAGGATCTGAAAATTAACTTGCTGTTTTTGTATTTTACTTACATCATCACCAGCAATGATTCCTCCTTTAGAATAAAGAAAAGGAGGACTTGTGGCACCTTAGAGACTAACCAATTTATTTGAGGATAAGCTTGGAAGTGAGCTGTAGCACACGAAAGCTTATGCTCAAATAAATTGGTTAGTCTCTAAGGTGCCACTAGTACTCCTTTTCTTTTTGCGAATACAGACTAACACGGCTGCTACTCTGAAACCTCCTTTAGAATGTAACTGATGATTTTTCTGATGCATGGGGAAGAATAAAATCTATCTTGCCCTTTCAATTGCTAATTGATTCGACAGTACTAAAAATAGCACAAAGTAGGGACTTAATCAAACTTTCCTACAGAAGAAGCCACGGGAGAGGGAAAGAGGGGGGTTATGTCACTCCGTAAGGTTATCCTTCTTCACTGCCTCCAGTGGTGGGGGAGGAGGCTGAAAAGTTTATTGGCGGGACCCCCTCCAAAAATAATGGATATTGGAATCTTCTGGGAGTAGTAAAGAAGGGTTTGTGTTCTGAGAGTGGATTATGTCCTGGTTGGGGGAGAAGTGAATGCACACACTCACAGGATACATCAGACATACAGTCCTTGCTGCGTCTGACACTTCACACAATCCTGAACATGGGGTATAAATGACAAAAGCAATTTTTTTTCTCCAAACACGCACACATTTGTTGTATTGAGGCTTTCAGTCAAAGTTACCTACTTCCAAGAAAGGGATATGTGTGACTTCAAACCACCTTGGTCTTGGATCAGCTTTGTCTTGGTGCTATTTAGTCCGGTGAAAACCATTTTTAAAACTCACACTGGAAAAAGACTTCTGTTCTTAAGACACAAGGTGGCTAAGTTCCCCATTCCAATGCTGTGAGCCATCAGTTGATAACTCAAATTTCTGTTGCATTTGGAAGTTTGCAGTGGTTTTAACCCTTCATATGAAAAGACTAAGATATCTCATGTATGACCTATATCAATTAATGTATTGATTCCATATCTTTACCACTCTTGTTATAGTATTTTTTTGTTGCTTCTCATATTCAGAGTATTTTTTACAAATGGATAACTTCTCTACCTGGCCTTAGATCACTTTTCTGAGTTGTGTGTTGTTATACTGTGAGTTTTTTCTGCTTTTAATATACCTCAGATATGGAATTTTGCCTCATAATCAGATATATGAACAAAACTTTATTCAAAAGAGATTTAAGCGGGTTAAGTGAGACCTCCCCATTCAAAATAGGAGGAAATGTCAAGTTATGGGACACTTCTCAACTGTGCTTTCACACTGCCTGTACAGCACATTTACACTAAGAATGACAGACTTGATCATTCCAAGGAATTTTTGCCTCCAACCTGCCGATCCAGGAGTCAGTCTGTGCACCCCAAGGCCCATTGGTGGCTACAACCAGGGCCATGGCAAGGAGAAGGAAGTGTGTATAGTAGGCTTCATGAAACTAGAGCTGAGAGCCATCACCCTGGTCCCAACAGTGATAGGACATGCAGAGAAAAAAATACTTTAGAGAAAAATTGAAAAATAGCTTTCAGTGACTTTCTGAGCTGCCTAAATATTGAGATTGCTCTGAAGTTACTGGTTCCAGCTATTAAAGTCAACAAAGAGTTTTGGCTGGCAGCCTGAACTCGAATTAATATTTCTGTCTCGTTATTGCTTTATGTATTTGGAGCCCACAATATGGATTTTTTGCTTGAAATATTTAGTTTTGATTGAATATCTCTTTTAAAAGGTTTACACTTGACCTTGAAGTTTACTTGCAAAAGAAGCCCTATCTTTGGGAAGAGCAACTTTTTTTACAGTAAGTGGCAATAAAATAAATTTTAAATGGAAGCAGCTGTCGACATGGAAAAGAGATTATCATACGGGAGGTAGTAGCGCAACTACCAGGGGTTACCCTAGAGCTCATTTTTCAAAGTCTTTGTTTTCCTTTCACTGTCTTCCCAAGTCACTGAAAGCAGTATTCCATTTTGAAATATTTTAAGTGGAATATCCTGGCTTCTGTCCAGCATCTGGAGTAGGAAACATAATTAAGAAATGTTAAAACTCTGAACTAAGCTGCCAAAAAGAAAACCCCATGGGAGTTGAGATGTGAAGCTTCGACTCCATCCTTAATTCAGTACACAGTGTCATTCCTAAAGGTCGGCAAACCAGGATGGGTAAAATAATGGTCTACACGAGAAAAATGACCCATTGCTGATGCTGGAGGTCAACCTCTTTCTCCCTACCTACCTCTTACACCAGAAGTCTTCATCTGTATATTTATTTGTCCCCAGGATGTTCCCATTGTGCATCTCGAGCATGCAAACCTTGCTGAAATAGAAACACCTACTGTATACAATTCTGATTTGCATAGGATGTAATTTTTCAGGAAAGATTTTCCAGA
Source organism: Chelonia mydas (assembly GCF_015237465.2). NCBI lineage: Eukaryota > Metazoa > Chordata > Testudines > Cheloniidae > Chelonia > Chelonia mydas. Next base: position 91,931,566 of record NC_057855.1, read on the forward strand.
ATGTAATCAGATGAATGACTGTGAATTCACTTAATATTTTGCCTAATTTTCCATGATTTGTATTGTGCAATGGTACCTGAAAATATTTCCAAATATATACTGGCACAACCTTTTGGGCTCTTATATTTATCATCATCCTTATTCAATCTACAGATCCATTCTAGAAGACCACTTAAAGCATATTGTCTAATAAAATGTTTTTTTAGTAGTTTGGCATTTTAACTTACTATTATTATTTTGGGGCATTGTCATCCCTATTAGGCATTTCAGAGGTGCTCATTAGTGTAGTATCTGAACATCAGAGACACAGAACTCAAATAATTGTCTCATAGGAGAGAGAAAGCAGAATCTGTCTCTTCCATTTCAGATTAAATTAGTTACTTAGGAGTTGGAATTAAGTGATATATTTCTTCCATCTCCTAAACTGAGCCATTCCACTGCCTTGTAAGTGAACTAAAATAATGGTTCTTGCATCATGTCTTAAAGGTGACAAAAACAGGGCTCATATTGATATCCATGTGCTCCACAATTGAGGTCCCTCGGTGGAGAATGCTCTCACTCTGGTGGGTATGGCTCAAGGTTCCCTCATCTTTAGCAGCCTCACAGTTACTGCACATTGACAATATTCTCAGTGTTGTATATCCATATAACAGTCTACTCAAAAGAGATTGCCGTCTAAGGGCTCCACTGCAAGAGTCTAGAACAGGGACAGGCCCTACTTTAGACACCAGCAGTACAATACGGATATAAACACCAGTGGACAGGTCAAGTTCAAAGTAGGGGCAATAGCCAGGAGAAATCATTGAATGGCCCTATTCTCTTCTTACTTACAGTAGGGGTCGCTCAGAGCTTAGGGAGGGTTGAGAGAGGCCTCATGTCTACTAGTGAAACTACTGGTAAGGTTCTATCTCAGAGATGCCTGTTCTCTTGGGGGCAGGAGAGAAGGGAGAGAGTGGCAGCCTTTCATTAAACCTGCAGTACTCAGTTGTGTCAGCAACTCAGGATGGGAGGAAGGCTCCTGTCTAAACCCCATGGTTGTCAGTGACATGTTTGCATGGTCAGGGAAGTCATTATCAGGGACTGCGGACTGTAAAAGGAGGGTCATGAAAATATCAGTGGTCAAAAACGGTCATGGCTTGATTTGGAAGCACTGCCTTGTACCAGTATTGCACCAGTATTATACTTCTCCTGATTTACCCCATTATAAGTGAGAGGAAACAAACCCTTATTAATTGTCCTCGTTATAGGTCTAACAACAACTCTGCTCCCCCTTCTGGTCCCATTGAGTGCACCCCTCAGGTTTTTGGCTTCTTGCCCTTAACTTTTCCACTCTTAAACTGGCACCTGGCTACCATACCCTGTGTGCCAATTGCAGGGGTTAAAGTAAGTTAAATGACTTACCGGTATGCTGGAGTCCTGAGCAGGGGGTGTGGCCTCAACTGGAAGAGGTGGGGCCTTAAATCCCCAGGCCCTTTAAATCTTGATTTAAAGGGCCCAGAGCTCCAGCTGTGGTAGTGGTGGCTAGAAGCCCTGGGCCCTTTAAATCACCCCTGAGCTCCCAGCTGCAGAGGCGGCTGGGAGCCCCGGGGCTCAGGGGCTATTTAAAGGGCCCAGGGCTCCAGCTGCTGCTACCACAGCAGGACCCCAGCCCCCTTAAATCACTGAGGAGCCGTGGGGGCTCCCGGCTGCCACCGCCACCCCAGGGCTCTGGGCTCTGGCAGAGCTTTAAAGGGCCTTGGGCTCCACTGTGGTAGCAGCTGCCGGAGCCCCAAGCCCTTTAAATCCCCGCCTGAGCCCTGCTGCCCGAGCCCTGGGGTAGCGGCGGCCGGGCTCCAGCGGGAATTTAAAGGGCCCGGACGGTAGCGGTGTCTTGGTTTAATTTCAGGAGACTGGATGAATTTTGAGTTTTTCTGAATACTTTCAGGAACAGTGATGCTTTCCAAGTGCTCAAGCTACATTAAGACAAAGAAAGCCATTCCATGCTAATAGCCATCAAACTTAGTGCTGACCCATGTGTCCTTGGCTGGTTACCTAGAGATTTTGCTTGGCCTGATGGTGTTTCATGTAAAGGGTGCACACTTGTGTCTTGCTAGGGTTGGAATTCAGGAACATGACTTTCCAGTTGAGTGTTGATTCAAACATCAACTGCATAAATGAAACTTTTGCATATCAGGGAATTCTGGTTGGCCATTTGTGTATACATTAAACAGTAAGGGTGATAGCACCAAATCTTGGAGCAATCCATTCCACTGAGTATGCAGTTGGTTTTTCTGACCATCCATCTCAACAAAGAAACATTGGTTCTTGAGCGGGGTGGAGATGACTTGGACCATATTATTTCTCAAAATTCTTCTCAGTTTCAGTAGACATGCACAATGGTTCACAGTGTTGTAAGTAGCTGACAGATCAGCACACACAGTCCCTGTAAATGTGCAGGTTTGAAAGTCATCCTTTATGTACTGGGTTAGGTTTGCAACATAACCACAGTATAAGAATGGACGAAAAATGGCTTGGTTATCAGTCAGCTGCCCTTCCACTTTGGGTGCTATTCTACCCATTACCATCCACTCATATAGATTACAGGCTGAGCAGAGTAAGGATATTAGATGTTTACTCTTCACCGTTAACTCCAGGTATTGTGGGATGGTACAGTCCTTGAGCCTTGTGAACATCCAATGTACCTTGGGGTCACATTAGATTGAATGCTGACATTCAAAGAGGACATGAAGGAGCTAAAAAGGATACATGAACTCTGGAATTTGTGTACCCCAGAAGCTGGCCAACACAAAATGGAGATCTGATTCTAAAACACTACTAGGTACCAGTCTTGCCCTGCGTTACTCAGCTGCTGAGTGTTGTGCTCTAGTATGGTCACATTCAAGTCATGCACATAAAACTGATACTGAACTCAGTCAATCCTGTAGGATCATCAGAGGGACTTAGAAAATGACTCCCACAGTCCTGCTATATTGCCTTGTGGGGATTGCAGAAGTGAACGGGTGGATGTGATTGTTTCAATAAATATTTTGAAAAAATACTTGTGGATTTAAAAAGTTACAAATGCTTTAAATACCTTTTAACATGTACTTAAAAACAAGTGCTAAGTGCAGAATATTTTAAGTGTTTAAGTACAAGTATGTAGAATATTTCAAAGTACATATGTGCATTTGTGCTTATGTACATAGTTAAGTACACGGCAACACTTACTAATGTTACCCAGTTTGGGCATTATATATCTTATCCTTTTCAGTGCTCTGTACTGATTAAATTTTCTAGATTCTCACATGTTGTGTAAGATATTACTAAATATTCAAGGCAATCTTCTCAACCCCCTTTGAGAAACCATGTTAATTTCCAATGCCTAACAAGTGATCATATAATTTATGCATTTTAATATCTTTTCAAAAGAGAGGACAATAGATAATTGTCTGGAAATGTTTAATTGGAGTAATACAAAATAAATGGCACCCTGGAGTAAATATCTATACCTTGTTGGCTTACTACCAAAATCAGGCTTATTGAACATGTGAACGTGGTTTTTGTGAAATGTATTTCAGAGCTTTAAAATAATACAGTTGTATTAAACTGTTTTCCTAATAATTACTAGCTATTCAGAATGTTTCCCTTCCTTTTTTAACACAATTTAGCAAAATGTATTCCACTGCTGAACTGTAACAATGAATATAAAAGTAGTGCAGAACTCAACCTTAGATACAAAATAAACAGTTTTTCCTTTTAAATTATTTACTGTACAAGGAAAATAACTCATGATACGACTTGAATCTAAAGCTCTGATTATAACCACTCATCTTAATATTTCTATTCAGTGCACCATACTTTTTCATTTTCATGCATTTCAGTTGTTTTAAAACTTATTCCTGAAAAAAAAACACATTCAGGTAATTGTCAGTATCAATAGCTTCTTACATTTTCAATATTCTAGATAATCAGAGATTTTGGATATCAGAAAAGATGCATTTTCATTATACACTTAAGTCCAGCATGACAACTAAAACTCCACAAATAATGCAAACAATTTTCTATGTGTCTTCCTTTGAATTAAACTGGAAGAAAGTTGAAAAATTAGAGAATGATTAAAGGATTGAAAAACCTGCCATATAGTGGAAGACTCAAGGAGCGCATTCTATTTAATTTAACAAAGAAAAAGTTAAAGAATGACTGACTGAGAAATTTAGAAGTACCTCTATTGGGAACAAATATTTGATGAGGGGCTTTTCAGTTTAGCAGATGAAGGTATTAAAAGATCCAATGGCTGCAAGTTGAGGCTAGACACATTCAGACTAGAAATAAGGTGTAAATTTTTAACAGACAAGTAATTAACAATTGGAAAAACCTATTAGGGTTGTGGGGGATTCTCCATCTCTGGCAATTTTAAAATCAATTTTGGAGGTTTTTCTAAATGATATTATTTCAGGGAAGTTCTGGTGGTCTGTATTTTGCAGGATGTCCAACAAAATAATGATAGTTGTCCCTTCTGGCCTTAGAGTCGAAGGATCTATGAAATGTATTAGTCTTAGTCCTGCTCGCACTTTGTATGGGATCACTTTTTGGGGAAAATTGATGCCGTCTAGTTGTGCTGCCATCATGAATGCTTGTGCAAAAGCCGTTGTAAGGCTGCATAGAAAAGCACAATTTTAAATGTGCATGCATGAAGCTTGCCAGAAGTGCACGCCCACTCATCCAGGTGGGGAACAGAAATGGTACCCATCACTAAGCTGATCAATCACAACTAACCAATGCAGTTTGAATTGTGAATATTCACCCAGAACTCTTTGTAGTCAATCCACTGAATTGTTTTAATTGTCTCAAAGAATGCCAAGCACCTGTGAATGCAGAATACATTTGAGAACATCAAGATATTTTCTAAGCAGAAAAAAGGATTAAACTCATAAAAAGTATTTATTGTAAATTGTTTGCTTAGCTCCAATTACCATGACACTAGCTCAGAGTATAACATCATGCATTTGTACTAGGGCTGTTAAGCGATTAAAAAATTTAATCGCAATTAATTGCGCTGTTAAATAATAATAGAATACCATTTATTTAAATATATTTTTGGATGTTTTCTACCTTTTCAAATATATTGATTTCAGTTACAACACAATACAAAGTTTACAGTGCTCACTTTATATTTTTATTACAGATATTTGCATTGTAAAAAACCAAAAGAAATAGTATTTTTCAATTCACCTAATACAACTACTGTAATGCAATCTCTTTATCATGAAAGTTGAACTTACAAATGGAGAATTATGTACAAAAAATAACTGCATTCCAAAATAAAACAATGGAAAACTTTAGAGCCTATGAGTCCACTCAGTCCTACTTCTTGTCCAGCCAATCGCTCAGACAAACCGATTTGTTTACATTTGCAGAAGATAATGCTGCCTGCTTCTTGTTTATGATGTCACCTGAAGGTGAGAACAGGCGTTTGCGTGGCACTGTTATAGCTGGCATTGCAAGATATTTATGTGCCAGATGTGCTAAAGATTCATATGCCCCTTCATGCGTCAACCACCATTCCAGGGGACCTGCGTCCATGCTGGTGACGGGTTTTGCTTGATAATGGTCCAAAGCAGTGCGGACCAACGCATGTTCATTTTCATCATCTGCGTCAGATGCCACCAGCAGAAGGTTTATTTTCTTTTTTGGTGGTTCGGGTTCTGTAGTTTCCACATCAGAGTGTTGCTCTTTTAAGACTTCTGAAAGCATGCTTCACACCTTGTCCCTCTCAGGTTTTGGAAGGCACTTCAGATTCTATAACCTTGGGTCGAGTGCTGTAGCTATCTTTAGAAACATCACATTGGTACTTTTTTTGCATTTTGTCAAATCTGTAGTGAAGCTGTTTCTAAAATGAACAAAATGTGCTGGGTCATCATCCGAGACTGCTATAACATGAAATATATGGCAGAATACAGGTAAAATGGAGCAGGAGACATACAGTTCTCCCCCAAGGAGTTCAGTCACAAATTTAAATTTAACACATTTTTTAACGTGCATCATCAGCATGGAAGCATATCTCTGGAATGGTGGTGAAGCATGAAGGGGCATATTAATGTTTAGCATCTGGCATGTGAATACCTTGCAATGCCGGATACAAAATTGCCATGCAAATACCTGTTCTCACTTTCACGTGACATTGTAAATAAGAAGTGGGCAGCATTATGTCCTGTAAATGTAAACAAATTTATTTGTCTTAGCAATTGGCTGAATAAGAAGTAGGACTGAGTGGACTTGTAGGCTCTAAAGTTTTTCGTTTTGTTTTGGAGTGAAGTTATGTAACAAAAAAATCTATATTTGTAAATCGCACTTTCACAATAAAGAGATTGCACTACAGTACTTGCATGAGGTGAATTGAAAAATACTATTTCTTTTGTTTATAATTTTTAAAGTGCAAATATTTGTGATAAATAATAATATAAAGTGAGCACTATCCACTTTGTGTTCTGTGTTGTAATTGAAATCAATATATTTGAAAATGTAGAAGAACATCCAAAAATGTTTAATAAATTTCAATTGGTATTCTATTGTTTAACAATGTGATTAAAACTGCAATTAATCATGATTTTTTTTAGTTAATCGCGTGAGTTAATTGCGATTAAGTGACAGCCCTATAATATTATAGCCCATATAATATAGCCCATTACATTTAAAACTGTATGGGAAAACCGTCATATGAAAACACTAATTCAAAAATGAATTTTATTTATAGGTCACAAATTTGCTTTATTTTTTTTTATTTTCTGGGATTTAATGTACAATCATGCAATAAAATAAGTGGGTATAACTACCTTCCCATATGGTTTGAACTTGGGGCCTTCAGCATTACAGGTAAGCAACCGTTTTCATGTTCTCTCCACAGGTACTAATGTGGAGAGTGGACTGGATGGTACATCTGAGGGAAGGGAACAGTAGGAGACTCTGCCGATTGGAAGGCATGAGATGCACTGTCCTAGGGATGGGGGTTCCACAACCACTGCTCCCAAGAGGAGGAGGCGGGCAGTGGTGGTTGGGGACTCTCTCCTCAGGGGGACTGAGTCATCCATCTGCCCCCCCCCGACTGGGAAAACCGAGAAGTCTGCTGCTTGCCAGGAGCTAGGATTCGCGATGTGACGGAGAGACTGCCGAGACTCATCAAGCCCTTGGATCGCTACCCCTTCCTGCTTCTCCATGTGGGCACCAATGATACTGCCAAGAATGACCTTGAGCGGATCACTGCAGACTACGTGGCTCTGGGAAGAAGAATAAAGGAGTTTGAGGCACAAGTGGTGGTCTCGTCCATCCTCCCCGTGGAAGGAAAAGGCCGCGGTAGGGACCGTCGAATCATGGAAGTCAACGAATGGCTACGCAGGTGGTGTCGGAGAGAAGGCTTTGGATTCTTTGACCATGGGATGGTGTTCCAAGAAGGAGGAGTGCTAGGCAGGAGTGGAGACAGGCTCCACCTAACGAAGAGAGGGAAGAGCATCTTCACAAGCAGGCTGGCTAACCTAGTGAGGAGGGCTTTAAACTAGGGGGAAGGAGACCAAAGCCCTGAGGTAGGTGGGGATGTGGGATACCGGGAGGAAGCCTGAGCAGGAGAGCACGAAAGAGGAGGGCTCCTGCCTCATACTAAGAAAGCAGGACAAACAGCAAGTTATCTCAAGTGCCTATACACAAATGCAAGAAGCCTGGGAAACAAGCAGGGAGAACTGGAAGTCCTGGCACAGTCAAGGAATTATGATGTGATTGGAATAACAGAGTCTTGGTGGGATAACTCACACGACTGGAGTACTGTCATGGATGGATATAAACTGTTCAGGAAGGACAGGCAGGACAGAAAAGGTGGGGGAGTTGCACTGTATGTAAGAGAGGAGTATGACTGCTCAGAGCTCAAGTATGAAACTGCAGAAAAACCTGAGTGTCTCTGGATTAAGTTTAGAAGCCTGAGCAACAAGGGTGATGTGTGGGTGGGAGTCTGCTATAGATCACCGGATCAGGGGGATGAGGTGGACGAGGCTTTCTTCTGGCAACTAACGGAAGTTACTAGATCGCACGCCCTGGTTCTCATGGGAGACTTCAATCACCCTGATATCTGCTGGGAGAGCAATACAGCGGTGCACAGACAATCCAGGAAGTTTTTGGAAAGTGTAGGGGACAATTTCCTGGTGCAAGTGCTGGAGGAACCAGCTAGGGGCAGAGCTCTTCTTGACCTGCTGCTCACAAACCAGGAAGAATTAGTAAGGGAAGCAAAAGTGGATGGGAACCTGGGAGGCAGTGACCATGAGATAGTCGAGTTCAGGATCCTGCCACAGGGAAGAAAGGAGAGCAGCAGAATATGGACCCTGGACTTCAGAAAAGCAGACTTTGACAACCTCAAGGAACTGATGGGCAGGATCCCCTGGGAGAATAACATGAGGGGGGAAGGAGTCCAGGAGAGCTGGCTGTATTTTAAAGAATCCTTATTGAGGTTACAGGAACAAACCATCCCGATGTGTAGAAAGAATAGTAAATATGGCAGGCGACCAGTTTGGCTTAACAGTGAAATCCTTGCTGATCTTAAACACAAAAAAGAGGCTTACAAGAAGTGGAAGATTGGACAAATGACCAGGGAAAAGTATACAAATATTGCTCGGGCATGCAGGAGTGAAATCAGAAAGGCCAAATCACACCTGGAGTTGCAGCTAGCAAGAGATGTTAAGAGTAACAAGAAGGGTTTCTTCAGGTATGTTAGCAACAAGAAGAAAGTCAAGGAAAGTGTGGGCCCCTTACTGAATGAGGGAGGCAACCTAGTGACAGAGGATGTGGAAAAAGCTAATATACTCAATGCTTTTTTTGCCTCTGTCTTCACGAACAAGGTCAGCTCCCAGACTGCTGCACTGGGCATCACAGCATGGGGAGGAGGTGACCAGCCCTCTGTGGAGAAAGAAGTGGTTTGAGACTATTTAGAAAAGCTGGACGAGCACAAGTCCATGGGGCCGGATGCGCTGCATCCGAGAGTGCTAAAGGAGTTGGCGGATGTGATTGCAGAGCCATTGACCATTATCTTTGAAAACTCATAGCGAATGGGGGGAGGTCCCGGACGACTGGTAAAAGGCTAATATAGTGCCCATCTTTAAAAAAGGGGAAACGGAGGATTCTGGAACCTACAGGCCAGTCAGCCTCACCTCAGTCCCTGGAAAAAATCATGGAGCAGGTCCTCAAGGAATCAATTCTGAAGCACTTAGAGGAGAGGAAAGTGATCAGGAACAGTCAGCATGGATTCACCAAGGGCAAGTCATGCCTGACTAATCTAATTACCTTCTATGATGAGATAACTGGCTCTGTGGATGAGGGGAAAGCAGTGGACATGTTGTTCCTTGACTTTAGCAAAGCTTTTGACACGGTCTCCCACAGTATTCTTGCCAATAAGTTAAAGAAGTATGGGCTGGATGAATGGACTATAAGGTGGATAGAAAGCTGGCTAGATTGTCGGGCTCAACGGGTAGTGATCAATGGCTCCATGTCTAGTTGGCAGCTGGTATCAAGTGGAGTGCCCCAAGGGTCGGTCCTGGGGCCGGTTTTGTTCAATATCTTCATTAATGATCTGGAGGATGGTGTGGATTGCACCCTCAGCAAGTTTTCAGATGACACTAAACTGGGAGGAGTGGTAGATACGCTGGAGGGTAGGGATAGGATATAGAGGGACCTAGACAAATTAGAGGATTGGGAAAAAAAAATCTGATGAGGTTCAACAAGGAGAAATGCAGAGTCCTGCACTTAGGATGGAAGAATCCCGTGCACGGCTACAGATTAGGGACCGAATGGCTAGGCAGCAGTTCTGCAGAAAAGGACCTAGGGGTGACAGTGGATGAGAAGCTGGATATGAGTCAACAGTGTGCCGTTGTTGCCAAGAAGGCCAATGGCATTTTGGGATGTATAAGTAGGGGCATTGCCAGCGGATCGAGGGATGTGATCATTCCCCTCTATTTGACATTGATGAGGCCTCATCTGGAGTACTGTGTCCAGTTTTGGGCCCCACACTACAAGAAGGATGTGGAAAAATTGAAAAAATCCAGCAGAGGGCAACAAAAATAATTAGGGGACTGGAACACATGACTTATGAGGAGCGTCTGAGGGAACTGGGATTGTTTAGTCTGTAGAAGAAAAGAATGAGGGGGGATTTGATAGCTGATTTCAACTACCTGAAAGGGGGTTCCAAAGAGGACGGCTCTAGACTGTTCTCAGTGGTAGCAGATGACAGAACAAGGAGTAATGGTCTCAAGTTGCAGTGGGGGAGGTTTAGGTTGGATATTAGGAAAAACTTTTTCACTAGGAGGGTGGTGAAACACTGGAATGCGTTACCTAGGGCGGTGGTGGAATCTCCTTCCTTAGAAGTTTTTAAGGTCAGGCTTGACCAACGCCCTGTCTGGGATGATTTAGTCGGGGATCGGTCCTGCTTTGAGAAGGGGGTTGGACTAGATGACCTCCTGAGGTCCCTTCCAACCCTGATATTCTATGATTCTATGATTAAAATCATGGGCCTCAACAGTTTGAGCTAAAGAATTAACTCTGCTCATGGGCAACTATAATAGACTCGTCTTCTTTTGGGGAGACCTGACAGAGGGGGGGTAAAAACCCTATAGTCCTCTAGCGTGGGTTATACAACCATTTTGCAAAGTGGACAAAGTGTGATATTGGTTATGTCAGGCATACTAAGAAGTTTCTTTTTGCTTGTTTACTTAGGTTCCTGTCTTAATTTTAGTATATGTGCAAATCTCATTGAAGCCAATGGAAGTTTTGCACGTGAAAGCATACTGAAGGATTGGGCCTGTAGAGATTTTAGAAGGAAAGACCTAGAACAATGGGTCATCATGTCCACCATCCTGTCAAAACAGTACTGTTACCTACACTGTACTCTGAAGTGCCATTTCCAATTTGCTTTTGAAAGCTTTCACCATGGGAACAGTCTTCCAGGGTAAATGGTGGAGTGGGGAAAATGCTAGAATGAGCAATCCTACATTAGCAAGGGAAGGGAAAAGTGAACTGACGCAGTAGATCTTCACTATCTCTGATACCTATGATTTTATGTAATATTACAATATAACAGACAAAGAAGACTTCCGGCTAAAACAAGGTTAGTGTAACACCAAATTAAGACTGTGACCTGGAATATAATCTGTATGAGCGGATCCTTGTGGCAGTATGGATTCTCATCAGCTCCAGTAAGGGATCCATGCAAACCCAAATGCCCACCTATATGAATCTCATGCTCAAATAAATTGGTTAGTCTCTAAGGTGCCACAAGTCCTCCTTTTCTTTTTGCGAATACAGACTAACACGGCTGTTACTCTGAAACCTATATGAATCTAATTGCCTTAGCTCTTTCTCTCCACACCTCTTGACCTTGGAGCATGAGAGTCGTGGCTGAGGTCATGGATATGGTAACACACTGGGCACAGAAAGTGAATCGAGCTCCCAGCTGGGAGAGTTCACTAAATGGTTAAGCCTGAGCTAGTGTCGGTGTTTGATATTTGGAAGATAACAGTGCAACAGCAGGAGTCCAAAATGGCATGACAGATGGCAACGTGTGCCCCCACATATGGGAAGGCAGGAAAGATTTCAGCTCAGAAACGAGCATCTTTAAAATCCAACAAGATCCTTATTAAGTGTCATCTCTCCAGTGTAAACAAATAGGAAATATAGACGTCTTTAATAGCCTGAATGGAAAGTTAGATCCCGGTATTTATGAAGTTGTCACACTAAGTTAATAGCTTAAACTATCCTTTTTGATAGTACTTGGCATTTAGCAAGCACAATGTAGAATCTCACAGGGTAAGCATACATGACACGAAAAGCACTTCCCTCTGATTGCTTGTCATACCTGGTCGTGGGAGTTAATAGAAAAAAAAAGCTGACATAACTTGAATGCATTATGAATAAAGCTATCTTAGAAGACTATAAAATGTTCCATGGAAATAAACGCATTTGTATTTTATGATCATCAATGATTTCACTTAATTTTGGCCAAGGAAGGAGTTGTTGCATTTTATGAAAATTTTTATGCATGATAGAAGTGGAAAACAGGAATTTTAAACATCTTCATGTTAAACCCCACACACCACTGAAGTTCTCAGAAGTGTGGATTAATTATTTTCTGTTCTCTTTCTACTTCTCTCTATTTATATACGTTGTGCATTTCTAGTTTTCTGCCTGATCAACTGAATTGTGATTTTAGTTCTACTGTTGGTTCTCATTCATGGTTAAATGAACACTGATCAGCATGTTAGCTGATTACACATTTAATATTTGGGAGCCATAACTGGACGAGGGAAAAAGAAAATTAAAGATAAATATGCATTTTAAAAACAATGGGACTTCAGTAGAGCTATTATTTTTTACACCAGCTGAGGATCTACCCATTCAAGGCAACGGTACCACAAAAGAAGTTAATTATAAGATGACTGGCCTATTACTGGCTTGTTCCAGGGTTTGTTGAGCATTATTGTCCAATCTGAAAATTAATTTTACTTAGCGATTCACCTTCATCAAATCTTTGATGGCTCTGACTGTCCTTCTACATTGGTTCAAATCTGGATTTGACCTACCTGCACATCTCCTATTTTTATAATGAGCCAATCTCAAACCCCATAAATGAACAGTCCTACATTTTGATCAAGTCTGGGCCAGAATTGAACTTCAAAATTTGAAATTTTGAATTTCAAAAATTATACATTTTCCCCATTTGTATATACAGTAGTCAGTGCTGTTCTTCACTCTTCAAGTATTTTTGTATGTATTCCCCCTTTGTCACCAGGTCATCTTGATCTCATTTTAGTGTAGAGAGCCCAAATCTAGCTCTCAGTCACACAGTTACATTAGTGTAAATCCAAAGTAATTTTGTTGAAACTCCCAATTACAGAATGTATATTTCTGGTCCTTCTGGTCCACATGCCTTCACTTTTGTGACTTCATTCCCAATAAATACCAGTGCAGGAGTGCTGATTGGTTGTTGTCATTACTCAAATTACTAGCCTATTTCTAGTTATGCAATCTAAATTAGCAAATGCCAGGACTTTCTAAAGAACAAAAAGTACTTCTGTTGCTCAGAAGAAGCCCAAGGTATAATAGTCAAGACATGCAAATTTAAACCTCAAGAAAGTTATCTTTTTGTAAAAATACTAATCTGTAACTTTAAGAATTTTCACCTTTGCTTTTCCTTCTTGTCCTTTGATTAAATGTTATTCGAAAACATACATGAAGTAAACATGTTTTTACCATTATGCAACTTCAACTCTGAGTCTGCATTTCCTTTTATCCTACACTGTGTGTGTTTTTGTTCTGAAACTCTGCAAAACAGTCAAATGGTGATACTTAATTACTGATCAGACCGAATGCTCCAAACTCTTTGATGATTTAGCAAATATTTCCAGCTGTGACTGAGAGAAAGCAGAGATGAAATGCTGTAAATTATTGAAGCCCATTAAGAATTAAGGATATTTTGGAGTCAGAAGGATAAAGGGTCACTATTTACTATTGATAGAAGAGAATTAAAAGGATCTTTCAGTGGTTAAATATAATGTTTTTAAATACATACATGTCATTAAACAGAACCCCTGTCAAGCATTCAGCTAGATTCCCATTCACCTCTCTAAACTGAATAAGGAAGAACTTTGAAAAGAGTTTTGCAATTCCCTTTAATTTGACATCTGAGAAGTGCAAAAATATTTGCATAGTCATTATTATATACACCCCTCTACACAGATGCATTTTACTACTGTCTGTTGCTATTTTCATTTTACTGTCTGTCACAAGAATTAAGGTTTTAATGCCTCATATATTTTTCCAAATGTGGGAAATTTTGACCAGGGTAGACTTTGATTAACTAAGGCTATGTCTACACTACTGTGGTAAGTCGACCTAAGTTACGCAACTCCAGCTATGTGAATAATTTAGCTGGAGTTGATGTAGCTTAGGTCAACTTACTGCGGTGTCTACACTGTGCTGGGTCTATAAGAGACGCTCTACCACCGACTTACCTTACTCTTCTTGTTCCCGGTGGAGTACTGGGGTCGATTGGAGAGTGCTCTGCTGTCGATTTAGCAGGTCTTCACTAGACCCACTAAATTGACCACAGGTGCATCGATCGCCAGAGCATCAATCCGGTGATAATGTAGATATAGTCTAAAATTTTATATCTCTTCCCAGTCATTTATGGTGCCTAGAAAAGGAAAGCACCAAGCTTGGAAGCTCAAAGGAATTGTCACTAATATATGTATATAGGTGTGTGTGTGTGTGTGTGTGTGTGTACATATAAATGTATATATAAATTCATTCTTGTAATGCCAAAACCAAATACAGTATAAGAAAACCAAAATTATACAAAATTATACACACCTATATACATATATAATCTTAGTTTTATGTGGAGATTTAAGTAGACTACTATCTGCAAATTTTAAATTACTGCCTTTTGTGTGCACAGTGTTTATTGTTAGCTACTTGTGTATAGAGTTTAATTCCTAACCAGTTCTCTTATGTAGCAATAATTTTCTTTAGCATGACAGGGCAAATACTATCCATAGAATTTCTGCTCTTTGAATCTTTAGTTTCAGATTAGCCAAGAGAGGTTCAATTAATCTTTCAGACCAATTCTTATATCCCCAGTATGTTTTCATTTCCCTTTGAAAAGAATGTGATTCTAGAAGGCCAGAGGGAAAATAATTTAGAATAAATAAAAATGGCTTTTCCCACTGACTCACTGGCTCAAATCTAAACCAGGTTGGACATTAACAAAAGGCCACCTGATAGCTGTCAAATGGTGAAAAAGTGGAAATGAAGGGGTAGTCTCACAGTTGTTTTCACTGGTAAAATGTCCATATCACTTCCTTGGACCAATTTTGCTCTTAGTTATACCCTCTAAATTCAGAATAACTCTTTTGGCTTCAATTCCTTAGATTCCTCATCTGTAAAATGAAGATAGTTATCCCTGCCTCATGAGGGCACTTGGAGTGTTAGTATTTGTAAAGCATTTTGAAGATAGGTACTGCCCTGATTGATTAAGAATTGTGCACATCTTCTGATCTTCGCTACCCTGTCTCCCCTGGCCCTTGCTCCAATCCACTTGTTTGTCTTATCCACTGGTTATGTCTTGCCTTTTTACATTGTAAGGTCTGTGGGACCTAGGTCAATGACCTCAGAAAATGTTTGGCTACCACAATATACAAATAAGGCCATCCTTCATTTGTATTGTAGTGTTACAATTTTTAATTGTTCATTTTTAATTTAATTCTTAATTAAGGGAGTTAGGTGAAATAATCAATTCTGACTGATTTGAGCATTTTTTTTCTCTTCAAATGTATTTCTTGCCTTTTATGTATTTCACTGAAACTGAGCTAAGGTTTGATTTGAAACATTTTCCCATTTGAGATCATGTAAATTCTACAAATCACTCGAATACGAATGCAGCTGAAACACATAGAATGTCATTGGTTTGGATTATACATTTACAAAATCATGAAATATGAGTGCCTTGTATTAGTTATTTAAATTTATCTCCACAAAGTTTTTGCATCAGTGGCAATGTCATATCATTTTTCTCAGTTCTCCTTTCACAATCTATGTTAGGACAATAGCTTTACTTTGTGTCAATTCATATAATGTTCTTTGTCGCATGGAGAAATACTTTGTGACACTCATCAGTCATGTTAAAAAAAAAAAGAAGAATTCTAGTTTTAAGAAAGGTTAATTTTAAAAGAGTTCTCCTCCCACAAATAACATTGAGTTTAAAATGAGATTGGTTTTGAGCTGTGTTCCTGCACAAAATGTGACCACTGTAGCATTTGCTAATGCACCAGATAGCCCACAGTGAACTCAAAAGTTACAGGTGAGTAACATGAAATGATCACTTCATCTTCATTTGCTGATAACTTCAAAGCACAGGTTTCAAATTCATGCTTGAACTTTTGCTTCTAAATCAGGTATCTTGTATGATGCTACCCCACTAATATACTAGCTTTCCATTTCCATAAAATAAAAACATGTTACTAGTTGAAACTGAAGAAGAAAATCTTCAAAATGTTAGGCGGGGTTGAGTCTTGAAATGCTGGATGGGCATGTTGTGAATTTGGAATTGTATTGACTGAATGGTGCTTTCATCCAGTATTTATCCACTTTGAATCTGAACGAATAGATTGAAATCCTTTTGAGTGGCAATGACAAAACTCCCATTGATTCCAATAATTTCTTGAGATAATTAGTAGAGGAAAAATACTGCTCTGGCTCCTACCATAGATGGCTAGCAGGTATAGTCTCTCACTCCATCTCTAGGGAGCTTCCACATTCTAGAAAGTCTCCACACTTAATATTTATTTATTGATCAGGAGCCACAGAGTCAGGTTGAAACTTTAGTTGGCTCCATGCTCTCACCACTCCAGGGAGTTTAGATTTGACACTTTGCAGTCATCTCAGGACCTGTTAAGCGAAATGGTAAAATAGCTATGCAATGAATATCTGTAAATAAATCCTTTCATGGATTACAACTCTGCAAAGCATTTTCATAGGGCAGATGTCCATTTCATAAGACCCACCATCACAATTATCACCATTTGATAGTCTCTGAAAACTTAGCACTCAAGGATGCTGCTGGATTCACAGACCGGACAACTGTCTCTCCTTTAGCCACAGAACAGTCATAGCACAAACAGTGGGATTGCAAGCTTCCTCATTCTGCCCGGCTCCATACGTCAACCAGTTTCCAGTGGTCATGGAAGTGCTGACCAGCTTCATAGTGAAGGCTGACTTTGGTGGCTTCTTTAGGGCAGATCCTCAGCTGACGTACATATATCATAGCTCTGCTGAAGTCAGTTTATACCAGCTGTTGAAGTCAATGGAGCTGAGGCTCTTTCCCTTTTATCACAGTGTTCCATCTAGGTCCTGGGCTACCAGAAAGGCACCAAACAGGGAAAGCAGGAGCTCAATATTGTGCTGAATATTGTGGATTTCTCTTTAAAAATATATTTTTTTAATTCACAACATCATTAGCATTAATTATTCTGGAATTAAACACATTATTTTTCATATGTTTTGAAGTGCGGATAATGAGCAGAACCAACTAAGAGGGGTCATTTAGAAACTCCGATTATCCTAAGAATCATTAACCTAACCAAAGACATTATGGGGTAAGAGAATGTCAACAAGTCACACCTTAATAAATTAAAATAACCTTTCCCCGCCTCTCATGCTGGATCATATTATTGACCTTTCCCTCAGCAGTGTACTACTTGTTAGCAGAATTGCAATACGTATAATGGATTTCTCTGATGTGGTTGTGTGAGCAGTCTGCAACCAAGTTAATATGCCTGTAAGGCTGCAACACACCAAAAGGATGGTATGGGATATGCAACTGGTTGAAATGGTGTTACATTCTTATACCAACTTCAAAGTCATTAGGGCTGAGTGAATAATTTATAACATGATTTACTCACTGAATTTTGCCTCCTTTCTATTCATGAATTGACTGTGAGCTGATCATGATTAGTGGAATAGTTTCTGTAAATGATTCTTGGTCAGTAGATTGTGCAGGTGTGTTGGGATAATTGAAATTTGACTGGTTTTGGCTAGACGCCCAAGTAAGTTGCATTTTCTATTTCTCTTCCTGCTGGGGGCCTATCAGACTTAGACTCAGGCTTTTAGTGGGACCCTGCATGATTATGAATTCCAGATTTAGTTTCTGTAAATATTCAGGAATATTTGTCTAGTATCTGCAATTTCAGCAAACAGTCTCAGCAATATACTAATTTCCAGGGAAATAAACTCAAGTAGACATAAAAACTATTCAAGCTCATGAGCATAAACATTAGTATCTTTTTGGACAATCCTTTTTTATTTTTTTTTCAATTTCCCTCTCTCTGTTACCCAAAAGAGAGCCGTGGCTACCCACATGTTTGTAAAGTGACTGCTAGGGAATGAAAACAGACCCCC
Source organism: Chelonia mydas (assembly GCF_015237465.2). NCBI lineage: Eukaryota > Metazoa > Chordata > Testudines > Cheloniidae > Chelonia > Chelonia mydas. The sequence continues at coordinate 91,949,524 of NC_057855.1, forward strand.
TTAGTAATACTGGAACATCATTACTATTGCCAAAAAAAAACAAACCAAAAAAAAGGTTGCAGAGATTACCCTGAGACCTTAATGGGACTCCTTTCAATATATGGTTAGAATATGCTCAGGTTAGCAGTTCCTGTATTCCTAAATTTGGGACTGTTAGTGTGTTGCTGTGACTTAATTAGAAGTCATGCTAAACTCATTGCCACAGCATATCATTTAAATCAAGAATATAGCCAGATTCATAGACGGCCTGGACAGTTATATGGATAACAAGAATACCCTGAGATGTTATAGTAAATTTAAAAAAACATTTTGGAAGGGATGTAAGTACGGTGTGTTAAATTCGCAGGCTAGAAGAGCGCGGTGCTATCTGAATGGCGTCAGCAGCAGAGATGGAGATAATGGCCACATGAGTAAATATTATAGGTTCCAGCTATAAGACCATTCTGCAATTTTCCAAGCCTTTCTATTGCACGGCAAATCATTGCCGCATAGCTGTTCTGTTAAGTCAATTTAGCAGGAAAGTGTCCCAGTATAATAGTACTGGCACAGTTGTGAACTGCACAAGCCTCGGCTTAAAAGGGAGGGAATTGATAATAGGGCAACGTATATGCCTCAGCTTTGGAATTCACTCACTCGTGAGGCCCTAAATAGCCTGCATCTGTTGACTTTCAGAACATATTGCAAAGCCCATCTCCTGTCGCAGGCTTCTAGGAGATGGTGGGTGCAAAGGAATGTTTGAGGGGTAATTGGGGTATTTCCTTTGGATTTTTCTCAGGTGATTATTTATGGCTTTGGAGAAGGGGGTTAACGTACAATACTGGATTTACTAGTAGAAAAGCTTGTATTTTAAATATCTGCCAAGGGCACCTGGAGCCTAAGACAAAAGTTTATCATTTGTATACATCAAAATAATTTTTTTTCTTACCCTAGCTGCCACAAGCCCCATTTTCTTCACTGAGGTATTAACTTTAAAGTCTGTAAAAGAAGAGATAATATTAGCTTCATTACTTAAGGTGGCACTTTTCAGTAGAAAGTCTAATAATGAGGTACATTGATCAGGTTGCCACCTTCACCATTTTAGTTTTTTTGCCTTTCAGTCCGTTAGCCTTCAAATAGTTCTTGCAGTTGGACAATCACATTTTTAAATTGGTTCCATTAACTGGTTATATTATACATCGAGGGAGTGAAGAATGTAGTGTCCACCCCCTTCTGTACCTGGCCTCTTTTTTTGCCTAGCTGTCCTAGAAGCTAACCCAAGTGGCATTGCTAATCCAGAGCAGCTATTGTGCTCCTTGGATGAAATCCCATTTCCACTTAAATGAGTGGTCAAACACCTATTGACTGATCAGTGGAGAAAAGATTTCCCCCCCGTAAGGGAAAATCTGACAGCCCCTTTGTCGGTGTATTACAGTGGAAATCCTGTTCCCTGACCTTTACCTTTGGACTCCAACCATGGGAGCTCAACACAGTCTTGTAGAATTAAAAAGAGAATTTCATCTTGATTTTTTTAAAAAGGAAAATTATAACAATTTAAGCACCTCAATAGATTCTCCACTTGCTGGAATCTCACAAATCTTCTCTCTCCCTATGTAGTCATCTGTGCACTGTCATACATAATATCCTTTACTCATTGGGATGTATCCTGACCAAACGGGACATGTATGTATTTTCTAGGTGACTTTTCTATTGACCTTGTATCTCTGATGATAATTTGGAGACAAGTTTCATAAATATATTTACATTGCTCATTTGATAGTTGTATGTTTTATATTTGTTTATTTGAAGTTTTTCCTGTTTGAAAGAAATTCTTAAAAGATCTCACGGTTGCCTAAAATAGGACTCTCAAAATTGTGAGCTCCTTACTGACTACTTGCTGACTGCCTCTATGTTAATACATTTGACAAAGTGACATTCCAGCCAAACAGCTCAGTGTTAGCACATTATCAGAAGCTATTACTTTAATGTCAGGCTGAGAACTAAGTACCAGAAGGGTGTCTAGCAGGAAGCAATTGCACAGCCTCAAGCTACATACTTTAAAAAATAAAAAGTATGTAAATTGCTTTTGGGAAAATGGACAATTTAATGAATAGGCTACAAGATCTTACATGGCTTCCAATGACTTTAAAATATTGTTTTTTTTAATGTAGCATTGGATACCCAGGAGGGGTATTAAGAACTAGAGAATAAGCCCTATCAGAATGTTAGACCCCCCCCGCCCCCCGAATATTTTGATCAAATAAAGACACTTCAATCTGTCATGGCCAGTGGGCTGTGATTCTCTTAGAAATTGTTTGTCTCATCAGAATCCTCCAGGATTTTGTTAACACTAATTCTTTTATACTCTATAAGAAAGTCTGTTTTTCTCTCTCTCTTTCAATATTTTCTATGTTGACTTCCAAAATGTAGCAGTTTAAAAATGAAACCCCAGTTGGCTGGAACTTGGTAAATATGCTATCAAAATGTTTAATGTAAGTAAAAACGGTTGAGTGCTATTCTTAGAGCAGAGCGTAATTTGTAAATGGTCTAAAATGTTATTCTCTTGCATTTAAGAAAGTGGAGCATAACTTTTCAGAACAAAATATTTATCAGGGTTAACACCAGTAATGTGAATTTGATTTCTTTTTGTTGTTGAAAATTATTTTAACCAATTTTTGGTTTTACAGAGCGCCTTTCCATGGCTCTAGAAGCTCATAGCAAGAATGAATATGTTTTATAGAATTACCACCCAGGAATCAATGAGAAGTAACTATCCTTTCCAACTATTTAATAGCTTATCTACTTCTTATCTATTTTGGGTATTTCCAGAGCACCCATCACTATCATACATAAGCTCTAAGGTCAAAGATACAATTCCCCGTGATCAGATGAAAAATACAAATACACTTTAATTTCCACAGTTACTTTGTAGTTAGGGTAAAGATTGTGTAGGCTGCTGCTAAAAATGCATCTTAACACAGTAGTAGCACCCTTATTCCAATTTCAACATAACTCCATTTAAGAAAACAAACACAGCTGCTGATTCTTGTCCACAATCTTGATTTGATACATTAAGGTTGCTTTAGGGGTGAAGCACAATTGCCAGTGCTGTTAGGGATGGTGTCCAAGGTCTGTACCTGGAAGGGCAAGCAGGTTACATTATGATAAGAATCTCCATCCTCTTCACCACCTGAAATTTGCCCATCGACCAGACCAAACTTGAACCTTCTTTGAGTTTTGAGAAAATTTGGTGAAGGATCTTCTAAAGGCCTGTTGAGAACTCCAGGCTTTTATCAGAACTGTATCAAACCTCTAAACATCTTATGTTTCTCCAGTCACTAGCTCTACCCATAAACATTTGTTTAATGTGTAGTTGATCACTGAAGCTAACACTGGAAACAAATGGTTTTGCACTTTTCTTACACAAATCAGTGGCATTCTTTTTCTAGTGGCTCTTTTTCCCCCTGTTAGGATCTCTGGAGAATGGGTCTACCTATTGCATTCAGGTCCGGAGAATTCCTTTTGGCTCTGACATTAATACTCACGTAATGATATTTTTATGTGTGGCCTTAGATTGTGTTTTGAAGGCAAGTTTAAAAACAGATAACGGGGTGTGGGAAAATAATCTCTCTTGTGTAAATAATAGCACATTCTTCGAAATTATACAGCCTGCAGTGCCTGCCAGTGTTACTTTACATGTAAATGTGTGTTTCATCCATGCTAAGCAAATATACATCAAGGGGAGATCATACATCTCTCAGAAATGAACATGATAAATAATTTATACAAAGACCCCAGGTCAGTCTGTCTATCTCTGTTCCCGCGTGACTGAACTCCCACGGAAGTAAAGGAGAAATCTCATTAGCTTAAACCAGCAGGGACTCTGTTATACTTGTGTGACAGTCCTTCACGTTGCCCCACCCATTTAATCCACCGTTCTTGAGTCTGAAGGTCAGGAACGAAGGGTGCAAAACATGATGATTTTTCAATATAAATGTGCACAGTTGGAGGCTGGCCTAAGTTTATCAGCTGAAACACAATCTATTTTCTACATAAAGAAGGAAAGAGAATTTCATCAATTCCGCTCGTGCTGCACCTGCATAGAGTTTTCCTTCCTTAGGATTTTATTCCACTCAAGAAAGACAGCAGGCCAGTGACCGCAGAGAGAAGGAACATAAGAAAAAATTCTCCATATGTATTAGTTTGTACAGCGTTCCATGATTCTGTATTGTGGGTCCACCACTGTTTCTCTTTTCCCCATCAGAGCCCTTTCCCCCATCTTAAGCGTTCAAAAAAGAACTAAATAAGTTCATGGAGGATAGGTCCATCAGTGGCTATTAACCAGGATGTACGGGAATGGTATCCCTAGCCTCTGTTTGCCAGAAGCTGGGAATGGCGACAGGGGATGGATCACTTGATGTTTATCCTGTTCTGTTCATTCCCTCTGGGGCACCTGGCATTGATCACTGTCAGAAGACGGGATACTGGGCTAGAGGGACCTTTGTTCTGACCCTGTATGGCCGTTCTTATCAGCTTAGGGTACAGCTGAGTGGGGGCACTAGGACCTGATGCCTGGACTCTGGGGAACTCCATATCCTAGCCTTCCTTGTTCTTCCCTTAGAAGCACCAAAGGCTTGCATACATGGCTGGTTCACTACTTGCCTATGACCATCCAGCTAATAGAGTTTTACCTTTAGCTCATGCAGTAGTGTTCTGGGCTGAGGTGCTGACAGCCCTGGATTCAAACCCTGCTGCTGATCCACATGAGGAGTTGTTAAGCAAACAGAAAAAACTAAGGGCAGGAGAAGAAGAATGAGGTAACTGTTGCACCCTGCTCACCCTAAAACAATGGGGTTCATGCTGTTGCTGGCACACGCAGGGGTCAGTAGGCATAGTAATTACATTTCAAAACCTATGTTCCTTAGTCAGCCATCCTACATCTCAAGCAGATTTCTCCTTTCCCCTATCAAGTATGATCTACACAGCAGGCATGGGGCATGGTTTTTTGACGGGGCTACATGTAATTTATTATAACACAGGCTCACACTAATACTGGCTTTGCACTATTGCTGCATACCTGTTTCCCCCACAAGTGGAAAAGGGCCTGGAATTGGCCCATCAGCTTCAGGGCTGATTCTAAAAAGGGAGTCGGCCTTACGAAAGATGTTCCCAAGGAGAAGAATGGAAGCGTGGCGAAAGTGTATCCTTGCTAATGTAGTTGGCATAATGTATGACATGTTTTTCACCAAAGCCCCGCTAACATTATTATTAATATGCACACATTCTGCTGCAGAATCTGAATGGCAAAGGAAAACTTTAAACTCTAGCTATATAGTTCGGTCTATAGGAGTCTGCACCTAAAATCTTCCATTCGCTGAAGGAATATTAATAGAGCATTTTACTTTCTTAGGTGGAAATGGAGTCATTATAGAGGGAAAATAAACCCAGACAAATCTATGAAGCCCTCTCGCTTTCAATTCCTGATTGAAATGACCTCCTTTTCCTAGTGTGCAGCATTTTAAAACCAATATATTTTTTTAAAATGAGAACACTGGGATGGAATCTGTGGCCGATATTCTGTCTCTTTTGTTCAGATTGTGTTTTTGTGCCGAATAAGGGGAATGAGGTGTTTTGCCTACACAGCTTATAATGACATTAAAAAAGATGAAAGAAACATTTACAAAAGATTGTATCAGCAACAGGTGGGTTTTGTTTTAATGTGGGCATTCTGAAGGGTATAGTATTACAATACAGAACGTATTCTTTTTACCGACAATTACCAAATACTCGCCAGAGATAATGAATTATAAGCTTAAGAGAAAAGGAATGTTTAAGACAAGGTTTCAGTGGAGAAAGAGACAGAGAATGAGAGAGAGAATGCCAGATATTTTAGGCAACACAATGAAGAAGCAGTGGGATGTGTCAGGGAAAGGATAATGAGAGAGAGAGAGGGGGCAAGGAGGAGACAGTCATAACTGAGCAGAGAGTAATTAGGTGAATTGAGCTGCATTGAGACAATGTGGAGTTTACTTCATTGGGACATCTGAAAATCATGAAGGCAATTTGTATTGTGTTCTGTACTGGAGGCAATGTGAAATGTATTCTGTAACCCTCACTAAAGGAGGATTTAGCAGAGTTAAGGTCAAGGGAAGTGCAAAGCCCGGATGATGTGAGCTACAGAGTTCCAGATGAGGGAAGCATGGGAGGAAAAATATCATTTTTTGTGGGGGGGGAGGGTGGGGAGAGAAGGGATACATGCAGGATTCCTCAGTAGCAAAGTTAAATTTTGAACTAACGAGAATGATCGTGGAATAACTGACATACAACAAAGATGACATTTTGCCAGAGGAAGGACTTTGATCATAGAAGCATTCAGTAGTACTCTCAGGCATCTATGCGATGTGGTGGTGTGGCCAGGACATGATATGACAGACAAATAGATGACACAGGGAGAGCTGAAAGAGACAGAATTATGTGATCTCTAAGTGACAGAAGTGATATTCAAGGTTAACGGTAGTAATGAAATGCCCTTGGGGGAGACAATAGTAGAAGAAGAAGAAGAAGAGATGATAGATCAATTAAGGAGCTGTAAGACACTCCATTGCAGAGATGATGAGGGGAAGTTATAAATAAAATCGTGGGGCATTTAGAGGAGCAGTGTTAAAGCAAGGAGATGAGAGTGCTGGAGAAACCAACGTCTCATTGAAGCACACAAGAAAGAAAGAATGGTAGCAGAGATATCCACGGTAAGACTAAGTAGAATGTCAAGAGAAGAATCCATGTTTAAAGCCAACCACCTGGAGAGAAGGGGAATCCTAGCACTATGTGAAAAGATCCTTGGTACACACCTACAGTTTCATCCTGTCCTGAAAATACCATCATGGAGTTTGGAAATGAGAAGCACTTTGTAGGACATTTTTTATATATATTCAGCCAACAGAGGTTGGATAAAAAACTTTGGGAGAGGTGAATCACACACTGGGAAGTGTGCTGTGTGGTGGCTCATTCAACAATGGAAAGATATCTAGTTTCTGGAGAAACGTCTTCATTAATTTGGATGTTGGGACATTCAAAAGTTACATGGTCTCTCTCTTTGGTAAGGTTCCGTTGGCCATGGTGATGATCCATCATCTACAAATTCAAACGTATCTTTTCAGTGCACTCTGATTTCATAAGTTCCCATTATCCAACAGAGCAGACTCTAAAAATTCTGGGTATTCAATGCTACGCTAGGTCTGTCCCACTGTGTTTACTACAGAGTCCTTAGTTCCTCCAGTGCAACTAAAGATGATAATTGGTACTCAGTACAGAAGAGTTCTTATCTCCTATATAAATATATGTTCTGAATCCTCACCTCTGTTTTCAAAGGCATAAACATTTATCAAGCTGAAAAGTGAACTTTAAAAGACTATTCCATTATGTTTGCACTGTCAGTCCAAAGGAAGAAAAACAACAACAAAACCAAAAAAGATCTCTTATGTATCATATCAATTTCAGGATGTTGGAATGAAATTGGCTATATTTGTTAATGTAATTAATTGGTGATGTCAAAAAGTTGGATATTTATTTAGTCTAGGCCTGTGGCTGAAGTCTGTGATGTACCTAGATCTGTAAATAGAAATCTTTATCAAACCAAAATTAATTATAGCACAGAACCACTTCAAGTAATGTCGACAGAAACTAATTTTGAGACGTTAAATCATTAGGACAGTCTCTCAAAGAGAATTTTTTAAGCTTGCAAGTTTCTTTTATGAATAACAATTGCACAAAAGATTTTCCACATCTGTGTGTGTGTGATGTTTAAATCGGGGAGAAGACAGATTTGCTATAGGGTCCTGTCCTGCAAACACTTACATGAACTGTCCTATTTTAAATCAATGGGACACCTTCCATGATGGCCTATTTATGGGCCAGATTGTGTTATACCCTTATTCGTATTGACTAGTATATTACTTCTGGAACAGTTAATCTATTTGTTAATGCACCAGAACAGTTAATCTATTTGTTAATGCACCAGATTCAGGAAGATTTTGAATTTTATGGGGCCAAATTCTCTGCTATGTAACTACAATGGAGTAAGTGTGGGTTAGTGATAAACAGGATACCGGATTTGGACTCAGGAAACTCAGATTAAATTCCTGGCTCAGCCACAGACTTCCTGTGTTTAAATGGGATAAATACTTAATCTACCCCAGTGGTTCCCAGACTTGTTCCACCGCTTGTGCAGGGAAAGCCTCTGCCGGGCTGGGCTGGGCTGGTTTACCTGCTGCGTCCGCAGGTTCGGCAGATCGCTGCTCCCAGTGGCCGCAGTTCGCTGCTCCAGGCCAATGGGAGCCACTGGAAGCGGTGGCCAGTACGTCCCTCAGCCCACGCCACTTCCAGCAGCTCCCATTGGCCTGGAGCAGCGAACCCCGGCCACTGGGAGAAGCGATCGGCCGAACCAGCGGACCCAGCAGGTAAACAAACCGGCCCAGCAGGGACTTTCCCTGCATAAGCGGCGGAACAAGTTTGGGAACCACTGATCTACCCTGTGCCTCAGTAACTCGTAAAATGGAGACACTCTTTCTCTAACTCAGAGTGCAATTGCGAGGGTAAAATCCTGTAGTGATTGTGAGGGGCTGAGATTCTGTGGTGATGAAACCCATATTAGCACATGAATAAGTGAAGTTGTGCCATCAGAAAATTTGACGTATGGGTTGGTGAAGAACTCTACAAAAGCCGACATATATTTTAACAAAATGAATGAAACATGCAAACACATCCACTCATGAGCTGACGAGGTGATTTTTATGGCTCATTGTGGATTTGAGGTTGGAGACAGAAAGTTCAAATAGCTCTTTTTTTAGAGAAAATTTAACTTTGTCTTCAGTTAAAAGAAATCTGAATCACAGCAGCCATAATACACAAAGTTTTAAATTAAACCATAGAATCTTACAATGCTAAGAAGTTTGCTTCAAGTGGAGCTATGACTACCTGAGGACCTAATGAAGAAAATAGTAGGATATTCTTGAATGTTCTATGGACTTTTATTTCCTCATTTTAAGCAGCAGTGTTGCGGTTGAACCTCAGGAGGGACTGCATAGAAAAGTGGCAAATTAATCATAATTAGTGAGAACACACGGAATCCTGACATCTTTGCCTGATTTTTTTTTTAGCCGTCATCACAACGGTACTGGCAATATATTCCGCTTCTGCTATACATATGAGCTGCCTGCACCATCTGTCTGAATAATGCTTAAAAATTTGTCTATCCCTGGTGTTGTAAAATTCCATTACTTCGACTGTCCTTTTGCATTAAATATCTGTCAGGTGTTCCCTGACATTAAGAGAAAATTGTTATAGTTAGATGGCTTGGCAGCTGGAACAAGATGAAGAGAACAGCCTGTATTTATACAAATATGGCCCTTCTTCTCTTAGTGTCCCTGACCTATTGCCAACATTAAGTTATGTCTTCCAGGGATATAACTGTGTGAGTTCATTAGCCAAATGATAACATGAAACAATGCATACCTTTCTTTCTGCTATCATTTGTAAATGGAAAATACTATTTGTTCCAGGCCTTACTTATATCTATCTTCATTTTCCATGTGTTGTAAGTGGCCCTGGTTTAAAAGACAGCTTATTCTCTCCACTTGAGAGCTCCTAGCTACGATGTCAGACAAAACCTCTCTAAATCAGTTTGCCATGTGGTCCCCAGCGAGAACCATTGGTAATGTCAGTTGTGTGCAACGAGGAAACCAGCCTACTCGTATGCTGATGAATACATGGTGAATTGGAACAATTTCCTAATTACGTATTGTTGAGGTCTGCCTGCATAGATGTTGCTTTCAAATGAGCGCTCATAATGGACTCTAGATCATTCATTCCGCTATGAGATACAATAATGTTTGCTACAAATGTTGAAGAGTATATGTTTGTTTTCTGTGTGAGCATTTCACTACTCCATATTTCTTTTAAGGGTCATGGTTAATTTACATAATGCTTAGTTCTTGTATTCTTGTCATCGGGTGGCATAGAAACTTTACTAAAGCGGGTAAATTCTCTTTTGTTATGTTTAAGCTCTGATCGCTACTGCATACTACCTTCCTCCTCCTCCTCTGCTTTTTTAAAAATTGGTGTTACAGCAGCACCTGTGGGCACCAATAAAGTCCCCATTGTGCTAGGCACTTCACAGATGTGAAGTTAAAAGACAGTTCCTACCCCAGAGAGTTCACAATCTAGGATGAGGAGGGGAAAAAGCAGGAGAAGAAGAGAGCAAGTCACTGTGCATTCATCAGAGACCTCTGCTTACTTCCAGCTTAGCCATTCTCAGCTGGTTTTGCTCTAAACATCACAGCTGCAATGAGTCAGAACACAGGCATGGCCAGATTAGCTCTCCAGTGGGTCCAGGGCTATTAGATTTTGTGGAGCCCCTGTATACAAGTCTTTTTCCTAATTCAAAACAAAATGATCACAATTACGGCATCAAGGCTCTTAACACTATACTAAACTTGCCTTTTAATTAACATAAAGCTGTTCTGTGATTACATTTCAGTCTTAAAACGTGTAGAATATAGTTAAGTTAATTCAAAATAGCCCACTTCTTACCTTAGAACAGCTTGTATATTAGTTTCTTTCTGGGAGGGAGTTTGGGTGCAGGAGGGGGCTCCAGGCTGGGGCAGAGTGTTGAGGTGCAGGAGAGGGTGAGGAGTGCAGGCTCTGGAAGGGAGTTTGGTGCAGGAGGGGATTCTGACCTGGGGTGCAGGAAGGGGTGGGAGTTGTAGGCTCCGGCCATTAGCACAGGTGGTTCCTGGCCGGTGGCGCAGCAGGGCTCAGGCTGCCTGTCTGCATGCCATGGCTCCATGCCGCTCCCGGAAGCGGCTGGCTGTTGGCACGTCTCTGCACACTCTGGCGGGGAGGAGGACAGCGTGTCCACACCAGCAAGCGCCAACCCCGCAGCTTTCATTGGCCAGGAGCCATGTAGCATACAGGCTTTTGTGAATCACAGTCGAAGGTGCCTATCTCTCTCCATTCATGGTACAGGGAGCTTAGGTGCTGAACTCAGGCTTTGTGAATAGCGATTTTCTAGGTACCTAAAAGGTGCAGTTACTCTGAGCATCACCGTACCTAAGTTTCTTTGTGACGCTTTAGCTCAAGAAGCAGTGGTTAATGCTTTTAAATCCAAAAGTCCCAGGCTCAATGCCTGTTGATGGACTCAACCAATGGAATTGTTATAAATGGACTTCAGAAGTTTAACTATGTACCAACAGTTGAGAGCTGGTCTATAGCGTAAGAAATAACACTTCAAAAATGGGGATTCCTTAGCTAAATACAATGACATAAAATGGACAGTCCCTTCAATTGTACTGCCTATGATGTTAAAAAGAAGTCCTACTAGGCATAGCTGGCATCTGTATGATACCCCTTGCGTATTCATTTCCAAAAAGAAGTGTTTTTAAAAAAGAACAAAGACATTCCCAAATAAAAACACTGTAACTTTGAGATATGATTGCTGAAGTAATCAATAGAACTACTGTCCAAACTACATAAATACAGCATTGCTTTGAGAAAACTAAGCAGTAATGAGCATTAGAAATACTCCCAAGCCCTGGTCCTCTTTAGCTATGGGTACTTTGCTGGTGCCAGATAGCCAGAATGCTGGCTTACTGAGCCCTTGCAGTGTTTCCTTTGCTTCAGAGAAATCCCCAGGTGATGCAGAACCATCACAGCAGCTCTAAAGCTACCCCCGCTTCCAGTCTTGAGAACGATCTAATTTGCACCAGGGGACCATTCCAGTGCCAGGGTGGGCCAGAATTGGGAGGGCATGAAGGCAGCTTAAAGCCAACTTCACTCTACTGTGCTCCTGAATTTCTCTGATTAATGCTCTGTTGTGGCTCAGGATTTGGTCCCTGGGTTGAGCCAGATGCATGCTGTGCCAGCTTTCTCAAATGTTTTAGTCCTGATTTCAACATCTCTGTTCCAGACTTGCGCTGAGTCTGATAACTGTCCAATTGTGGTGGTTTGGAAGGGGAGTGGTCAAAAGGAGACAGTAAAACAAGATGTTAATCCAGGACTACACAGGTGAAAGCTAAGGGGAAATCCCTTTATACCTCTCTTTATAGTGTACCCTGATGATTCATGTTTGTTAAGAATACTAATTCTCAACAAGGAGCAAATGAGAAGAGAAATAAAAATATGTAAAATTCAACACAGTGTTCCTCAAATTAGTAAGGCATGCGGGAATTAAGAGTCTCACTGTTAGAGGACTCTTCTACAGTTTCCATGGAGTTACTTAATGTTTAGGTGTCTTCAACAGCTGTTAAAATATGGCATCATTGGAAAATCAAGGAAAAATCTAGACTTATGAGGGTGTAGCTTTAACAGTATTTAGCGAGTGCAAATCAGAACCCCTGTTGTAGTTGAGGTCATTAATTTGGAATTTACTAAAGGATTAATACTTTACCAGCAGGTGTTAATTTGTGACTACAACGAGAATGCAGGAGGTCAGTATTAGCTAGGATAAGAGTATTTATAACATGGCACATATAATTGACTTTGATGGAACAGGAGCAGGGCACTAAATAGCTGTGAGAGGGTCAACATTTTCAGCCAATATCCTGGGCTAAATGTGAATTGGCATCATACAGGTGGAAAGCTCCATTGTGTATCTCATACTACATGTTGTTGTAGATGCATCATTAAATAACTACACAGCTTTATCTATTGTACTTTATGGTCTATATCAAGAAAAGGTAGAACGGTAGAACATTACTGATAACATTATTTTCACAATACACTCAAATGTTAAAACAAAATCCAAAGGATAAAGAGGGGAAAGGAGTAGAAACTCTGAGTGAAAAATCTGTTCTGCTCCCTGTGATTCTGGCAGAGCTCTGACTATCTTTGTGGACAAATCAATTTGCAGCAGCTGAAGACAACTGTTAAAAACTGAGGGAAGAACAGCTTAATTAGAGAAGCATGTTGAAAGTAGAAGAGTCAAAGTTACTCTACGAACATCATGTCCCTTTTTCAAAAGCTTTCTTAATTAAATAATTCCGGCCTGTTGGTAAATCTTCAATCTCAGTGGAAGGGTGGAGGTAAACACAGCTGATGATGCATGTATTTCCCAAGAAGAGGCTTTCCTGTCCTTTATCACCAGCTTGTACAGTATGTGGTTTAGGTATAGTGTTTGGCAGAATCAGAATTAGCATGCTCAGATTCTCCAAGTGCCATCGGCATTGTATGGTTGAACTGCAGAAGAGCATAAGAAGAAACAATACAAAGACTACCCTTGTTTCAACATCACAGCCTCCCCATCCATGAATGACCAACTCAGATTCTTGCTCTGTCTCTCACATCCCCACTTTTTTCTTCATTTTTCCTCCCTTTGCACTACCACTGGTGCAGCTCCACCCACGGTAGAGCTAGCAAAGACAAGGCACTTGCATTTTTACCACGGTTTTGTCTAGCCAGATTCAGACCATCTCTAGACAACGTTGTGACAGGTTTGATCACAGAAACCCCCTTGGAGCTGCCAACCGATGTGCCAAGACTACTTCTGCCCCTGCCTTTCCTGCCAGCTTGGGACTCCAGAACCCTGCCTGGTTGTGCCAGACCCTCTTGCCAGCCACAAACACAGACCCAGGTCTGAAGCATGTCCCACAAACTGCAGGCTTAACTGAAAGCAGCGTAAGAAGTGTTCCTGTCTTTAACACTCAGATGCCCAACACCCAATGGGGTCCAAACCCCAAATAAATCCATTTCACCCTGTATAAAGCTTATACAGGGTAAACTGATAAATTGTTCACCCTCTCTAACACTGATAGAGAGATATGCACAGCTGTTTGCCCACCCCCAGGTATTAATACATACTCTGGGTTAAATAATAAGTAAAAAGTGATTTTATTAAATACAGAAAGTAGGATTTAAGTTGTTCCAAGTAGTAACACAGAGAACAAAGTGAATTACCAAGCAAAATAAAATAAAACATGCAAGTCTATGCCTAATACAGTAAGAAAACTGAATACAGATAAAACCTCACCCTCAGAAGTGTTCCAGTAAGCTTCCTTTTACAGACTAGTCTCCTTCTAATCACTCACACCCCCTGTGGTTACTGTCCTTTGTTCCAGTTTCTTTCAGGCATCCTTTGGGGTGGAGAGGCTATCTCTTGAGCCAGCTGAAGACAAAATGGTGGGGTCTCCCACGGGCTTAAATAGACTTTTTATTGTTGGTGGAGACCCCCTTCTCTCTCCTATGCAAAGTCCAGCTCCAAGATGGAGTTTTGGAGTCACTTGGACAAGTCACATGTCCTTGCATGACTCAGTTTTTTACAGGCAGCCACTATTGCCCACATGGTATCTTGAATGTCTCCAGGAAGACTTCTTACGTGGATTGGAGCCTTCCAAGATCCATTGTTCATTAAGTGTTTCTTGATTGGGCACTTAATTTGCACATTCCTTTCTCAAGAAGCTGACAAAATGCTTTACTAAGGCTACTTAAAAATCAAGCAAGTACACAGCCAGTATTGATAACTTCGAATACAAAAATGATACATGCATGCAAATAGGATGAATAGATTCAGTAGATCATAACCTTTACAGGGATATGTTACATGGCATATGTAGCATAAAACATATTCCAGTTATGTCATATATACATTCATAAGCATATTTCCATAAAGCCTTATGGGGTGCACCATCACAAACGTGATGGTGAAATCTCTGGTGCATGTCAGCACCCTGTCCGTACTAAAGCTTACTCTATTTCTACCCCTGGTGGAGCTGTAACGTAAGGAAAAATTCTGAAAAAGCTTGGTGTAGACAAGGCCTTGGTGACCAACCATGCATTACATATATGGGTTTATTATTATAGATTTGGAGTGATCTACCTTGCCTGACTGTCTTGCCTATAAGCCTCAGTTTTCTTCCTCCTGACCTGTTATAGGTTGGAGAAGGATTTGACCCAGATTATTGGCATTCAGAAGCACTTTTCCGATGTTCATGGTAACAACCACTGACTGCTTCCACTAGTGGCTTGTATGCTCTCAGCTTCTTTTGCAATGATGATGGGGATTTCTCTGAGATGTCTGAAGAGTAGTGGAATGACTCCATATTGAGAGGATTATACAGTTTTACGAGTGCAGGCTTCTTCACAGCTGCTATCTTCTGCAACCTGGCCTACCAGCTGTTACGCAGGTGAGCTCCCTGGGAGCTAAGAGAAATCTAATGAAAAATGTGAGGACCTTCCACAATGATTGCTAAACTACTGGAATTAGATACTGAAGGCTCTCATGTATTGAAAGAGGTTTCTTGATACCAGTTTGGAAGATCTGGAAGAATCTTTAATGTCATGTCTCGGTTGCTGAAATAGATTCAAGAACCAAAAAGGAGAACAAAAAGAGGGGTATTAGAGGGATATTTGCATTTATATTCCATCCAGACTACAAGCACAGAGAGGAGACCTAAGATTACCAAAGCAGGTGCATACTCAGATGAAAACATTTCTGCTGTCATGTTGCAACCAACAACATTTCACACTGCCCAACTCATCAAGACAATTTACCTATTTTTTGGAAGAAAGGCAAGATCAGATCAGCAATGGAGAGGAGAGGACTGTCTCTTGTTGGCTAATACATAAGGCTAATTTATAGAATACCTACAGGCATGCTAAACACTGCTAAAAGTTCTTCTCTGAGGTCTATGAGTACAGTTTTACCTTTCTCTGTAAGGGATTAAAGCCTGTTGTTAAATGTCTCCCAGTTTTTTATGTAAATTTGAAAGCTTGTCTCTCTCACCAACAGGAGTTGGTCCAATAGAATATATTACTTCACCCACTTTGTCTGGCTAATAGTTGAATTACATGCCTTTCAAAGAAACCTATCAATGAGCCTCACAGTGTTTAGTGTTTGCAACATTAGGATACATAATGTATTGGTTTCTGTACCATAATCCCTAGAATGACAGAGATGGAACATCATATTTCATGATTTTTTTTTATTGCTATATTCTATTCTGAAACCATATTCTGAACCTGAAAATATCATATTTATAGTCCTCCTCACTCATTTTTGAGGTGTGTTTCTATGCCCTCCCATTCACTGAAGGTCAAATTCTTCTGTCAATTACTTTCAAGCAGGTGACATGATTGCAGTTTCCCCAGAGAGCCCAAGGACTGAATTGGTATGGGAACTCTTAGAGGTTATCCTTCTTGGTAAGCAATGAGGCATACTGTGATGGAGGCAGTATGAGGAAAAATTTGTACTCACAGTGTCTGCACTATACTTGCTCTTTGGGTAAAAAAAGAACTTCAGTCTTCAGATCTGTCAGTCCAGCACTTTTCATAAGGGCTAAATTCCTTTTCAAAAAGGGAAAAAAACCCAGCTAGATGACAGTAATATGAAATAATCAAATGAGAAGGGAGAGAAAGAACAGAGCTGTCCAGAAAACAGGACTTCCATTTCCTGAAAATTCTTGAAATTTGTTTTCATTCTGCACCATGACAAAACCAAGAAGAGCTGTCAAAAGAGAGAACCAGAATAGCTAGTAGACAGTAGTTAGGGCTCTCATCTGGGGTGTGAGACACATGGGTTCACCTCTTCCTGAATCAGAGGCTGAGCAGAAACTTGAGTCTCCTACATGCCCCGAAGTATCCTATACACCAGGCTATCCCCAATCTTCTTTCTCAGTCTCTTCTGTGGGTGTTGTTCCCCTTTGTAGAAGTAATTAAATATTCATGGGGCCAGAGAGAAACTGACTCTATAGACTCCATGGCTAGGACACTCACATGGAAGTCAAGTGCCGGCTCCAAATCAGGCAGGTCAGGGACTTGATTTGGGTTTCCCACAACCCAAGTAAGTGATGTAACTGCGAGGCTATTGTGGGGGTTAGTCTTATGCTGACCACAAATTCCACCCTGGACCTGAGAAACCTTCCCAATGGACGTTTCCTTTAAACTGATCCGTTTCCATGAAAAGTTCCAGTTTTGACGCATCAGCATTTTCCAATGAATAATTGTTTAGTCAAAACATTCCTGACCAGCTCTACTAAATAATGATTTTCTCCTTAGTCATAATGCATTTGCTGCTCTTATGCTCAGGAACCCTTCTTATGGAAGAAGAGCATGTTTGCAGATTTGGGTTATGTACGATGTGAGTGTGATGTGTTTTGCTTTGAAGGAAGAAAGCGGCATTCACAATCTGACCAGTGATCAGAAATCTCTAGATGCTGGGGCTAAACTGTATGTTGAATGGGTGCAGCACCAGGGAGCTTAACACACAGACCTGTATATCTTAGCATGGTAAATATGTAGTTTATGAGGTGAAGTTAGTAGACAGCATTTCAGGAAAACTTTGAAAGATTTCTCCCCACCCCTGGAATGAGTGCATTGACAGGGGGGAGGAGGGAAATGCAATGTATAAGATTGTGGCTAAGCGTTACCTTTGAGATTCCATAAGCTTTCTGAAGTTTTCCTCCATAGAAAGCATACCAGTGAGAGTAGGTAGGGTTAATCTCTGAAATATAGTCTACTTTTCCATATTCTTCCCCCAAAAGAGCCTTTTAATCTTATTTTCCTTTCTTACAATATGCTTGAATGACCTCTTTTTGTTAAAAGAAAAGGAGTACTTGTGGCACCTTAGAGACTAACCAATTTATTTGAGCATAAGCTTTCGTGAACTACAGGTTAGTCTCTAAGGTGCCACAAGTACTCCTTTTCTTTTTGCAAATACAGACTAACACGGCTGTTACTCTGAAACTCTTTTTGTTAGTTTAACTCAGCCAAATTGCTATAACAGATATTTTGTTTCTAAGAAACAACTGCCTAGGACTTGGAGAATAGGAGAGGAGTCTTTATTATTAACTTGTTTCTAAGAGCCCAAAGATTGTATAAGTAGTTAGTGGCATTCTTTATAGAATTGGTATCACTAATACTTGTTTGCACCATCACCCGCAATGTACTAGGTGCTTTCTAGATATTGAAGAAGGGAGAGTTCCTGCCTGGAGGAGCTTACAGTCTAAGGATGAATGGACAAGAAGACAGGATAGGGGAAGGGGAGCAGCAAATATGATGGTGGGATAGCATTGCAGACAATAACTTATGTAGTGGAAGGGTGCCCAACTTGACACATCTAAGGCAGTTTACAATGCCTAGCCTTCCTTGATTCAGAGGCTATCCTCTGGTCACAGTGGCCAGACAGTGAGCTCTGACACCTGCATACAAGAGTAGAGGAGGACTAGCACACATAGAGGGTGAAATCCCATTTAAGGCAGTGGGATCAGAATTTCACCCCAGGAAGTTCTAATACATCAACTAGACGCACTACAGTCAGCGTGGCCAAAGTAGGCCTGTAAGAAGGACTTAAATGTAGACTTAAAGGTAGGTGCTTTGCAGATGAACTTGGGAAGCAAGCAGTTGGGAAGCAGAGAATATAGAGAGTGCATCCAGTTAACCCTGATCCATTCTCTGAGCCTGGGGCTGGCACCAGGACTGGTGTAGCATCTTTGTGCCAGTTCTACGCCAGTTTTGAAGATGTTCCTGCCGGGTGTCTTTTTAGGTGGTGGTTTCTGCCCCCTTTAAGAATCCTTTCTGCTGCCAGAGATACTAAAAGGGCCTACTTGTTTTCATTATATACTCCACCTTTAAGGACTATTTCAGACAGGAGTATACTGCAGGTGATTCCTCTTAACGTGTAATGTTGTGTTTAGTTATAGACGATGCTTGTGCTTTCCTCAGGCCTCTGCCTCTAATGTTACAATCTTACACTTATTTACATATCCTCAGAGTGTAACTATACAGATTGAATAGATGTCTCAAATAGACTTTTGGGATGTAAAATTGCTGGCTCATCTCATTCTTAATTTAAGGGATCCTTGAGTCATAGGCCCTGAGATCTAAACCCTCTTCCATCCATCCTAGCAAATGAGGTTCAAACAAATCCATCTATCCATAATGGACAGCACTAAATGGCAATGTGCCTCCAACAAACCCCTAACCAAACATGCAGTTAAAGACGATTAATTTCACATTATTTATGAGGCCAACACTTTAATTAGAGGAAGCATGGAAATAAAAGGGGGAACTACCTGAAAAAGTTTGGTTAACGTAGGCAGAAAACGAACCAGAAAAGATTATACATTTCCAAGCCCATTCATTCTCTCTACAATTGAATCTTCCCTGCTATCCCAAGAAGCATGGGATGAACTTCTGGCTGCAGTGAAATCAGTGGAAAAACTTCCATTGATTTCCATGGGATCAGGCCTTTCATCTATAGCATCAAGAGGCTGGGAGGAAAGAGGAAACTGAATGCATGTTTTTCCCTTGCGGGGGGCGGGGAGGGTAGATATGCCCCTGCATGTGAGCACAAAGGAAGGGGGAGGAGCAAAGTGTTCATCCTCTTGTAAATTGTGCAGGAGTCTGACACAATTGCAATCTCCTCCCTTTCTTGAGTCCAGGGACTTCTAGTGTCCTTTAAAGCACTAGCCACCCCAAGGCAGGCAGAGAAAAGGTGGAAGGATGCCCCCATCCTCACTCTGATGAGTAGGGGGATAGGCTGACAGCACAGATCATGGGTCTTATATGAAGCCCATTGAAGTGAATGGAAAGAATCCTCATATGTTGTATCATATCATGTTGGCGCACTTCATGCTGAGTGAAATCCTTACCCCTCTGAGGTCAATGGTAAAACTCCCCTTGATTCCATGGGGCCAGGATTTCACCCCATCTATTTATTCATTAGAATTCTCCTTTCCCCCCCTCACCATTCATTTGTCTCTTTGTTTTCACTTTGCCCACCCTCTGCTCAATGTCTTACCATCTATTTTTTCCTCCCTGCCACTTTTTGGCCCCTCTTTCTCCCATTCCAAAGCTGAATTAGATCCCAATACTCTGAATTAGTGTTCTGATGGGTATGAAATTAACAAAGAGTTCACCCACAGCCAACGTATGGGTAACTCTTGTTTCCTGGCAATGGTAAGTGAGGGAGAAAAAAGGACTCATGATTCTGGATACCAAATATTTGATCTCTGTTTATACCAGTGACTACTTTGGAAAGCAGATTGAAAAAATGCCCCAGGGGTGCTAAATCTTTACTAGCTAATGCAGATTTCAGTCAACTGATTTGCTCAGATACAGGAAGTTATACGTTCCCAACAAGCATTGTAGTGTATGCTACTGGTTTCTTCTCCACTTTAGAGAACTTTAATTTTCCTTTTGTGAAGTTGAGCTCTTCTAGAAGCTCAGACTTAATCAATCACATGCTATCTGAACCTACAGTAGTTTGATCTTCTGTCCATACACCAGCTGTCAGGGAAAACACCAAGCCCACAAATTACTGATTAGATACAGCGTACAAAGGACACAAGCTGCTGCAATTTGTAAAGCTCAGCACTCTTTCCAAAGAGTTTGCACCATTTAACTAGTACCAGTTTTCCTTTTGCTAATGACATATTGTATAGCTGGTTTGGCACTGTAAAATTTATCATAAATATCTCCTTTGTTCAGCTCTGAAGTCAGGTTAACAGATGTAATTACAGTTACTTGTCATCAAAGGTTACGTCCTACGATATAGAAAGAGACACAATGCCTTTTAAATAGTTCCTTGATGAACAGTCGTATCAGCCACCCATTCAAAGTGATCCCACTGTCTCAAAAGAGCCTTTCATCAAAGGTTAGAAATAACATTTTGCGTTCAAGAAAGAGCAGTTTTTGCACAGAAGCCTAGCATTATCATACAATCTGTGTGCCAGTTTGTTCTCGCTGTGTCCCTTCAGCACGCAGGCAGTAGCATCTGTTTTCTGGGGGGAAAAGAGCACTGTGTCAGGGAATCCTTCTGTAAATATTATGAAAGAAGGATGCATCTGTTATTCTCTACAAGCGCAGTTTGGTCTGTATTGGCCACTGTTTAAAACCACAGGGCTTAAAGCTAGATATCCATATCCGTCATTGAGCATCTGAATAGAATAATAATACATAGCTCTGATATAGTGCTTGTCATCAGTAGATCTCAAAGCACTTTACAAAGGAGGTCAGTATCATTACCTCTTTTTACAGAGGGAAACTGAGGCACAGAGAGGTGATGTGACTTGCCCACGGTCATCCAGGAGGCTAGTAGTAGTGCCAGGAATAGAACCCAGATCTCCTGAAGGGGAATGTGGGCAATGCTGCCCCATACCAACTACGTATGGGTGATTTCCACGCAGACCCTGCTGGTGCCTACTAAAAGTTCCCTAGTGCACATTAAGATATTACCGTTTGCAGCTGGACTATGTTAATGTGCATTAGGGTACTTTCAGTGTGCACCAATGGGGTCTACATGGGCCACTTGGTGTGCAACATGTTGGTGCACTTTAGAAATCACACCCCCTAGTGCTCATTGCTGCATCGTGTAGACATGCCCTGAGTCCCAGTCCAGTGTGCTATCTACTAGGCCAGGCACTGTACACCCACATCTCTCTCTCTCTCTGTCTCTCTGAATTCAGGTTAAAGCTATTGGTGCTGAGCTTCTCTGAAAGCCACAATCTCTCTCCGAGCTCCCCATGCGATGGGATGGCTCTGAACTAAATCCTACCTACTCAGGCTACTGTAACTATAACTGCCAGGTGAGCCTGATCCAAAGCCCATTGAAATCAATGGGACTCTTTCCAGTGGCTTCAGTGGTCTTTGGAGCAGGGTCTAAGTGTATCTTTTCAGTGAGATAAATAAGATCATGTGTGTCAGACAGCTTATAATTGCCCTACAGCCTTATGCAGTAGGCACACTTCAGACCAACTCCTTCTCCAACGCAGATACAGAAGGGAGCCAAATCCCGTTGAATGCCAGCGGCAGTTCATTTGCAGGGGGGAATAGAAAGATGCAGGCTCAGAAACAGGCAACAATGGGTAGTTGCCTACGCTGCAGTTAGACACCTGTGACTGGCCCATGCCTGCTGACTCGGGCTCATGGGGCTTGGGCTAAGCTGCTGCTTGAATGAAGTGTAGACTTCTGGGCTTAGACTGGAGCCTGATCTCTAGGACCCTGTGAGGTGAAAGAGTCCTAGAACCCAGGCTGCAGCCCAAGGCCAGAAGTCTACCCTGCAGTTAAACAGCCACGGGTTTTAATTTGCAGTGTAGACGTACGCAGTGTGGCCCAGCACAAAGTTGCTGCTTCTCAAACTATCTGTGCTTTGTGTGTTTGTGTGGACGTGCATAGAATCAGAAAGTACCGCCCCATGCATTCTTTGTTCTGTGGTCTAATTTTCAATTCACCAGCATGTATCCATAGGATTTTGGAAACGAGGCATTCTGGGATTTGCAGAGACCTTACCCACCTACAGCTGCCATTGTAGATATTCGACCAATACTTTGAACGTGCACCCCAAAGGTTTTCTTGCTTATTGACTGGCTGAAATCTCCTGTCAGTGATGGAGTTAAAAATAAAACCATTAGACCAGGCATTAAACTGGTATAAGTGACGTAGCTGCGTTGACCTACTTTACTGAATTTACACCACCTAAGGATCTGGGCCCCAAAGTGCTCAAAATTGGAAATATGGTTAATGTTTGTGTATGTTTCTAGACTTTTCAGACATCTTGTTTTTCAACCAATTTTGCAGGAAGGTAATAGGAATCTATGCTGTCCAACCTAGACTGCCATAACTGAGCATTTCCACATTTTTACCCCCTTTATGTTGTTTTTCAAATCTATTGGTTTTGTACTGCAATTTGTTTAAATATTTACTCAGCAATCTTAACTACAAGTTTCTTAAATGTGTTGGATTTAAACACAGTGACATGAGAACAAATGAGAAAACCAAAAAGAGAATTTTATCATCTACATTTATCCCTAGGCACATTAAAACCATGCAGATGGGATCCAGTGCTGCAGATTTATGAACTATATGCACTGTGAGCAGTCCCAGTGACTTCAGTAGAACTACTCCGTGTGTAAAGTTAAGCACATATCAACTTCTCTGCAGGGTCGGGGCAGTTTCTTCGCTTTACTGCTTCATGCAATATACTGTCCCAGATATCCAAGAAGATCGCTGTTAACGACACTGCTTCAATCTCTGGAAAAGTGTGTAAATGCTAATAATTCAAAAAAAAATTACAGTGCAAGCATTCACCCTGAAAATACATTTAGAGACAGTGAGCTAGACACAGGCCCCAAACCTAGTTGACTTACAGATTTTCTTAGATTTTCTTACTTCCTTTTCCTTAACAGTGTCTTTAGAAACCCGGAATATACAGCTTGGATGGAGAGGTTTAGTTTGTCAGCAGATTGAAAAATCATGCTCACGGAGCATATTTTCTCTCTTTACTGTGGTAATATGTTTTCATTAAAAAGTATGAAGTATGAGTCCAATTGGAAGTTGCACTGGTTGACATTTCACCTTAAAAAAAAAAAAAGTCCTGTTTGTTTTTTTTCTAAATAACATTCATCTCTCAGAATTATAGTTCTCCATATCTAAGGAAAGAGGAACTCACGCAGTTGTCAGGAGATTACGAAAGAAATTGTATTAAATATTTAAAAGTTACATGTTTAGGCAGCGGGAGGTTGGTATGTGTTTTTTTAAAAAAAAATTTGAAATGTCTCTGAAAGTAAAAAGGCCAAATGAACCAAATGATTTCATCTAGTTTCTCCTAAACACATGGACGTTAAATGGAATTTATCATTTTCAGCAATTCGGTTGAAGTGTGCATCAGTGTTTCTTATAGAATTGGTTCTGAGGCTTGGCCAGCTTTCTTACAATGACAAAAGAAGGTTGCTGCTTCCTTCTGTTGCTTCTCTGGACCAAAGCAGAGAGCAGAACCATGCTCATTTTCTCTTGACTAATTCATGCTGTCATCTTCCTTGGCTCAGCTGAACTGGCACTGACAGATCAAGGACCTGGCAGGGTGTCTCCACATAATGCAATAACCATCGACTGGCAATGATATGAAGTGCTCGTGCTGTTAGTTTGATCTCCCGTTGGTTTCCCCATGCAGTGCGTTTAGTGGGTCCAACAGGGTTTAACGTTATTAAGATAGATTAAACCTAGCAATAAAAAACATGTTGCAAATATTTAGTTTTGAAATATGACTGATGATGAGACCACAAGAAAGCAGGAAAAAATGGATGGTAAGAGTAATTGCGAATGAAATAAAATTAGACTATGGAAAATATCAGTGATCATTGGAAATAAGAAATTATCTATGCTAAAAGAATCTGTCAATACTTAGACTTTAATTATGGAACTTTTACTGACCATGCATACATATTTTAAGACCTTATCAATATCACTCATGAAAAGAAAATGGAATTGAATAACACCAGCTGCTGTGGGGAGAGCAACATTAAATACCTGGTTAGAAACGAGCTTGCAAACTAGGTTTTTAAAATAGCTTTCACTATGTGATAAAGCAAATGTCCTCAGTCAGTTGCAGAAAAAAACCTGGCTTGTGAGGACCCTGCTGTTAGAGGTACAGTGATGTGAAAAACCCAGAGTTCTGCACTCTTCATCACTGTAAATGGCAGCTAACCATAGTCAGCAGATAAAGAAAGAAATAAAAGCACTTTTTGCCACAGGATTACACTTAGATCTGACTGCAAATAAGGCACAAAGTTTACACTGGGGAAACCCTAATGGAGCCATTTGTATTGTCACCAGATTCATAGCCACTGCACCAGTGATGTTGCATATTACCAAACTTCATCAAATCCCTTAACAGAGTCATTTCCATGCACTTTGCAAGAGCTACAGCTATCTAGGATTAACATTTGACTTTGCTTACAGCATGTAAATTTAATCTCCTGATAAATAAATTCTCTTCATGCATATGTGGATGCTCTCTCTGAACCTTGCATTCACGCTGCACAATCCAACATGGCTCATCAGACTGCTGCTTTTGCAAAACAGGCTATAAGGAGAAAAAGAAATCACATTACAAAATTCAGTGTATATGGCAACATGCCTTACTTTCCATGTTAGTGGAGATAACTGAGTTCTGAGAGGCTGGCGCACCTGAAGTTGTTTCATGGGCCATCATATCTTGACTGGGCTAGTAAGCATCACAGGACAGTATGCTGAACTCATTCCCCCTTGTTGGGTTGTCAGACGTATATTTTAAACACATGATTTACTGACAATCTTACTTGGACAAGCAAAACAATAATCTTTAACAATCTCTTCCCTGTACTATGGCTTTACACATTCCCATCTGCTTTGTCTGCCTTGTCTGCTTTCGTTTAACCTGCAGTGTGTAGTTGGTAATTGTATCCCACTGCTTTTGTTCTTTTTGTATGGCTGTGATAAACTTCCTTTTAATCTGTTTTTCTGGTCTCACTCACGCCCTTGCAATTTTGATTATGCCCTTCACTTGTGACAGCAATAAAGCTATGTGGGCTAAAAAAGACAAGCAATGTGGCCAAAGATACCCATCTTCTTGTTTAGTGTCTCCATAAGACACTGAAGCTAATTTTGAAGAATTAACATTTTCAGATAGTGTATCCTTTGGTCAATTTTTCACATCTCTCTGTGGCGTTCTGATCAATTCTATATTGTTTAATCAATAGTTGAATAACTTATGATGTTTTGATGAGACAAATGCTGCAAGTCTGATACAGGATGCCCAAGCATGGTGCATTGTTTGAGAGAGAGGTAATCTATTTATAGGATGTGATTAATATGGAATGCTGTAAAATAGATCAAATAACTTTTTAATAGCCTGCCCATGAAACATATTTTAATTGGATCACACTGGGGCCTTTTGAAATATATTTTAATTGGATCACACTGGGGCCTTTTGGATCTCTTCCCTTCCACATGGAAGAGACAGTGTTTCTCTCAACATAGACATGACAAAGCCCTCTACTTGTGGACCAGGGACCACTTTGGGGAACTGGGGCAACTGTGAAGGAGGAGTGAGCTGGCCTTGGGAAAAGATGAGGTCCTGTATATTATCCCCTTCTGGCCTTGCTGGGCCACACACTGAGAAGATAATGCGACAAGAGCGGGGCAAAAGTTTTTGACCAAAACTTTTTTGGTGGAGAAATGCAGATTCAGCAACATCAAAACATTGCAAATCCAGGCCAGTTTTGTTGATGTGTTTGCATTGACCCGCCCCCCGCACACGCGCGTGCATGCACACACACACACACACACACACACACACCCTCTGTTCCCCAGTTTTTTCCCCTAAAAAGTCAGGTTATTTCATGTCACTACATTTGTCAGTTTTTCTATTCAAAATGACCTTTCATTTCAACATTTCCTTCAATTTACTTTTACTTTTACTTGAAATCAACATGAAATATTTAGTTTTGGATTGAACAAAACATTTAGTTTGACCTGAAACCATTTTTCCCCCTCTACTTTTCGCTTCAGATTTTAAAAAAAATTCATTTTCAGTTCTGTCAGCAACCAGGAGATGGGCAATCAGACTCAGTGGTTGGAGCAATGGTGGTCAGGGCGTGCAGTCAGAGCTGGAGTCACGATCCAGGAGTCAGAGGCAACAGTCAAAGCTGGTCAGAAACTGAGCAGGGCTGGAGCAGACTGGAAACTAGGCAGGAGAAAGACTGGAGCAAGCAGAAGGAGGGCGGAGAAAAAGTGAGGCACAGGAGTGATCCCAGCTCTGGGTGTCATCACTGAGCAGCCAGTGACCAGCTGCTGGGCGTAAGAGCAGCCCTCTTGGTTCCCCTCAGTCAATCAGGTGGGCTGGCCAACTAGGCAGTTCTGCTGTAGAATCATAGAATCATAGAATAACAGAGGGGACCTCTGGAGGCCATCTAGTCCAACCCCCTGCCCAGAGCAGGACCAATCCCAACTAAATCATCCCAGCCAGGGCTTTGTCAAGCCTGACCTTAAAAACTTCTAAGGAAGGGGATTCCACCACCTCCCTAGGTAACGCATTCCAGTGTTTCACCACCCTCCTAGTGAAAAAGTTTTTCCTAATATCCAACCTACACCTCCCCCACTGCAACTTGAGACCATTACTCCTTGTCCTGTCATCTGCTATCACTGAGAATAGTCTAGATCCATCCTCTTTGGATCCACCTTTCAGGTAGTTAAAAGCAGCTATCAAATCCACTCTCATTCTTCTCTTCCGTAGACTAAACAATCCCAGTTCCCTCAGCCTCTCCTCATAACTCATGTGTTCCAGTCCCCTAATAATTTTTGTTGCCCTTCGCTGGACTCTCTCCAATTTCTCCAGATCCTTCTTGTAGTGTGGGGCCCAAAACTGGACACAGTACTCCAGATGAGGCCTCATCAATGTCGAATAGAGGGGAACGATCACGTCCCTCGATCTGCTGGCAATGCCCCTACTTATACACCCCAAAATGCCATTGGCCTTCTTGGCAACAACGGCACACTGTTGACTCATATCCAGCTTCTCGTCCACTGTCACCCCTAGGTCCTTCTCTGCAGAACTGCTGCCTAGCCATTCGGTCCCTAGTCTGTAGCGGTGCATTGGATTCTTCCGTCCTAAGTGCAGGACTCTGCACTTGTCCTTGTTGAATCTCATCAGATTTCTTTTGGCCCAATCCTCCAATTTGTCTAGGTCCCTCTGTATCCTATCCCTACCCTCCAGCGTATCTACCACTGCTCCCAGTTTAGTGTCATCCGCAAACTTGCTGAGGGTGCAATCCACACCATCCTCCAGATCATTAATGAAGATATTGAACAAAACCAGCCCCAGGACTGACCCTTGGGGCACTCTGCTAGATACCGGCTGCCAACTAGACGTGGAGCCATTGATCACTACCCGTTGAGCCCGACAATCGAGCCAACTTTCTACCCACCTTGTAGTGCATCCATCCAGCCAATACTTCTTTAACTTGCTGACAAGAATACTGTGGGAGACCGTGTCAAAAGCTTTGCTAAAGTCGAGGAATAACACATCCACTGCTTTCCCTTCATCCACAGAACCAGTTATCTCATCATAGAAGGCAATTAGATTAGTCAGGCATGACTTTCCCTTGGTGAATCCATGCTGACTGTTCCTGATCACTTTCCTCTCGTCTAAATGCTTCAGAATTGATTCCTTGAGGACATGCTCCATGATTTTTCCGTGGACTGAAGTGAGGCTGACCGGCCTGTAGTTCCCAGGATCATCCTTCTTCCCTTTTTTAAAGATGGGCACTACATTAGCCTTTTTCCAATCTTCTGGGACTTCCCCCGATCGCCATGAGTTTTCAAAGATAATGGCCAATGGCTCTGCAATCACATCGGCCAATTCCTTTAGCACTCTCGGATGCAACGCATCCGGCCCCATGGACTTGTGCACGTCCAGTTTTTCTAAATAGTCCCGAACCACTTCTTCCTTCACAGAGGGCTGGTCACCTCCTCCCCATGCTGTGCTGCCCAGTGCAGTAGTCTGGGAGCTGACCTTGTTCGTGAAGACAGAGGCAAAAAAAGCAGTGAGTACGTTAGCTTTTTCCACATCCTCTGTCACTAGGTTGCCTCCCTCATTTAGTAAGGGGCCCACACTTTCCTTGGCTTTCTTCTTATTGCCAACATACCTGAAGAAACCCTTCTTGTTACTCTTATCATCCCTCACTAGCTGCAACTCCAGGTGTGATTTAGCCTTCCTGATTCCATTCCTACATGCCCGAGCAATATTTATATACTCATCCCTGGTCATTTGTCCAATCTTCCACTTCTTGTAAGCCTTTTTTTTTGTGTTTAAGATCAGCAAGGATTTCACTGTAAAGCCAAGCTGGTCGCCTGCCATATTTACTATTCTTTCTACACATCGGGATGGTTTGTCCCTGTAACCTCAATAAGGATTCTTTAAAATACAGCCAGCTCTCCTGGACTCCTTTCCCCCTCATGTTATTCTCCCAGGGGATCTTGCCCATCAGTTCCCTGAGGGAGTCAAAGTCTGCTTTTCTGAAGTCTAGGGTCCATATTCTGCTGCTTTCCTTTCTTCCTTGTGTCAGGATCCTGAACTCGACCACCTCATGGTCACTGCCTCCCAGGTTCCCATCCACTTTTGCTTCCCCTACTAATTCTTCCCGGTTTGTGAGCAGCAGGTCAAGAAGAGCTCCACCCCTAGTTGGTTCCTCCAGCACTTGCACCAGGAAATTGTCCCCTACAGTTTCCAAAAACTTGCTGGATTGTCTGTGCACCGCTGTATTGCTCTCCCAGCAGATATCAGGATGATTGAAGTTGCCCATGAGAACCAGGGCATGCGATCTAGTAGCTTCTGCGACTTGCCGGAAGAAAGCCTCGTCCACCTCCTCCCCCTCGTCCGGTGGTCTATAGCAGACTCCCACCACGACATCACCCTTGTTGCTCAGGCTTCTAAACTTAATCCAGAGACTCTCAGGTTTTTCTGCAGTTTCATACTTGAGCTCTGAGCAGTCATACTGCTCCCTTACATACAGTGCTACTCCCCCACCTTTTCTGGCCTCCTTGTCCTTCCTGAACATTTTATACCCATCCATGACAGTACTCCAGTCATGCGAGTTATCCCACCAAGTCTCCTTTATTCCAATCACATCATAATTCCCTGACTTTGCCAGGACCTCCAGTTCTCCCTGCTTGTTTCCCAGGCTTTGTGCATTTGTATATAGGCACTTGAGATAACCCGCTGATCGTCCCTTGTTCTCAGTATGAGGCAGGAGCCCTCCCCTCTCACATGCTCCTGCTCGTGCTTCCTCCTGGTATCCCGCTTCCCCACTTACCTCAGGGCTTTGGTCTCCTTCCCCCAGTGAATCTAGTTTAAAGCCCTCCTCACTAGGTTAGCCAGCCTGCTTGTGAAGATGCTCTTCCCTCTCTTCGTTAAGTGGAGCCCGTCTCTGCCTAGCACTCCTTCTTGGAACACCATCCCATGGTCGAAGAATCCAAAGCCTTCTCTCCAACACCACCTCTGTAGCCATTCGTTGACTTCCACGATTCAACGGTCCCTACCCCGGCCTTTTCCTTCCACGGGGAGGATGGACGAGAACACCACTTGCTCCTCATACTTCTTTATCCTCCTTCCCAGAGCCACGTAGTCTGCAGTGATCCGCTCAAAATCATTCTTGGCAGTATCATTGGTGCCCACGTGGAAAAGCAGGAAGGGGTAGCGGTCCTAGGGCTTGATGAGTCTCGGCAGACTCTCTGTCACATCGCGAATCTTAGCCCCTGGAAAGCAGCAGACTTCTCTGTTTTCCCGGTCAGGGCGGCAGATAGATGACTCAGTCCTCCTGAGGAGAGAGTCCCCGACCACCACCACCCGCCTCCTTCTCTTGGGAGTGGTGGTCGTGGAACTCCCAACCTTTGGACAGTGCATCTCATGCCTTTCAACTGGTGGAGTCTCCTTTTGCTCCCTTCCCCCAGACGTATCATCTGGGCCACTCCCCGCAATGGTACCTGTGGAGAGAACATGAAAACGGTTACTTACCTGTGTCCGCGTTGCTGGTACATGGACATTCCCCCTTCTTCTTCTGGAGGTCACATGTTGCCAGATTTCTTCACCGTCCTCCTGTCCGTGCTGCGCAGCCTGCTCTGAATCTTCAGAACCTTGTGCCTGTAGAAGCATATCGTGACGTCTGTCCAGGAAATCTTCAGTTTCTCTTATGCAACGCAGGGTCGATACCTGTTGCTCCAGACCTTGAACCTTCTCTTCCAATATGGAGACCAGCTTGCACTTTGTACAGACAAAGTCGCTTCTGTCCTCTGGAAGAAAGACAAACATGGCACATCCAGTGCAGGTCACAACAGTTGAACACTCCCCATCCATATTACCTTCCTACTATGAGCTTCCTCAGGAGATGCAGTAATTACTCAGAGAAGTCGTTAGGGTGTAAGCCTCAGTGGGCTCACTCCAGGCAAACTCCCAGGCAAACTCCTGCTGTTTGCTGCTCTGCTGTCCCCCGCTGCTCAGCTGGTTCCCCACCGCTCAGCTGGTTCGCGGAGCGCCGGCTTTTTTAAACAGCCAGGCTCACCTGAAACAAACACTCCCAACTCCCGCCCTTTTCAGCCAACCAATCAAGCACTCACTCAAACTTTCAAGCTGCCCTCATTACAAACACTCCGATCCTTTCACCAAACACACACTCAGATACCCAGATACTCACCAGCACAGATCCCAGGCAAACTCCTGCTGTTTGCTGCTCTGCTGTCCCCCGCTGCTCAGCTGGTTCCCCGCCGCTCACCTGTTCCCCGTAGCTCACCTGTGTTCACTAGTCTGGCTGAAGACTGAGCTAGCCAGTCCCAGGCCAGAGGCAGATCTTTGTTCCTGACAGGGTCGACCCAAAACACGCTCTTCTTTTGGTTTTCAGAATTGCAAGAAAACTGAAAAATCCATTACTCGCTCT
This sequence comes from Chelonia mydas, assembly GCF_015237465.2. NCBI lineage: Eukaryota > Metazoa > Chordata > Testudines > Cheloniidae > Chelonia > Chelonia mydas. Next base: position 91,980,732 of record NC_057855.1, read on the forward strand.
CAGCAATACATACAACCTCAGGCTGTATTACCTTTTTTCCTGGCCCCCCCTCCTTCCTGACCAAAGCTTGAAAGAGCTGCCATGGTCAGGTATCTGATAGGCAGGGGTTGCTGGGGACCTGGCCAGAGGGCCAAGTTATAGAACAGAGACCAGCAGTGCAATGGAATGACTATCAGCAGAAGGAGCTCCGGGAGAAAGATAGCTGCGTACGCCATGCTTGGCCACAAGGAGGCGCTCCTGTGGTGAGTGGGCCTCTTGACAACATTGTACAAGGCAATACATGGATTCCACTGTCTCATTTTGGCCATTAATCAATATACAATCAATTTTTGATAAGAATATTAAAAAAGAAACAGAGCTGATTTCAGTCACACAATGGATTATCACAAGAAGACAAGCAAAACATGCTGTTCCCTTCCAGAGTGATGTTTCAAATATGTTGTCCTATTAGGGCCCGGTTTCCTAAAATTCCCTGCACCTCTTGGATCCCAGTGAAATCCGGAGTGGAGGGTGCTCAGCCCCACACAGAATGGAGGCCTATTTTGGGCTAGATTGTCTCCTGATTTTACAACTCTTTGCTTGGCTCAGAGACCTTGCCTGGCTTGCAGCTTTGTGCGCAAGGAAGAGATTGGGGCTTTATGACCAGTGCTCCCAGCCTTGCAAGTAGGAGTGTGGTGAGGGGCGAAATCAGGTCTCATCTCTCTCTTCGTACCAGCAAGCAAAGCTGGCTAAACTTGAGCAGGGGGAAGTATGCCGCTCTCCTGCATAGGGCAGACACACATTACTTCTGCCTCACCTGGGTCCGAAAGGAGAGCAAGGAAAAATTCTGACTCAGAGGTCTGTTTCTGAGTCCCACAGCTCCCTGGGGTATTGAAGTGTATGCACGACCCCTTGCTCAAGGATATACGTAAAGCAACAATCTAGCCGCTAGACTTTCTGGGCATATAACACTGAGGATGCAGTTCGGATAACTTGTCTGAGTAGGAGTGGCCTGTGTGGATAAAGGTCATGTGACCAGATGTATTGGTTCATAATCTGAGCACACAATTCATATCAAATGGCTATTGAGATCCTTGAATACATTAATCATTAATTTTGAAAACCTAATTCCTTAAAAGAAGTATAAATTGTTACTAGGAGGAATAATTGGGAAAAATTTATATATTTACAAATTATTCATATACCTCTTAAGATGACTAATAAAGCAATCTTCCTAACACAGATAACTTCCTTTATTATAAATTATGCTTTGTGCGAGAAATGCATGAGTGCATATTTCTTTTAATAATAAATGTTAGTTAAATTATAGAGGGAAAAGAACTGTAAAGGGATTTTATAGCAATAATTTTTCTCTATTTTTGGCATAATAGTTTGGCAGAGCTTTTTAAATAATCAGTTTTCTATGTTTGTAGATAAAAAGATACAAAAATTCTAAATGATTAAGCCATCTTTCTTTAAATTATCTTTTCGACTTTATCATGTCTGTTATAATTAAGAGCATGAGTTTACTGATTTAAAAAAAAAAAGTATGTCACTATTATTTCTGCATGGCTTACAGCTATTATTATTCCCTCCCCCCCCCACACAAATCTGTTTACAATCTTGTAATCGTATTTACTTCAGTGGAGAAAATGTACTAATAAATGTTAGCAGTTACATTTTCCCTAAGGGACATGTTACATTGTTATTCCTTTTTTTCCTCTCTTTCTTTTATCAGTGTACATGGTTGGCATTTAAAATAATTTAAATATATACATATAGATAATTAATCCTCTAAAGTAACATGTCATGCATATACCTTGCTTACACTGTTTTGAAGCTCTGGTCAGCTTCTGGTCAGATTTTTGTCACAGAAGCTTTTTATTAAAACCATTCACACAAATTGTATATTAAAAAAAAATCTAGCAACCACTCCTGCTCCTTGAAATATAAAGTAGTAAGCCAAATCAATTTAACAAACAGGAGTACCTGATATTCTGGTAAGCACTAGCTTGAAAGCTTTAAAAAAAAAAACAAAAACCCTTGCCATTTCTAGTGTTCCATTAGCTGCTGTGTAATCAGATCCCATCCAGTAAATCTTATCAGCAGAACAAGGTGCATGAAACTGAGCAAATTTTGCAAATCACGAGAGCTAGGCCTACTGTGAACCCATATTTCCATTTCTCAACAAATTAGCCATAGATGGATGTATTAGTTAATATAATAAGGACCCGATCCAAGTCAGTGGACAGACTTTTATGGATTTCAGTGGGAGTCAAATCAGGCATTTAAATAATCAAAAATTAGGACTGGATCAAAACGATAATTGGTCACTTGAAACAGATGGTTTGGGTTTGGACCTGTGTTTTCCCATTAGCATTAAGATCCAATTCAATAAAATGAAGAAAGAACAAGACATGAAGAAGAAAAAAGGGGAGGATGAAATTGTTTTGTTTTAAAAATAAATTGTGTTAGTTAAGTAAGTTGTGAATAGTTAGCAACTTGGTTTCTGATTTATAGCTTTACATGGAGAACTGTGGAACAAAACGCTAATGCTTTCCAGACATAGTTTACTTTGTTCCTTCTGGTAATAAGATGTGGCAATGCCCTTGTCCTCATGGATGGCATTTTATTGTGGTTTTTTAAGGTACTTGTCTAGAAATCTTTACAAGTTGCCTTACAAGTACTTACTTCTTCATATCACATTTTCTCTTGCCATAAAGGTTATCAAGTGGGCCGAATCCGCTAGAGCAACTCCTATTGCAACTCCTAGTAGGTGAGGATCTAGGAAAAAAATATCGTATTTAGAGCCTGATTTTTAAACCAATCTTTGTGGTGCATCCACAAATAGTTAATTAGATGGCCCCACTGATACATACTCATATCAGGTTGCTTGACACCTGCCATCATTTGCACCTACAAGTAATTGCATCCAGAAGATTGTGGGCATTAAATGGGAGGCTGGTTTTCAAAATCAGCTATTTCACGTCCTGAGTAAATATCATCTGCTTTATAAGTAAACTACTACTTTTTGTGAGTTCAAATGATTTCTGTTTTGAAAAGTACCTTAATTAAAAGGGACTCTTTTCATCTTAGGTTATTATTGTGGTAGTGTGTAGAGCACCCTGATCAAAGATCAAGGTCCCATTGTGTATAGAGTCTGACCAAAGGCCATCGAAATCAGTGGAAAGTCTTCTGTTAACTTCAGTGGACTCTGGATCACAAATAACAAAAGATGGTCTCTGCTCCAAAGAGCTTACAATCATAAGACAAAAGATGACGGATGGATACAGCAAGCAGACAAGGGCAGCAAAAGGTAACAGTGAGACAGTTATGTTTAGAGTAATAAGGAGTTGGCACAACATACCAGCTGCCTAATCATTGTCAAGTAGTTTGTAGGCATCTTGTCACAGGTAGGTATATTTGTGGTTTTATGATCTAGGACACATTGACAGATTTCTTTATGTATTTTGATACACTTTCAAAAGCTGGCATATTTCTTTGTTGTGGGATGGGTGTAGAAGAAAGTTGGAGCTATACATTTACTCTGCTAATTCTGCCTTGGTTTTAGAAGGGCATGACATTATGTTCAACTGAATGTTTAATAATACTGTCTTCCTTGACAGGCTTTATTCGACAAATATTTCTAGATGCCTGTATCGAATCTCTGTTACACTGTCATCTGATTTGAAAGATGACGGTCCTTATATAATTTGATTTAGTGAATAACATCGATTGCTCATGAGCTGCCATCTTGTTGACAAAGGAATTTAAGTGAACTGACCTTTCCTTTATTTGTTTGTGGTGGTGTTGTAACCGTGTTGGTCCCAGGATATAGAGAGGCAAGGTGGGTGACAAGATTGTCTCTCACCAGAAGAGGTTGGTCCAACAATAGATAGTACCTCACCCACCTTTCCTTTATTTGATTTTTCAGAAGATGTATTTGTATGTATGTGTATTGGCTGGTGGCCAGTGCCGTATGGACTACTAACCACAGGATAAATATGACAGGGACAGTGGTATAGAAAGCTTCTTCATACTCATCAAAGTGCTTCAAGTCTAACTGGGGTGGGAGACGTGGGGAACCAACTCTAGGGGTGAGAGTTCTCCTCAGTTTCTCAGCAAACATTAGATGGTTGCAATTGATCTGGACTGAATCTGAATCCATGTACTTGAGGTGAAAGTCTCCATATGCCATTCTGTATTTCTTGAGAACATTATGAACTCCTTAATTTTCAAAAGTGAAATTTGAAGTGTGACATTTAGGGAGACTACAAATGAAAAGATTAATTAAAAAATAACACATCTGTTAAAATATTGGCTTTCAGGATACCAATTAGTAGGGTGTTGCCCTTTCATGGAAAGGATCAGACACCAGGCACATTTTAGAGCAATCTTTTCATTTTAATTGGAGGAGCCTCTCCGGTTACTTGCAATTTCAATTGTAATTGTAATTACACTTAACTGTAAAATATACTTGTAATTTCATTTTCATTAAGGCCACTGTCACTTGTTAGCACGCCAGTAACTGCAACAGTTAGATTAGTGCATGTACATGCTATTAACTAGTTAGAGTATTTTTGGTACAGTTTAATATGCCATTAGAATGCAGTACACAGTTCTCACTATACAGACTTCAACATGTACTTGAACGTGTGTGTGAGCTCCGATTTCTTTTGTGGTAACTTTAAAGTGACAAAGACTAAAGTTTTAAAACTTCTTGCTGGAGTATTATCCCTTACTGTTTGTACTCATTCTTTATGCCAGGTTGGCCAGACAGAAGCTAACAGGTTTTTCTCTCTACATTTGTCATTTTCACAGTTAGAAACAAAACCCCCTGAGAAATGGGCCCAAGCCCAAACTCTCTGGACGTTTGGATCCAAATTCAGGTCTGAACATTTTCAATGGCAAAATAGTAAAAGTGTATCCCTATTATGAATTTTTTAAAAAGTCAATGCATCAAACCATCTTTAAGCTTTCATAGGTTCAGATCCATATCTAAATTTTCATCTCTGGCCATTGGCTAAAATTAGTCGGTATTGCTGTGGTTCTAAAAAACCATAAACATTTTCTACTAGCAACCTTACATGGGCATATAACATTTATTACACTGGCTAGGATCTTTGGCCCATGATGTCTATTAATCTGCTTTTGGGTGGGAATACTTGATACTTCAGAGAAAGGTCCCTTCCCCTATTGTGGAATGCTATGATTAGAGAGTTGTTCCTTACAGACAATTGTGAATAGACTCAACTTATTTTTGTTTTGGAAGCTTGCAAAGGGCAGCTTAAATGTGGCTTTAAGCTACCTTTATACACTCCCAGTGCTACATGGCTGTCTTAGCCCTGAGCCAATCCTGAAGGCTGCTCTATCTATGGGTCTTCAGGGGAAGCCTTTATGGTACTCAGAGGTCATGGGGGAGCAGGGATCAGCCTTTCCCCAGCTACCTCTTCTGCAATGGTTGGGCTGGGGGGTGGGGAAGGGGAATAGGTAGAATTGAGACAGCCACGGATTCTCCAGCATAAGAGGTGGATTAAGCTGCTTTATGGCTCGTCTGTGCTGCTCAAGTGGAGCTAAGCACCTAACCCAGGAAGTACAGTTCACCAACTATCCAGTGAAACTGGCTATATACAAGTTGCTGCCAAATGTATAAAGTAAACAAAATAGTACCTCCTCCCTAATAAAAAAAAATTCTCTCTCTAATCTTTCAGCGATAATGGTCTTAGAAGTTATTTGTAACCAGAATAGGAGCAAAAATGTGATTTCCCCAACCCCCTGGGTTGATGGTGTCAGATTAAGAAGAGCATGATACATGATTACCCCTATCTTATCTGTTTTAAATATAAATGCTCTTACTGGTCCCCAGATCATCTGGTCTTTAAACTAATGGCATTCCCTTGTGAGCCCAAGAGAAAACGAGTACATTAAATCCTTTTTTTGTGGTGTCAAGGACTTTAGTTGAGCTCTTACAAGATCTTGCACATGCTTATTTAAAACAAACCCGATGGCACGGGAGAGTTTTCAGAAATACTTTTTTCCCCCTTGTGCTCATTAGCTATTTATCTTGGATTTTCAGGTTAGCGGTAACATTCCCCTTGTGTCTGGATGTAATTTTCTTAATATTCCAACTGAAATCTTTATTAGATCTTTAATGCACTTATTACACTTTTTTGTCTTTCAAACAGGAGCTATTTGAAATATATTCTACCTTCACTCCTTTGCTCCAATGATTTATTTTGTTTGGGGAACACAGTTTATTGCCCAATGAAAGACTGAAGTTTGAATTTTTTTTCGAAGCAAATCTACAGTTTCCTGCACTAATTAGAGCATTGGGCTTTTGCAGCCTACTTTAAGTCCCATGAGAAATCATGAAAAGAGGCCAGCTTTAAGTATCTCTTCTTTACTGTTTCTGAGGTTTTAAATGAAAACCTCTTTTGCTTAATGAGAATGCTACCGGTGTATTTTCATTGGGGTTGGTGGGGGGACGTCTCTGCTGCTCATGTTTCATTCGGGGCATGACCTTTTGATTTAGAAAACCTAATAGTGACTAATAAAGTATGGCCAACAATGCTCTTACATTTATTAGGGAAGCCAAGGGTCTTTGTTAAAGAATTCTGAATAAGATGAGTGATGTAGTTCACTCCAGGACAGGAGGGCATTACATAAGCCCTGAGATTTTATTGGTGAGTGGGATGCCTGGTTGAGAGTCTTTAGCACAGAGGTGAATGTTACCCACGGTGACTAAGACCTCATGCCCCAATGCTGCTATATCCCTGTGCGATACATTAAAATCCCTTGTCTGATGTTAAATATACTGGGCCTGATTTTCCAGGGACTTTGCACGTTGTGTTATCATTTGCACCAGTGCGCTGGAGGTGTAAAATGCGATCATTCTGACTTGGTACCACTTTGCCCTGGTGGAAATGTGATCACGCAAAGAGCAGGGCAATGCAGCAGCAGCAGGTCCTTTGTATCTTACTGTACGTGTACAGGAGTTGAATGCTTTTTGCTCTGGGTAGTGTCATATTCTGTGCATGTTAATCAGATGGATGTTGTCTTCCTCCTTCACTGTCAGGAACCATTAGATATGAGATTTGCTTATGAATTCTCCTCTCACAAATGTAAATCTTTTCCAGCTAGTTTTTATTGGATGAGGAATCATCATTTTATTTCAGTAGCATCAATAACTGGCATACAGATAAAGATGATGAGCTAAATTCGCTGCTGGGGTTAAGCAGGCTAATCCCACTGACGTTAAAGAAATTTCGTCGGCGTAAGTCAGCAGTTAGTATAGTCTGCTGTTTGATAGTCTGCAGTAGACATTGGATCTGAGTCAGAGGTAAACTTCATTGCAATTTATGACATTACCTCAGCATGAGATCAGAGTCAAGCCTGTAATCTGTGCTGCTTGAGTAGGAGAAGCTAGTTTGCTGTTATGTAAGAGATTTCTCCAAAAGTGACATAGAAAACAAGTCAAGTCTGTTGTTAGTTCCAGCTGGAAGGGACAGCGTGTGCCGAGTGATGCTGCCAATGAGAAAACAAGAGGTAAATTGTAAGTTTAGAAGTGTATCCTTGAGCTGCATTACCCTTCCCTTGGAATCTCCATAGCCTGTGGTGAGGAGGAGATGATGTACATCCCCCGTGCCCCTGCCTTTTCCATGGGCCTACCCACTTTCCACCCTCAGCACATATAGATGTTGCTCACGGCTCCATTCCTAGCATGCCTAATCCCTGCCCATTTCCCTGCATAGACCCTGATCTCTTGATGGACAACTTCTGGGAGTGGAGAGAAGAGGGAATGATGGTATGGAGGCAGCTGATACTTCCATTCTGTAGAAGAGGCATGAGATCCATAGATGGAGAGTTTCCTCTATGCATGGATAAGGGCATAATTAGGCCCAGTGTATATATTAATAGTGGACATTCTTACTATTATGTTTTCTTTTCTCTCCCCTTCTCTGGGCTTTGCCTCTGGAATACAACATGTAGAACTAATGTGTTTGGGAATTCCAATGCAGGTACTGAAGTTACAGTGGGCATGCTTAAAATTATCCATTTGAAAGACTCCCTTAGCTCTGAGAAACTCCCTAGCTTTAATTTCCATTAGAACCAAGAGATTGTTCCAAACTGGTGGACCATTTTAACGGTGCTCAATGGATATTCTCTTTCTTTAAACTTTAATAAGCCTATGTTAAGGTAACTCTGATAGGACACACAGAAACCGAGAGGAATGATTCACATAATATATAAAAAATAGGGAATGTGGGGGAAAAGCACAGGTCAAACCTAGATGAATCATCCAGTGAAATTTAGATGTATTGAAGTCTAAATATCCCAATCTGTTTCCATGGTGATGTTACTTAACTTGAGGGCTCACTGTCTGAAAACGGCTGTAAATCTTTCATGTCCAATTGATGCTGCTGTGGTTGCATCCTCATGAAGGAGGCGGCTCAGGAAGGCTAACAACACCACATGAAGATGAAATGTTTGTGAATCTTATGGGAAGAAATTAAAGCTTCCCTTTGATACTGAGTTTGGTGTATATGCCGGAAGCCACCAAAAATATATCCTCTTACAAGTCTGCCTTTTCATTTCAATATAATTATTTCCTGATATTTTTTTCCTGCGGATTTCTGTATTGTTACCGTATTAAAAGGTCAAAATGCCAATCAAGTGTTCCCCTTGTTTAAACATTTTCCATAAGTGTTTCTGCATTGATTTGAATAAATTATTCATTAAAAATGTTCCCCAGGCCTTGCTTTCCATTTGTATAAGTTCAGACTTGAGATAAAATTATACTGTTATTGCCTCTGAGTTTTTATTTCAAACTTTTTATTATGAATAGCTTGACTGCAATGTAAACATCAGGATACTCATACTTGTCAGTCTCAAACACTAAAAAATCTTTAATGACAAAAACTGACTATAAAGAGCCTCTGAAATACTGTAGAGAGTTTTATTTAACTAGTGATAAAACAAATGTCAGTCATGAGAGCCTTGAATTGCTAAATTGCAAATTAATAAGAATTGCTACAAATATAACTGCATTGCTTCAGAGTACAGTGGTAGAGACTATCTGCACTCTTCATCTCCAAAAGACAGAAAAACTAAAGAGGGTATTTGTTTTAGAGAATCATTGGGAAAAAAGTATATTATTAAAGAAATGGAATGCATGGTTATTAGTGGTTTGATCTGGAACAGTATTTTAATAAGCCATGATCATGTACACCACAATCAACAGTGGATCCTGAACTTGGAGCCTTCCATACCAAAACCACAGTCCTCGACTGACTGCGTAAAAGGAGAACTTCATCGGGTGGAAGTATCAAGTACAGCAATTATAATGTTATGTACAGCTACTAGAGGGAGACTTGGTCATGTAGACTAAGCCAACGTATTTGGCTAGGATTAATTTGAATTTGGTTTATTTTTCCAGTTAACTATGACATCTTTGATAATTTTGTGGTAGACTTGTATGGTGTGTGCAAAGGTTTGCAATGGCTGAGGTTTCATGAAAATCTTTTTTTTGTTTGGGTTCCCGTGGGGCTTGCAAACCTGTGTTTCATTTTCAAATTTGCTGTTTGAACAGAGACTCAAAGCAAAACTCACCCAAACCCAGAGTTCTGATAGCTCAGTGGTTTGCATGGTTCAAACCAGAGCCATAAAATGGCCCACTTTGCTCTTCCTTGGTTCAACAAAAAAACTATGAAACTATTTAATGAACCTGATCTGTGGTGAACTCTCCAAACTCAAGAGCATTTCGCCTGGTTCCAGGTTTTATTACAGAATTTGACAAAGCTGTGTGTTTTAGTGCAAAGGTCCCATTGAAAGTCTACATTCATTGCAGTATGTGATTTCAAAATAAAACAGATTTGGTGTTTGATCTCAAAGACTGGTAGATAATGTGAGAGAAGTAGAGCATATGAGTACCAACCTTGGATAAACTCGAAGTTTTCTTGTTTTAAATTAGCTTTCTGCCCCTTGGTAGATAGTTCCCAAGAAAACCGAGCCCTTGTAACTTTTCCCTTACTTATAAGAAACGACAGTTTTATCATTTGCTTTGCTTGCAAGAAAGATTATTGATTGGATCTTAATTCTCATAGATGTATTGATTTGACCTTAATATGGCATTGATTTTGCAGTTGGATAGGTTAACTTGCTTTAGTTAGTAGTATTAAAAAGTAGTTTTGTTGTAATAGTATGCTTGTTTGATTTTATTTGTGTTTGTTTTTTTCAACTTTAATAACATCTATGAAAAGAATACAGAGTTATATTTCTTTCAGTTAGTAACACGGGCTAGAACCCTTAAGAACCTTAATGAGTTTCAGCTTGTTTCATGAGGAGCCTATTGGCTGCCCTCTAAATTAACCCTGTGGTTCTCACAATAAGGACTAATTATGTCAATCCCACCTCATTTGTGAATCCACCTTCCTATAGAGTCCTTTTTGTTATTTTCACTCCTTCTATGCCCACCCACCTGCTCTCCTTTCTCCTCCTCACTCATGCTGATGCTACCTTAAGATGAGATTCTAGCAAGTTTGGCTGTCTCACTAATAAGTTACAGATTTGTCAGTTACCCTGTTACCTGTGCCTTAGACTTCTTGGCAGACTTTGACAGGAAGTCCCAGGGCGGCAAATCTTTTGTGCTCTGGGATTTGTGCTGAAAACAATGGTGCACTATCAGTGAGTGGTGCATCAGGACAGAGCAGAGAAACCATTATAGCTGTTGGACCAAAAGATAAATTGTTGGTGATAATAATCTTGGGTGGTAAAAGGATTATATAGCACTGTTGGCCAGTGAGAGGGAGAAAGGACACTCCTTTGATTTAGAAGTTCAGTTCACGTTCTAATAAGCATCAAAACAGTTGGATGTGTATTACCTCCAAACCTTTTAACCTTCTCCCATTCCCTGTATAACCGAGCTGGTGACATACGGCATTTTCCAACCTATCCCAGACAAAGTAGCACTGTATAATCTAAGCTTTCTGTGCATTTCATTGTGTGACTGAATAGTAACGGTGTTAACATAAATATATGTGTGCTCATTAGGTGTAAAATGTATACAATCATATGTATCTAGTGAGATTAAAACATCAGTTAAAATACTGCGCTAATTTTATTGTAAATAGTCTTTTTCTTGAGTTCATGTTGCACACAATTTTTGTAACAGAAGGGGTGAGACTCTGGGGAAATATATGAACTATTTGCCTTATGAAGTTCTTAGGTGAGTTTCCATAAATCTTTTGTTGCATGGCATTTCTGTGCTGGAAATAGTCTCCTGTAATTTTGTGACTAAGTTAACTGAGGCTTGATATATTAATGGCATTGCGTTACCAGGTAATGATATTTATAATATCATTAACACCAGTCAACACTGCAATATATTACAACACTTCATACATCGACTCTAGACCATCCTGCCATTTTCTGTAGTTTGATATGTCAAAAAAAGAGCTGGTCACATAAACCAAACCAAACAATTAATTGATGGACGCAAAATTAATATTGTTTTTTTTCATTATGAACATATACTGCCTACTTTGTTTCTTACAGTTTAATGGCAACTAATGAAAGTGGCAAACTGCATGATAGCAATGAACAGCCTCAGCATCCATTGGACTTCCTGGGGAAAAAAACATTTAAATATAATTACTTTTCTAATCATCTATATTTGCCTAAAAGCAAATAGATGCAATTAGGGTCAAATTTGAAAGTATGTCTAAGGTAGTGCAAGAGAGTCTAAGGGTTTGAAAACCTCTAACCAATCAGCATGTATGTTACACCAGTCTGAACCCACTGACCCTGTGTACCTTACACGTCAACTCATAATCATCTGTGAGATCGGGGTGGGATTTTCAAAAGACTCTCAAGTCCAGATCTTGCAGCCTGTGAAATTTCTGTGCTCAGCTGAGAGCTCAGACAGACAGCGTCCCTCTGGCTTTTCCATAGCAGGGAAACAAAAATAGCGGAAGGCTCCTTGAAGTCCACTAGGGATTTCATTGTGTAATGTACCTGGAAAGCATTTATATGCTATGGTTATTGGTGCTATTGAAAACTTTATATATCTATACCAGTTTATTTTCATTTAAATCAGGGGTTCTCAAACTGGGGGTCGGGACACCTCAGGGGATTGTGAGGTTATTACATGGGGGGTTGTGAGCTATCAACCCTGAAGCCCTCCACCCTGAAGCCTCCAGCATTTGCCTCCAGCATTTATAATGGTGTTAAATATATTTAAAAGGTTTTTTTTAATTTATAAGGGGGGGATCACACTCAGAGGCTTGCTATGTGAAAGGGCTCACCAGTACAAAAGTTTGAGAACCACTGATTTATATAAACCAGTAGAACGGGTTAAAAATGAAGAAAAACTTTTGTGAAAAATTTTACACCAAAAACTGTCTCTTTTTTACATCAGAAAAGGTTGTAACTTTTCAACCAGCACTTTTCCTTCAATATTTAAACTTTAATTTAAAAAAAAAGTTCCCATCTGTCTATTTTTAAATCAGCACTATCATTCTACTGTTCAGATAGACAGAAACAACAGTTTAAAGCCATGTCTATGCTACCAAGTGTGGTTGACGCAACTTACGTCAGTGTACAACCACTGACTTTTGTACTTGGGTGCTTGCATTGGTGCTTTATATTTGCACCATGAGTCATTGTGTCAATGTAAAATGTAGTGAATCATAAGTAGTTATCCCAGCACTCCCCATGCCACCATGCCTCAATGCCTTGTGGGGCACTTTTGCAGTGCTTTGTGGGATAGCAGCAACTGGGTGCATGAATTTCTGGGAGATAGAGGTCTAGTTCCCACCATCCCACTTTCTTCACCCCCGTTCTGCCAACTGTTATGTTGTGGGCTGTTATGTTGGAATTTTCCAAGAATTGGAAAGGCTGCTGAGTCCAGGATGGGCATGTACATCAGGAATACTCTGCAACATCTGAGTTTGTTTCTTGAGCAAATCCACGATGCTCTGGTGCATTTCCCTATATGCCTTTTGGTCCTTTTCCCTTTCAGTCCTTCTCAATGGTCACAAGCATATAGACCCTCAAAGCTCTGTGTTCACAATCCAAGGCCATAGAGGAATCGAGGATCTGGTGGAACGTATCCTCCCTAGTCCATTTCTTTCTTCTCCTGATCAGGCTCAGATGTTCAGCAGCATGGAGGAAGAACCTCTCAAGGCCATCACGCTAGCAGCTGCTAATTACAACACGCATATACACAGATTAGATTTACAGTCATGATAGAAAGGGAAAGATAAGTCTCAAAACTCCCTTACTTTATTTCCATAAATACCTTTAATAAGAAATGTTAATTTTTACTTTCAGCTTTGGAGCACCTCATTACCATTAGTGGGCAGATTGCCAGCACTTTTCACCTCTATTCGGGCCCTTGACCAACCCAATGTAATCTCATTAGCAAATTTTACCAAGTTACTTTCTCTCCTCCGCAAATCATTAAAATATACATTGAAGAATACCAACTCAGAAGATGAATAACTTATTATTAGGTTCTTTGTGCTCTGAGAAGCAGTTGTTTTTTGTAGCACTATATTTCCTATACGGCATTTTAACTAGATTTTAATCTGTGCTAGGACTTTTCTTCATATCCCAGTTATTTATTTTCCTCAATAATTTTCTTCTGCAGGGACCTTATCAAAGCCTTTTGAAAACCCAAGTAAATTATGCTTACCAGGTTGTCTTTATCTACTATTTTATTAAAAATTTCAAAGAATTCTACCAGTTGCTTTGGGTATTCTATCTCACTTTTTCAACCCTAGTTCTTCTACTATAAATGAACCTCAGCTCCAGACATATGCATGACCTGTCCACACAGATGTGGATGTTGGCGTACTTCACACAAAATGGAAACAAAATCATTCATTCTTCTTCAGTAAACATTCCTAATGAAAGTGATTGATGTCTCTCCTGCTCTGGCTCCTAGTCCTGTCCTTAGTGTCCCTCAGGTTGCAAAGGTCTTTGATAATTAAATTCCTTTGACTCTGTTTCAGTCTTTTGTTTTCCAGGGGGAGATTTCCAAAGCCACCAAGGGCAGTTAGCCAATGGGAATTGAATACCTAATGTCCATTTGTGCCTTAGTATAATCCAGGTTTTTTGTCTGCGTTCCCCCTTGCCTGGGCTGCACCCCCCCGAGAGCCACGATCAGGAGCTGGGCCTGGGGGCCGTAGCCAGGAGCAGGGCTGGGAGCCAGTGTCTGAGGCCTGGGCCGGACCTGCGGTTGGGGCTGGGGCAGTAGTGAAGCTGAGGGCAGAGCGGTACAGGGTGGTGCTTCCTTCCCACCCCCCACTCAAATAAATTGGTTAGTCTCTAAGGTGCCACAAGTACTCCTTTTCTTTTTGCGAATACAGACTAACACGGCTGTTACTCTGAAACCATTCATAATTCTAAAATTGAATGGTCATGAAAGGTGTTTCACTGATAAGCTGTGAAGAAGCAGTTGTCCTGTAGAACAGATACCATATGGGCCACAGCAGTGGAAGTTTTCTCCACCTACCTATTCATGTGCCTCACCAGGAAACGTGGCCAAATTTACTAGCCCTGTACTTTGTTGCTGCTACCAATCATCTGAGAGTGGCAGAAGACAACTCAGCAGTGTAGCCTGAGAGCAAAGAAAGCGAATAAGATTTAAGTGGGTGTATTAAGACAATAATTATCACAGTTTTAAAAAGTGAATTTATCATTAAGACTACTAAGGTAATTATATGCACAGTCCTATTTTGGCATGACATTAGCAAGTTACGTGTCCTCGCAGTATGAGTTTATGTCAGTAAAGATACTGCAAAACCAGAAAAGGCTCAGGGAAGGGCCACAAAATAGTATTAACTGCATGTGCCTTCCACTTCCATGAGGAGAGTAGTTAGAAAGACTACTTAGTTTTGAATGGAGAAGAATAAGAGGAGATAAGGACTGAGAGATTTACAATAATGAATGGAACAGATAGGCCAGCTGAGTGCTTCTTTTTGCTCTTTATCATGATAGATAAACAAGAAGAAACTTGATGAAGTTAAAATCTAAAATGGATTAAAGAACAATTCTTTTTAAATTAAAATGTACAATTAAACTTTGGAACTCACCGTCACTTGATATTGTTGAGGTCAGTAGCTAAATAAGATTGAAAAGAGTTATATATTTATTTGAATAAGACTAGCATTTGTGTTTTCACTAGCTAAAATAAAATTGCAAGGGATTATTAAGTCTCGTACTACAGGACACACGCAAGTAACCAGCTGATGTCAAGGAGAAGTTCCCCCCATGCTGTCATCTTGTGTGATTAGATTCATCATGTTGGGTTTATACTCTGTCATTCCCTGAAATGTTCAACATTTGCCACAGTTAGTTACAGGATACTGGACGAGAAGGGCCAGTGGTCTGTTTGGAATGACAATGCCGATGTTCCAATGATCCCTACATGAATATAAGTGTGAGAGAAACACTGATTATTATTATCTGTAACTGTGAAAAACAGGTTGTTAGAAGTGTGGGATTAAAGAGGAACAGGATAAATTGTTTTCCATGGACACTGAGGGTAGAACAAGAAATAATTGGCGTAGTTTGCAGCAAGGTTAAATATAAACTTTCTAACTCTAGTGATTGTTAAATACTAAAATAGGCTTCCAGGGAAGGTTGTGGAAGCCCCATCATTGGAGGATTTTAAGAACCAAGTCACACACACATCTGTCAGGGATGGTCCTGCCTCTGGGGAGGATGAACTAAATGACCTCTTGAGGTCTCTTCCAGACATCCTTTTCTGTGATTCTATGAATATAATGAGTCAGATTCACTCCTGCTCTGATTACCAGAATGGTAGCGTTCTACCCCCATTTTGAACAAGTGTAGAGGACTACAAAAAGTGCCGGGCAATGGTGAATCGAGCCCAAGATATGTCTGTGCACATTTCAATTTAAATCACTGAATGAGTCTAATCTAGGGTTAACATTAAATTAAACATTCAATGGCATTGGCTTAAAGGCTTTAAGAGATCAGAAGGCAAAGCTTTAAACATATTAAGACTAAATTACCCTTGTTTGGAAACTTTCTCAGGCTTTTGTTAGTCATGAAAGCAAACAGCTGTTTAGCAGGACTTGCATGGGAACCTTTTATCAAGCTCCTGCCACAGGCTGGATAGTGATCAAATACATCAGCAGATTTACATCTCTCTTAACCAAAGCCAGAAGATTTTTAATCATTAAAATGTGATTACAGAAAAGCAAAGAGGTCAGTAGCCCAAAATAAATCTATGCGTTAGAAGGACAATTTGCATGAGTTAAACCTGGTAAGAGGTCCCTGCAATTGAATAGCTCTCATAGCTCCCATATTACCATGTACACAATGAAGTCACTGCTTGTAACGCCCTGGGATTTCCTCAGCTAGAGATGCTAAGAATGTGCAAAGTTTTTTGATTTATTATTAATTTACTGTAAATACATTAGGGCACAAACTCTTCTGAGCACGTTCCACTGAGTTAATGATCTACAGAAGATTAATGGGAAAGTTTGAATGTCATCTTCCATGGAAAAATTCAACAGTTTCTATTATCACAAATCACCAATCTCCTGTGGGACATCGGCACAAGATTGCCACTGGCATTTTCACCAGCTCCTGTAAACCAGTGATGCACTGATATGAAGTGTGGGAAACCCCAAATTCAAGGCTACTGTAGATTCACCATAATGTTTTTGAAAGGTTTGGATTGTTTTAAAGAGTGATATTTTTATAAATGCAGAAGAGAAGTTCCCAGGTAAACATACTTGAGGGACACCTGGCTTTAAAAGGGTGTCTAATTCTGGGTCTGCAAAAATGCCTGTTGGCTTGTTTATAACCACGTAATTGTGCACATGTCTAAATCCAACTAACCAATTTACACAGGCTACATAGGTATGATCATAAGTTTAGACCCTGACCTTGGCACTTTCATTTTAAAATTGGAGATCATCAATGAAAATTTGGCCCTAAAAAGTAGGGCTTCATTTTTTTAGTACAGCAATGTAGCTATGTTGGTTTAGTTTTCATAGTGTAGACGTAGTCTACCTCAGCATAGCAGGTTAGGCTAAGAAAGGGGTATAATAGCTTTCTCAGCCCTACTAAAAACAGGAAGAAGTTACCATCTCATGGGCTTGTGGGAGTCCTTCTTAGTGGGTGGCGACTCACCAGTGAGCAACAGGAGGAACAGGCCTCAGACATTTCTGGGTTTCCCAACATTTGTTGGGAGACGAGGTGCTCAGCCCAGAAGTCTTCTATCCACCGCTTCTAAAAAGCAGACTCTTTCCTCTACATGCCTGAGCAAAAGAGAGAACACACAACAAATGCATTTTGCATAAAAATCTCTCATTTGAACTGCATTAATATCTTCTAAAAGGCAGGAAATTGCATTCAGCATTTCAAAACTTTCTCCAGGAGGAGGCCCTGGTCCTCTTGTGTTTATTTGTTTTGACATCAGTAGGGATGCTCCATCCTGATTGAGTAAATGGTGGAATTTTTAGGTAATGAGAGTGGAAAAAATACCCATATCCTTTTGCTTGGCTAACTATGGTCCTGCTCCCTGGGGAGATGAAATCCTTTCAAATACATTTCTCCCCTTCCCTCGGCTGCAGCCCATCATCACAAGCTTAATACCACACCTCATTACCACATACCACCAAAACCTTTGTCAATACCCCCAAAATGCAGTGAGTTTTCCCTCCTATTTTGATCTATTTTAACCACTTAATTGGCTTACTCCTCCTGCATTTAATAGTGAAGGAGCTATAGAAGGTTGATAATATAACACAAACAGAAAATGGTGTTTTATGGCTGTGAACATATGTTTCTTTCTAAGAGTTCTTGTTTAGCAACTACCCAACAATGTATTTAGTCATTCCTATTGTCTTTTAAGACCTGATTTGACTGACCTGCTTGGTTACAGAAGAAACTGTGAGGCTGGTAGGCAACTTGAAAGAGAGCAAGCAATCTGTGACTCAGTTAAGAAGGAACAAAGGGAATACTCTAGGGACAGACTGACTGTGTCCTGGAGTGGTGCTGTAAATATGATCCATGTCTACTAGTTATAAAATGTGGCAATTTATCTATGTATTGACTGAAACACAATTTTTAACAGTTGGCCGAAAACAAAATGTTTTAAGGGCACAGAAGTGAACCATCAATTAAAAAACAAAACAAAACAACTTCATTGCAGTTCCCTCATTATGAAATTATCAGTTTTAGCATAGTAGCTCTCTATACAAGTAAGTACACTTTATCAATGTTTTCAGATCCTTTCTTACATAGCATGCATAAATATATATCAGGAACTTTTTAAAGGTGCATTGGAGACAGAATGATAATACTGTGGAATATGAAAGTGTAGTAGGATTTGTTTTATTGCAAGTGATGCTTTTCTATTCTTCAGACCATAGGGAAGCAATTTCCACTAGGAATTAGGGTTCAGTACTAGGTTTTAATATCTAGTTAAAAAGAGTTCTGATTAAAGCAGGGTTTGGCAACCTTTGGTATCTGGCCCATCACGGTAATCCACTGGTAGGCCGCGAGACTTTTGTTTATGTTGACCGTCCGCAGGCATGGCCCCCTGCAGCTCCCAATGGCTGTGGTTCGCTGTTCCCAGCCAATGGGAGCTGAAGGAAGTGGCGGCCAGGCCCACACCACTTCCCACAGCTCCCGTTGGCTGGGAACAGAGAACCTCAGCCACTGGGAGCTGCGGGGATCCATGCCTCTGGATGGTCAATGTAAACAAAATGTCTTGCGGCCCACCAGTGGATTACTGTGATGGGCTGCGTCCCAAACGTTGCCGACCCCTGGATTAAACCATCTGTGAGTTCTTTGTCCATTTAGGGCTTGATCCAAAGCCCATTGAAGCCAGTGACTCTTTCCATTGGCTTTAGTGGGGTTTGGATTAGGCCTTTAGAGAACTGCATTCATAAAAAATTCATGACTGTCACAGAATAATAGAAATGTACTGCTGGAAGGGACCTCAAGAGGTCGTCAAGTCCAGCCCCCTGCATTGAGGCAGGATCAAGTAAACTTAGAGCATTCTGTCAGATGTTTGTCCAACTTGTTCTTAAAAACCTCCAAAGTTGGGTTTCCGCAACCTCCCTTGGAAGCCTATTCCAGAGCTTAACTACTTTATAGTTAGAAAGCATTTCCTAATATCTCACCTAATTCTCCCTTGCTGCCATGTCCACCATCTCACCCACTTCTTCCTTTTGGGTGACACTGATCTACTTTGAAGCATTACAATATCAGTCTTGAGCACCCCAGCCCTACAAACATTTCTGTGCTGGAGTAATTTTACACATCTGAATAATGCCAGTTCAGTGTTTGCAGTGAAGAAGTGTTTGTAAGTCTGAGGCCATAGTGTGCAAATTAAACCTGTTCAAGGTCTTTTGACCGAGTCTATTTTTAAATGATTCCAGTAGAAAACAACTGCAACTTGTGTTTTGGGGCATGTTTGGATACTTTTTATGCATTTCCTACTCTCATCCTTCTCAAATAACCAGAGTTGCCTCCAAGGTGTATAAAATATTGTGGATAGGACTACACCAACATTGTCAAACTGAAACTGACAAAGATGTGCGACCTAGTTTAAATTACACAGAAAGTGGAGAAAGAAAACCCAGTGAGGTTTGCAACAGCCATAGCAGGGAAATATTAAAAGCTGAACTGAAAAACTGCTATCCAGCATAATCTTCGAAATCACTACTCTGCATTATATTGCCCAACATCTCAAAGGTGTTACTAATTTTCCAGAGATCTGATCCAGAGAGATACTGAGCTCCATTGCATGTTGCAGATGTTCATGACCTCTCCGGATCAAGCTCCAGCTTTAGTTCTCTTTGTAAAGTGGTAGTTTCTCAATCCCTTGAAAAATGACTATGCCTGGAAAGGCTCAAACAACTAATCTCTGAGGTATGTGTAAACACAGAATCAAACAATTCTGAATCATTCAGATGCAAGTGGGAACTGAGGCATCCCTTGAAGTGAGGCTGCCTATGGAAAATTGATCTGTTGATCTATTTGATCTACCAAAACCCTAAGATAACTGCTGAGAAAATTACACCGTCACAGTCTAAAAAGACTCCATGTCATTATGAACAAATCTCTCTTGGTTTAATCCAAACTCAGCTGTTACTAGAGGCTCAAATTAAATTCAAAAGGTCAAATTCTACCCTGATTTACACTCCATTTGGTTTAAACACTGCAAGTCAGATTACAATTTGGCCCAACATTTTGATAGTTGGAATCATTTTTTTTTCTTAATTGGAAATTTCTGATTAATTCATGACAAAGGAATTGTATTAGAATGTATCTGAGGCATTGCATTTAGGGTACTGTTATGCTCTGTAAATGAGGCATCATAAGATACATACTAGGAAAAAGCTGTGATTCGTTATGTTATTATAAACTCATAACAACTGAACATATCAAAGGTATCTTGATGCACCACTGAACTTTCTGAGGAAATAATACCTAACATAAAGCCCTTCACCATCCTCTCTCTGCTCCTCCCATCTAAGCCAGTAGTTTTTCAGTAGGTTTGATTTTGCTATGTTCTGTCATGATGGAAGTGTGCAAAGATCACTCGTGCTTTCCAACATTGAATCTGTAGGTACTGATGGAAATAGATTGAATGGGCACTAGAAGAGGTGCCAGCCTGGTTGCTTTGCACTGGTATCCTGTCCCCACTCCTGCTTTTTGCTACATTTAAATCTGAGAGAACTGTCTGCAATAATTTATTCTATGGACTTGGGGTGAGATTTTTCCAAAGCCTGAATGACACTTGGGTGCCTAACTTCAGTTGATTTGCAATGGGAGCGTGGCACCTAGCTGCTCCTTGTGTCTTTGAGATTCTTTCCCATAGCGTCTTTTCCTCCCCCATGTTGTATCTGTGAGTGGTTTGTGAAATCCTCAGATCTGAATTTTTCTCTCTGGATTGATTCCTATGAGTTGCATAGTGGATGATATCAAAGGAAGTATCAGTCACACCTTGTTTACTTTATCACTTAATATACAAAGTTCTCAAAATCACCTCTTTCAGCAGTATCTTCAAGGTCCAACCCCACAAACCTTTACTTCACCGAGTAGTCCCAGTGACTCCAATGGAATTGCTCATGAGACAAAGGACAGCAGTGGGGCAGTGTGTGAAACATAGGCACTGATACTTACACTGCAGTTGGTTTTCCTCAAACATATCCAGTACATGGATATTCTACTTGGGTCTTAAAATATTTTATTATACAGTTTTGCCAACTACAATTCAGAGATATTTTTGTAGGAATTCTGTCCAATAATTCCCATACTATTATCTTTAGTAAAATGTTCATTTTGGCTGATGTTTAACCCATTTTTTGCTGTCTTTTTAGCACCTATTCTTACTTTAAGATGGAAGATATTTTACTATGTAGCTTAGGTATTTAACTGCAAACACTTAAACTTTAGGGCTATGAATATGTTACACATCTCTAGGTATGAATCATCTATGCCAAGCATCACATTTGTACTTAATGCTAACATTTCTGCTCATTTAATGATGGGTATCAAAAGTTGTATATACAACCCTCTCATCTAATATTGTATCCTCTTTAGCCCATTGGTAGCAACTTTTAATGCTATTTTATAATTGGATAAATACTCTTACATTATTTAAAGACTGGGTGACATAATTTTGGAACTAAACTTGAAACACATGACAAGTATGAAATACTTTGTGTCTGATTACTTTTGTCAAGGTAATGTAGACATCAAAGAAGTAGACCTCAAAGAGAACATCATCAGAGCCTGAGCCTAACCAGATCCAGTGGTAGTATGCTGTCCTTCACAAATGCCAGATTCTCAGCTGTGCATGCGCTCAATGCGTATTATGGCAGTAAGACAAGTCAGTCAGTAAGTAATTGGCATTTCAGTGATTGGGTCTGGACAGGAGAAGGCAGGACAGACTCAGGGGGTCTTCGGTCTTTCAGACTTCAGGCAGGATTGAAGGCACTTTGGTTCCGTTGGGGATGTCTTCTCCTTGAAGTTCCCCAGTTTGACTTCTTCCCCAAAGGAGTTCAGAAGCAAAACATAATGGTGGCTCTGTGTAGTGTGGGTAAAGGCAAGGATCTGGGCAGCATACCTCCTCCACAGCCCTTCCCCCCACATGATCCTACTTGCCAAAGCCCTGTTCACCACATGGTCCCTAGTACCCACTACTGCCCTCTCTCCCCATCTCTCCCTCCTACTATAGGTCTGCTTCCCCCACCAGTCTTACAACAGCCACCCCTGGAGAGCCCCACTCCGCACCCCAACCCCCAGCTGCAGCCCTGCATCCATCAGTGTCATCCACAGCAGAACCCATCTGTATGCTCCTGACAAGAACCTCGCTCCTGACATGCCCTCTCTTTCCTCACCCTCTCTGTTCCCCTCATGCCAGAGTCCAGCACTCACAAAAGAATGATTTCCAACCTCAGAAAGATTAATACAGTTTACCCATAGATTATTTCAGAAGTCTGTGATCTGTTGTTACCCCCTAACCAATTCTATGTTCAGGATTATGGCACGTAGTGGAGAACCAAATGTTCGCATTGTGGATGGTTGTATGTTGGAACCATAAAGGAGTTTGTTGTGGATGTGAGGAGTTTGTGGGTGCCTTTGGGTGTGATGATGTATGGATTTCAAGACATGTGAATTGAAGTGGATGTGACTGTCCGTTGTTGCTGTAACTGCTGGTTTTCTTGATTTTCACGGATTGAGTTGATAGGAAAGTCACTTGAACAACTTTAATTGTAAGTTAATGATGTTTTCGTGTGTGTAAATTGCATTGCTGCAGGAGGTGGTGGAATCTCCTTCCTTAGATATTTTTAAGGTCAGGCTTGACAAAGCCCTGGCTGGGATGATTTAGTTGGGGATTGGTCCTGCTTTGAGCAGGGGATTGGACTAGATGACCTCCTGAGGTCCCTTCCAACCCTGATATTCTATGATTCTATGATTTCCATAAGGTCATGTAAGGGCCATAGCTTTATCATCTGTTTGCTACCACACTACCCCAGCTGTGTGGGGTGGAACGCTAGCAGATGTGCCGGCTCTGGGAACTGAGGCTGTCCCTCTGCACACATTAACTGAGTCCAAGCAGCAAAGTTGCGGTGGAGAGGTGAGGGATCAGATTTATGCATTATGTGTGAGAGCAAGGTCAGTAACAGAAGTTGGTCAAGCTACAAATCAAAAGGCATGAGAGAAAAAACATGAGAAAGAAAGTAAATGAGTCAACAAATGGGCCTTCCAAAAAGGCATTGCATAGACTTTCTCTCCACTGTGGCTCCTAAGCCCTGCGTTGCACGAAGAGGGATATCCAGCTTTTCATCCAGGATCTATTTTTTCCCCATGATCTAAATAATCGATATTGCATAACTTACCTCTATCTCCTCTGGCCCGTGGAATCTAGGGTGGCTCTTTGCTAAGGGACATATGATCCGGACATGCCCTTTAAAAATATAATACAGTATGGTGTTTTTTTCATTCATTGTTGTAATAAATGGGCTGTCATGACTCACAGGCCTCGAACCCACATCCACAGGAGCAACCATGCTGCAGGCAGCCAAATGGCTGCTCCACTTGGCTACCTGCTGATAACTGTTGACCTGGGACCCATGAAGCCCAGCCCCAGTTTGAGGCTGCCCCTCTGATGCCCCATTGGCAGAGTCCCAGAGCAGCCGATTGGCCTTCCTGGGAACAGGAGCAGGAAGCTGTCTGAATAACTGGGGTCCACCCTGCTCTGGACTGTGTGCTTTGTGCTTCTTGCTCCCCCTCTCCTTACCCCTGCTAGACTTCCCAGTGTCCTGACCCGGCTTGGCTCTGGACCTCTGACTTGTGGTTCTGATGTCTAGTATGTCCCCTGCCTCTGACCTCCTGGTATCCGGACCTAGGCTGACTCTGGTTACTGATTTGTGGTTCTGATCTCCCGTCTGTCTCTGGCTTCTGACCTCCTAGCATCTTGACAGTGGACTGTGGCTCTGACCACAAGGTCTGGCTACCCATGACCCAGGCCTGACTTGGCCTCTGTGATGCTCAGAGGCATTTTGAATCCTCGTCGTTTAAAATAGTAGATATCAAAGTTACAGGTATGGTGGAAAGTTTGTATACAAATAAAGTGCTAGATTGGATAGCTCAGACCCATCTGCAGTCCAGGTTTAAACCCATTATCCAACAGGGCAATGCACTTTGGCTAGAGATGGGTCTATAAAAGCCAGTGGATGGTCCATCCAGAGGGCAGAAAAACTTTCCCGACGTTTCTTTTGTTTTAAGAAAACTTGATGGGGAAAATAGTGTGAGGGATATTGGAGTGAAGGAGGTGGTACTTTCCAGCCAGTGTTTCCATTCTTATCAGCTAGACCCTTGCTTTGTGGGTTTTTTTTTTAATTGAGTGCAACTTAGTTTGGTTCCAGGTGTAGACCTTTGTCTTGCGCTGTTGGGTTCCAGATAATAGCATTCCCAATGTCACAAAAATATATTACATTATTGTTATTTTGATTATTATTATTATTATTATTATTACTATTATATTTTATTATATAGGGGTATTTAGTAGCATTAGACGACATTAAAATATGGCATTTGTTCTGCAAACTAATGTTAACGTAGCTAAGGTAAGGCTTATCGGTACTTGTGATTGCCAGACTGCTTCAAAACGCTCAGAATGCTTTTTTCCACAGTGTGGTTATGTGTGCTAATAACAAGAGCTCATTGTTTGCGGTGGATAGGTAAAGCTCTGGTGAATAATAACATTTCCCTCCACCAAACAACACATTTGAATTGAGCAACATTCATATAGTAGAGCCCTGGGCATGAAAATTGATGAAGGATGTGCAGATCGCTTTCATTCTCAATGAAGATTTGCCGGTATCTTGAAGTATCACATCGCTTCTTTGTGGAAGTTCCTCATCTGGTATAATGGCTGAAGTGGGGTGTGTGTGTATGGTCACATGGGAAATAGTGTCTGCTCAGAATGCAAAAGCAGAAAGACAGTACAGTATCCACACAGTATTAACATTATATTGTAACTCTATAGTCTACGGATAACCATTTCAAAAGTACATAAGTGATTTAGGAGGCTAAGTCTCTTTGCTCCTAATTCACTTAGGAATGTCACGCAAAGTGTTATTCGTCCATACCTACATCCACACAAACCTACTTCTTTATTGTGTTAATATACAAAGTGATATGAAACTTCCTAGGACAAGCTTGCTTCATTAAACATTTCAGCCTGGAAAATAAAATTTTCTGAAAGTTTTAAGTGGCTAGAAACAGGGGGTTAGAATAGAAGCCTTTATGCAGATCTAACTCTGATACAACTTTTAGTGAATTTATCAGATTTTGGATGTGAAGGGTGGAGAAGAGTAGTACAGATTTTATTTCTTCTGACTCTAGCGCCCTGTCGTCTTTCCTTTACGTCTTCCTAACAATATTCTACACTTCTATTGAATCTTTCATTCCAGGATCACAAAGCATTTGTAAACATTAGTTAAGTCTCACAACACTCTGGGGAGGATGTTGGTGTTCTTTCCATTTTACAGATGAAAAAAATAAAGGAGTTAAGTGCCTTGTCCAAAATTATAGCAGGTGTCAGTGCAGAGCCAGCAGAAGAAATCACAGCTCTCTGGTTACCCATCTTGGGCTTTGGATCAGGCACTAAATAAACAACTCTCCCTTTGTTAGTGGGAGCTCCTGTTCTAATTGCCACAAAACCATTTATCTTTTTCCAGGGTTTCTTGTCATCTCCAAATCTCCCCAGCGCACATATTTAAAAAAAGCATCGTGAACAATTTCACATCACCCTCTCCCCTTCGCTGATAGGAGATGACTCTAGTTTTTCTGTGTTAAGAAAATGACTTCCTATCTGCTGATTGTAATCAAAGGATTGCAGAACATTTCAGTAGATGTGCCTAGTTAGTAAATGCAAACAATTCTAAAATTATTGTGGAGACTTGGTTCTGAAGCTGTGGTAATGTCTACACTAGTGGTTCTCAAACTAGGGCTGCCGCTTGTTCAGGGAAAGCCCCTGGCGGGCCGGGCCGGTTTTTTTACCTGCCGTATCAGCAGGTTCACCGCTCCCGGCCAATGGGGGCTGCGGGAAGTGGCGCAGGCCGAGGGATGTGCTGGCTGTCCTTCCCGCAGCCCCCATTGTCCTGGAGCGGCGAACCGCGGCCAGTGGGAGCTGCGATCAGCCGAACCTGCGGACGTGGCAGGTAAGCAAACCAGCCTGGCCTGCCAGGGGCTTTCCCTGAACAAGCAGCAGCCCTAGTTTGAGAACCACTGATCTATAGTATGGCTTAGGTGTGAATAAACCACCCCCTTGAGCAACGTAAATTATATCGACATAATATTCCACTCCTCATTTAGTTACTGCAGATTAACACAAGTACAGTCTCCCTCATTTCATACCCGTAAATTTGGTGTAAAGTTAAAACATGTCACTCCAATATTATGCAATTTTTTTCATTTCAGATTTTGTGTGATAGAGAGATTTGCCTTCATGCATTTCTGAATATCCTATTCCACTAATAATGTAGAAATCTGATAAAGGTTAATTTAGCATTGTTATGTGTGTAATAAGTGCTCATAAGTAAAAAATCTGTCACCAAATTCCCTGAAATCTGTTGAATTTTAGGATTTTTTTTTAAACCCACATATTTTAGGTACTAGGTACTATTTAAAAAATTCACCAGTTCCCCCCTCATTTACTACCTGATGACATTTTGGAAGAAAAAAATCCTCTGTGAAGCGTGGCCAGAAAGGGTTAAACATCCTGCAAAATAAATGAGACAAATTCAACCCTTAAAGACATGTGGGGAGATAATATTTGTGCTTTTGTGTATTTACATATATATGAGTAGGGTCAACAATGTAATCAACAGTCCCTGTCTATGCTGTATTCTGATAAGTCAAAGATCAAGAGAACATCCTAGCATTTAAATGAAGTGTAAACACGGGATATCTCTGTATTCATCTCTCTTTGAAATATACAGCAAATCGTGGGTGAATGGTGGAGGAACCGGGCAGTTGTCTTTTGTTAATTCATATAGCTAAGTACCAGTGATGGACCTCCTTCAGAGTCGCCCTAATTACCTATTGTTTCCTGAGGAACTCCAACTTGTCAAAGAAGGCCTGAAATTGTATAAAAGATCCTTGGGTTCTGATCCTGTTTATCTCAGATCTGCTTAAGCTTCATCAGGGGAAGTTTGAGTTGCTAGATGAGATTCCAGTTATGCTGGTACATCCTGAATATGATATTGGACATTGGACTATAACCTATTAACTAAACTCTAAAAGAACTCTTTGCAACTACAAAGCTCACCATTTCCGCTATGTATCTGAACCTCAAGAATTGAACTCATGTCTGTGTGTATATTGATATTTTAACCATACTCTCTATCTTTTCTTTTATATTACATTTTAGTTTAGTTAATAAGAATTGGCTGTATGCATGTATTTTGGTAAGATCTGGAATATTCATGAACCTGGGAGGTAATGTGTCCAATCCTTTGGGATTGGTAGAACCTTTTCTTTTATATGATGAAATAAGATTTTCAGAAATCTTCATCATATTTGACTTGGGCACCTAGATGGAGGCCTGAGGCTGGGTTACTTTAAGGGAACTGTGGTGTTGGTTTCTGGACAACCAGTTAGGTAATAAAGAAACTGGTTTATGCTGGCTTGGTAAATCTAAGTATTGAATTATCCACCATCTTTGGGGTTTGTCTGCCCCATTCTTTGCAGTTCACTCTAATTGGGTAACCTTGGCTGACTTCCCACCAGTCGCAACTTCAAAGAGCGAGCTTCATGTTGTGAGTTATAAGCAGTGCATAGACGAATACCTTCCAAACTAACACCTATAAAAATATTTAGAGCACTTCGTTCAGCAATTCCTTTCTTGTATAACAATGATCAGATAATGAAGGAATGGGATGTAATGGATGGATCACATAAACAAGTTTTTTAAAATTATTTGATTGAATTGTAAATCTGTTAAATAATTCCAGCATAGCAGTAGACTAGATAATAATAAAGCTTTCTAGATTAAATATAGACACCATATATCTTATGTTATTATTAGGGATGGCATGCATTCTCTCCCTCCTCTTTAGATAATACATTTCCCACTTATTTTTCATTATAACATCCAGTAGCAGTACTGGAATGTTTTAATAAACCATAGGAGACTTATTATGTATATTGGGTCAGATTCTCAGCTGGGGTAAATCAGTATAATATATATTATAAAATGGCCTTTGATAATACTCTTCAACATTTAAAAAATGTAATTGGAAGAATTACAAGTGCTAAAAAGAATTCCAAAAGGTAAAAATTAAAGTTTCTCAGCCTGAGCATAGACTCATTATGCCATCTACTGAAAGTACGAGCAATAATGTCTTAACTATTAGCCTTCATTTTACAGAATTTTCTTTTCTCTAACTCCGAGGCCTCTAGTTGTGGTGAGATGTTTTGCAGAAAATGTGGGAGCTTTTTCCCAAGCACATTTAAAATCAAATTTTCACTGTATTCTGAATTATTCATTTTTCCTATTGCTCCCGATCTGTCCACAGACGGGTTGGGATAGATCAGTTAGGAAAAGGCAAGGGAGAGGATTCTGAGGGAAGAGTCCAATAGTTCGTTGGGTAGAGTCAAGTCTGTTTGTAAAACCCCAAGCAAAAGAGCCCTCTGATCCTCCTTGGGAATTCTGGCTGCTCTCATTATACAAACAGTAATTACAACTGATATTACTGGGATTTACTTTAAAAGATTTTACAGTGTTGAAAGATACTATTATATGTATTCCCTATAAATAAAATAGGAATGCTGCTACAACTGGTAAAAATGTTCAAAAACAGAACAAACTGTTTTTCAAGTGTACCTTCCACTGTACATCATTCCTTCCCCCACCCTCTCCCTTTTCTCACTGTTTGAGCTGTGAGTTGGGCCATTTCCTCTTAGTTACACTGGTGTAAGTCTTTAGTAACTCTACTTGAGGTTAATGGAGTTACTTCAGATTTATAGCAGTGTAACTTGGAGCAGAATTTGGCTTGTTGATTTTATTGTTTATTGTCTGTAGGTGAGAGCAGAATTTTACCTCAGAAGTTCTATTTTGTATTTTGTAGGAAGCATGTAATTTAAAAAGCACCTTGTTATTTTCCTTGCTTGGTGCTAAGCATCTGAAATTAAGGTGTGTGATGTTGAGAATTTGAAAGTGAGATATTTGTGAAAAGGTGTATCCCTGAATTGTAAAATAAAATGCACTGCTTCTGCACGCACGTTCCAGGCCAAATTCTGATCTCAGAGGCATGGCATCAATCCCAGGTAACTCCACAAAGGTCAGTGGAGTTACTCCCAGTTTCCACCAATAAAAGTGAGAATAGAATTTAGCCAATAGCGCAGGGCGGTACATCAGCAATTTTATAAAATAGCATTTGATGGAAAGTCCCCATAGGTGAAATCACATTTATATCCCCACTTTCAATGTAAAAAATAAAAGTACATTTAAAATTCAGTGAATCTTTCTTCCGAACACCTATGGTTTTAATTCAATAAGGCAGGCGATTCTCTGACAGATAAAATATTGTCTGCACTTTTCTTCTAAGGTGATAAGATAGACACTGTCTTTTTTTTTTCTGAGTTGTTCCAGAATGTCAGCTTTAGCAGGATTAAGTTGGCTTGCAAAAGACAGGACTGTTATATTTATGCTTTTCTAACAAAGCACTGTAAATCTCTTCCACATATTCTGGGAGAAGGATTACCATAAATGAGACAATTTTTTGAGAAGAGAATCAATGGAAAACTAAAAAGACATCCTTTATTCTGAAAAACATTGAAGTGTGTTTAACACCCCCCGCCCACCCTCCGTTACAGAAATTAGTTCAGTTTAAACAAAATTAGAATGGATCATACTATCTAAACCAGTAGCATCATCCGTAATATTATTTGAATTTTGGCTAGAATGCCATAAGAAAGGAAATCTCGTGGAAACTCATAAGAGCTAAATGATATATCCGGTAAGAGCCTGCGATGTAATTATACCATCAGCCAGGTGTATAGTGTAATATAAATTCAATATACATCTATATATATATATATATGTAAGTCTAACGAAATGCAGTCACGGAGACTTGTTCTGAGGAGATGGACTAACAAAAAAAACCCAAAACAAAACAAAAAAAACCCACACACAATTTGGTCCAGATTTACACAGGTCTTTTAATGGGAATTAGGTGTCTATATTGCTTAGGCTCTTCTTAAAATGGCAGTGCCTATCTGCTATCTTTAGGTGCCTAAATTCCTTTGTAAGCTATTTATCTTTTAAACCCCACAGGTGCTCACTGTGTATCGGGTGTTCAAAGGTATGTCACTGAACTGTTTGACTTGGTGGTGAGACTGCCAGCTTCAATAATGGAGGAAATTATTTAAATTCTCTCCCCCCCCCCACCACCACCACCACCATGTGAAGTCCAGGTGTTGATTCAAATAACAAACCATTTTACTCAGACTTTTAGATGCTATTCAAGTGACAACCCAAGGAGACACGTGCTGTGCCCAGTAATGAGATCAACAGCCTGCTCTCAGTGAAATAACAATGGAGCTGGTGGGGTGCTTCTTAACCAGAAGTAAATCAGATATACTCACAAAGGATTGCCAGTTCCTGGCATAAAGTGGGCCGAGGGTGGCAGAAACACACTGTTCGTACTTCTTTGGCTATTCCTCGATGCAAGGATGATGTCTGTCAAGGGTGGGGGGGTTATTGATGGGTTTTTAAGTGGCTGAGGAACCCAATTCGTGCCCTGCAGATTTTCCCACAGAAGTGACAGGTGTAATCTTGGAGGAGACAGAATTGTTGGCTGGACTGTTGTGCCCTTTCTTTCCTCCTTTGTCACTTCTCTGTCTCATGAGCACGTCTGCTCTCTGCAAAGTGAGCTGTGGCTTGGCGTAAGTTGTGATGCCACCGTGTTCTGTTCCACGCCAAGTCCTCCCAGTTTGTTGGGTTGATGCCTCCCTTTTTGAGGTGTACTTTCAGTATGCCTTTGCCCTCTGCAAGCCCTTCTTCCCTGACTTGGCTGAGAGAAGAGTACTTGCTTCAGGAGGCGAGTGTTAGACATACGTACACAGTGGCCAGCCCAGTGGAGTTGGTGTCTCATGACCTGCGCTTCCATACTGCTGATTTTGGCTACAGAGAGAATGCTGATGTGCGTTACCGTGCTCCACACCTACACTGCTACCCGGAGCACGGTAACTCATGGCCACTTCTTGGGCAGGATGTGTATGTCCACTGGCTCCTCTCTTTTGTAAGGAGTCTCAGAGTGGCTTTGATCTGTTGTGGGTGGGGGGTCACTGTGATTCAGAGGCAGAGATGGTGCAGAAAGAGCAAACACATTCATTCTGACACTATAGAGAAGATGGGCTGAATGTATTCTCCATTTTATTTCCCTTGACTGCAATGGAGTCATTCCTGACTTCTAACAGTGTCACTGAGAGTAGAATCACGCCCTACAGTGGCTCATTCTGTATATACTCTACCCATAATTATGAAAAGGGAGATGAGATGGAAGACTTATTCTGAGTTATGTACCCTCCTTTAGCAAAATTTTGCTCCTGGATTTTTGTGTGTTTATCGGTTTGATAATGGGACCTTTGCTGGTCAGAGCAGAGAATGGACATTTGTATTTAACTTTTTTTTTTAATTATTTTTTTTCTAGCATAGTTCTTAGTGCAGTTAAATGAAATTTTGCTGTTTGCACGTAGGAGTAACACAGCTCTGGAAAAGCTTGTATCTTCCCAAGAAAGGTATAAAATAAGTATGTCTTTCTTTTCTTTTGCAGCCTCTAGAACAAAAACACACAAACAAAAACACACAAATAGAACAAACACACTCCAAAAAGCAAACACAAATAAAATGCAGAAGAATCAACCTGAATTTCAGTAAAAATTGCCCATTCTTTATACCTGTTTTCAGGTTTCAACCTCTGTATAATTCTGGAATTTCTTATATATTGCAAGGCATTTTACCAGCTTAAACCACAAGTTAGACTTTCTAGTTGTTAGTAGGTGCTCTTTATTTACAACAAATGCTGTATATTACATTGTATGTATCCTCCAAACCCATATTCACCCATTTTTAACATGAGCCAATGTTTCCTCTTTATGGAGTGAGTGAATGTTACATGATACAAAGCTTTGCAGATACTTTTAGACATGGAATAAATAACCTATCAACAATCTAAGTAACAGAGCAAATCATAAAACCCCTTGGTTTAACAACCATTTACACGTTTCTCTAAAGCAAAATTGCTTAGTGCTAGATGCAATACTATGTGTGAAAAAATGTAAAATTGCATGTAACACTTTATGCCACCAAGAGCTAAACATGGTAAATATAACTAAAGAATGAATTACTTTTGAAATCAGCTCTGAAGACGGTAGGAAATGTATTAGATGGGAGGTTATATTCGTGGTCAACTGAGTACATAATAAATCATGATTTCAGAATGATAATAAGGAAGCTGGAGAGAATTTGACTGAAAAAGTAATTATATTGACATTTTTATAATGCTGTATTGGTAGGTATTAGGAACAGACGAGAATGGCAGTTTAAGAACCAGATTAGTCTAAGGGCAAGGGAGAGTATGGTGTACATTTCTTCTTAATTTTATATATTATACAAAGCCGTATTGAAAACACAA
This sequence comes from Chelonia mydas, assembly GCF_015237465.2. NCBI lineage: Eukaryota > Metazoa > Chordata > Testudines > Cheloniidae > Chelonia > Chelonia mydas. The sequence goes on from NC_057855.1 coordinate 92,013,419, forward strand.
CTGACTTTCAGATCTGCTTTTAAGCTGATTAGAGCCAGAGAGACAGATTCTGCTCTCACTTGTAGTAGAAAGAGAGCCTGAGACATAAGACCTTGAATCAGAAGCCGATGTGAGGCCTAAGGTCTGGTCAAGCTTTGTTGATATAAAGCAAAGAAGGCAAGTTAGCAGAAGTCAGGCTCGGCCTGCTTGTAAGCTCACAGAACCTGGCAAGAACAGGGCTGGTATTGTAAAAACACACATGTTCCTGAGAAGTGCTAGGCACAGGACACTCACTCAAACACATTCCAGAAGGTGGCACGAGAACACCCTGATACCAAGTATGGTACAACCCCACCGTTCCCCAAAGATAACGAGAACACACTGAGCCCTCGTAAAGGTACGGTCAGGATGACAGTGTGATGGATAGAGATGTTTTGATCGAACCAACATGTGCAAGGTAATGGATGGTAACAAACCACACCAGGAGGCAGTAACAAACCACGCCAGGATGCAGTGACTAACCACATTAAAGGGGCAATAGATAACTTGAGGCCTCAGATTTTCTTATTAATTTACATTCATAGTCTCTGTCTGTCCAATGGGGAAACGGAAAGTCCCGCTGTTCACTGAGTTGGCCCACTGTTATGGGCATACATCTATTAGTGGTCCGGTAGAGTCTGCGGGATACTGGAACCGTGCTTCGTCGACAATAAACCTGGCCATGTGCCTTCGCTACAAACCGAGTCTGTGGATTTATTGGACAGGTTGATTGAGGTCTGCTGTTTCTGCTCTCTGTGCAGAGCTGGGATGGCACCCCGAGAGAACACACACGCACAGCCAACATCTGACAACAATACTAATGTAAATCAGGTGTAACTCCACTGAAGTAGAATAAGATGAGAATTACACATGGGAGATTTTTCCTTTATCCATCCTGTTGGGTCTAAACATTGTTTTAATAACGGATAGATTCACCTGAACTCAGTGGGAAGAAAAATATGCCTCCAAGAATGTTGCAACTCTGTTGAATACATACAGTGAGAATAACTGGCCCAGGAACTCTAAAAGAAACAGCAGTTTGATAAGAAAGGCACTCAGTTTATGCAAGCAAAACTGTCTGAAGGCCACCTGCCCATTGTTCCCTCTTCCTGGCCCTGCACAGAATTTACTTGTGGGCCATATTACTTGTGTACTTCAGTACAATAGCAATAATAAACCCCCAAAATGGAATCATTAAGTGATGGATATTTTACTTTAGTTTAAATTTTGTTTCTTTTATTGGCTTGGTATTTTAGAGATGATTATAACATGTAGTTTCCTGATATGTGGATTTTCTTTGTTTTATCTGATGTTTAAAGAAAAACGGGTAAGATAAGGAAAGAAAACCTCTCATGAAAATATATTATGTTTGGCATGAAAAACTGTAATTGCTCCTTTTGAGTAAGGGCCAATTTCTAAACTTTATTTTTTTACCTAATGGATCATAGCAGCTCCTTTTAGAGCTATTTCATTCTGTTGGGTAAAGTTGCATTTAGGCCTGTGAACACATGGATTTATGACACTGCAGACCGTTGCAATTTATTGTTTAAATACATATTTTGACACATCGTGCTACTAACTATGTTGTGCTTTCACAGCAAGTGTCCTCTTTCGAAAGTACTAGACTTGGTGTATTTGCATAGTAGCAATTTTTCAAAGTTACAGCTGTGATGTCTTGCTAAAAATAGATTTGTTAAAAAAAGGCTTTGATCCAGAATTATTATTACCAGCAGTGAAAAGTGCTCTGTTTTTGACATCTAAATGAGTTCTTAATCCATTCAAGTAACCCACTCCATATAACACACTGACCTTGCAGATGAGTATTAAATACTTTGCTAAAGTCCAGGTAAATTAAACCCATCAGCCTTCATAGAAATAATCCCTTGTTTATGAATCTATGATGATTATCCCTAACTGTGCTTTGACATGCATTCCTCTGTTCTAGTCCTGATTAAAGTATCCTGTATGTCTAGCATTACCAAAGTAAAACTTGTAATTTTAGAGTTTCCTGTATCAACTTTATTTTCTCCTCTTGTTGCAGATGGGCCCAAACCAAAAAAAACCACCCATAAACTTTGGGGAAATTCAGACTTGACTCTGGATCTGAACTTTGGGGCTTGAGCCCACCTCAAACAGTTTTTCAGTATATCAGCCAATAGCTCCTCTCAACTTCACTAGACTATTTTATATTACATCTGGCTGCTCCTTCAGAGTTCTGAATTCAGAATTGTGGAGTTCTGTCAGTCGCTGGATATTCTAATTTTTGATGATCTGAAATGGCATGGTGTTCCTGGCTTTCTTTAAAGGTACAGGGCCTTTTCCTTCAATGTATGTCTATTTCCACCATCTCTGTCCATTATTCTTTTTGAGCACTGAGATAAAGTATGCATTTGTTAAGCTTTGTCAGAAATTTACCTTGTATAATACAGCATCTAGTGTCAGACTTTGTTCTCTATAAACAGCTCTTAGAATAAATTCTCTGCACTAGATTTTTCCCACTGGCTTCCTTTTTCACTAGAGGGGTCACAGACTGAATTTTTTGGATATGAGTTTTTGTTTGGTCAGTTGTAGAAATAGGGACAAGCTGTGTGAAATTTATATCTGAATCTTGGTTCAGATTCCAAACCTCTTAACACTTTGTCAAGTTGTCCCTTGGGGTTTTGGGTTTGGTTCATTTCTAGCTCTTCTGGGTACTACAGACTTCAGCCTCACTAGTAGCTGTGTGCACTCACTATGTTTGCTCAAGTAGCCAATCAAAGGTGCAAAACAAGCAGTTGAGTGACCAGCTACCCAATCTGCATGCTCAGATAAGGATTTTACCCATTCCGAAGGACTATAAAGCCACTTTTTCAGGCACAATTAGCAGATGCACAAAAACATAGATTGACAGGGGCCAGCTGAAATGTTGGCCCTTATTATTTTGGCTTCACCTCTCATGCAATATTCCTTTCATTTGGGGCGAGCAGATGTCCCAATTTTATAGGGATAGTCCCAATATTTGGGTCTTTATCTTTATATAGGTACCTGTTACCCTACACCCTCTGTCCCGATTTTTCACACTTGCTATCTGGTCACCCTACTTTCATTTCCTATCTTTGATTTTCTTATTAATTTACATTCATAGTTTCATTCTCTAACCATTCCAGTCTCCCATGTGCACAACCACCTTACACATAATTAAGCATTTTCTATCCACATCAGCCTTTTAACACCTGATGCACTTACACTTGTGTGGCACTTTTTGACCTTTAGGTGTATATGAATTTATTTTTAAAACACTTTCATTTTTCTCCTCTTTGTCCTTTTATCTGCAATACTCTATCCTGTTCTATTTCAGGCAACATCGGTAAGAGCTTTCCGAAATTTTCATTGATTAAGTATATCTTTATTGTTTCCTGTTTTAGGCCTTACCTAATTATGTTATAGTCACTACTGCTTATAAGTGCTCTTTTATCTCTTCCACTGCCAGTCTTCATTGCTTTTGAATGATAGAAAATTAGAATCTTGGGTAGTTTCTTCTTTTAATATATGGTGTAAGGAAACCGCACTTGAGTATTTCCACCAATATGTAGCTTGATTAATTCCTCCACTTAGAAGTTAAAGTCATGCATTAGTACTATATTGTTTTTTCCCCAGATCTTTTATGATTTCTATGATCATTTCCTCCTCATGTGACCCTTTGATCAAATAGTGTAAGGCAAATTCATACTCCGTTTGTTACCTTAATTTTATACAATGATTCTACTCACTCAGAGTTCCTTCTAGGTCCTCTGTCCAAGTTACGCCCTCTCCAAATCTTCATGTGCACCTCAGACTCAGCTGTCTCCTTTCTATTGTCTTTTGTCTCCTGTAATCAGCCAACTGTGTATCTCTCAGTATTTAGCCCTACTGAATGTCACTTTAAATCCATCATGCCAAATTACTGTTTTTGATTGGGATACACATTTAGTTTAAGCCTCTATTATGGTTTTTTTAAAGTTTCCTTGCAGCTTGCAGGCATTGAGTATGAAATATGTAGACTAGATCTTTATCAATAAAAACAAACTTTCCCAAGAAGTAAATTTGGACACCACTTGATTTCGTTTTTCATTATGAACACACACACTTAATTTTAATCTAATATTATTCAGGCTTACCCAATACCCAATAACCCATTATTGTACAGGCGGCAGTGTGGACCAATGGATAGAGCACTGGACATAGAGTCAAGAGAACTGGATTCTATTCCTGGCTCTGCCCCTGACCTGGTATGTGACCTTAAGCAAGTCACCTTATTGCCGATTTTGCCTCCAACTCTTTGCTACTCTGTCTTTTCTATTTAGATTGTAAATCCTTTTCTTCATCCCCTGGTTCAATAGGGCCCCGACCTTTGTTGACAGCTCCAGGGGCTGCTGCAATATAAATAAAAATAGTAATTAAAAATTGTTCTCCTTTGTGTCAGTCAACCTATTACATTCCCCCAGGCCAAAATTAAAAAAAAGTTAACAGTATCCTCTAGAAGAAAACCGAATGCACTGATCTACTCTGAGACCTTTGGTAAGGGTGTCTTATGTTTATTTTGCATTCTAACAACTTCACTACCATAAAACCTGACTTTGTGAGTTGCTTTGCCCTGTGGCAGTGTTCCTATATCATTCGGGAAGACCTGATTCTGTCACCAACGGTTCAAGAACTAGGGCAAAATTTATAGAGGAAAAACAGAGTTTATGATGTCTACCCTTAAACATATATAAGACATCCCATTCATAGCACCTAAAGCGGAGTACTATAGCAATGTAATCAGTGCTAGCCAGTGTCTCAGGGTTATTTTTGCTTGCCCTGCCATTCACCTGTTCCAAACATTTTCCAGAAACTGGTAGCAGCCCTCCCTTCATTTGGCTTAAGACTGTTGGCTGGCAAATTCAAAGTAATTTTATGACGTTGTCAAATGACAATCTGTTTTTAATAAATTCCACTTGATTTTAATTAATTAGATTGGAAAATGAATCTTCTAGGCTTCTCGCTAAAATTATACTCATCAGGAATACGGATCTGTAAAATCGGATACGTTATACTCTCTTATTCTTTTCCAATGTTATTAACCTGCTGCAGTCCATTTTAAAGTAGCAGAAACAAACTTCTTGATGGAAAAGGCAGTTGTACGCATTAGTTAAGGGGCAGGGACATTACATATGTAGTTTGAAGGGGCTATGGAGGTGCGCAACACAAAGCAAACAATGGGTACAGTATATTTAAAACATCCAACAAAAGGTAAAACGAAGGTCACTATGCTAAGGTATATGCTTCATGTGGGAAAGGCTATGCAGGCATGTGTAAGTCATGCCCACTCAATGTGCTACTCTCTCACCTGCTGGTGAAGGCTAGGCCACTTAGAGACTTATAAATCTGCTACCGCCTTGAGTAAGCGAGCTATGTTTTTCGGCTCAGGAAGTAGAGGCTCATGCATTAAGATCCAGATGCTGCAGGTTCAATGCCTGTTACATGTATCATTAGTAATCCTCCCTAGATTTGCACATGGAGGAGATTTAGCTGTCTTGACAGCATTATCTTTCTGGTCCCTCTAGCTCCTGCAGAGATGACTCTGGGCTTTGAAGGCTTCATAGGAGCAGGGTAGATTCTGAGCAGGCCAGGAAGAGGAGTGGATGGGCTAGGAATGCTTTCCCCTACACCCAGAGACATTGCCAATAGAAGAATGTACAGCCAGCAGCCTGGAGAATTCTATAGGAGAGGCTTTGCCAGGAAGCAAGTAAGGTGGAGGGACTACAGAGGGGCAAAACTTCTGTGCAGATCCCAGTATTTCCAACCCCAAGCATTCAGAGACAAGACCCAAATAACAATGAGATTGTCTTCAAAATCACAAGACTTAAAAATAACAATAAAACCCCCCCCCTGGAAACTGTTTATTTGCCTCCTGCATTCTGAGCCTTTAGGGTGCACTTGGGTCATGTTTATGGGTTTTTTGTCCACAGCCACGAGGGCAGGAAATTTACTTTTTTTCCAAATGGAAGCACAGGTTCTCACCTAATTACATGCCTTCAGGAGCTGGGGTTTTCAGAAATACACTAAATGTTGTGAGACCCAGAATAAAGTCATGCAAACTGGCAATACAAGACGGTCAGGTATCCCAGCTGATATGCCAGGTTTAGAGGTGAGCCCCATGGACTGGTCTACAGGGGAGGAATTCCACCCCCCCCCCTGCACGCACGCAATAGAACTGTATGAGATGGGTCTCTGCCACAGGATCTTTGCAGATTTCCTCTTCCATGTTCTCCTCCTGTGGGGATTTCTGCAGGTGAGGATGACCTATGCCATTAATATGAATCTTCCTAATTGCAGTACTGCAGTGAATGCCCAATTTGCAATAGCAGATCATATATTCTCTAGTATCATCTCTTACATTAATACTTAACATGCAAAGTACAAGAGTTAATATTGGCCATAAAAAGTATCCATCTTTAAAAAAAAATCCAACCATCACTTTTAACTGTCTAACCATAGCCCCACACTCTGCAAGGAATGTCTTAGTATTTTGTAATGCAGCAAGTTTCTGATGCAGATTCAGATGAGGGTGAGAAGGATCTTTCCACTGACTTGAACGGCCTTTGGATCAGGTTTATAAACCAAATTCTGTATACATGAAAATAAGTTGGACTGACACATTCTCAAATCATACCCTTCAGTTTTTCATGCACTGAATGTACAGCCAGGTTAACAGCAGATCAGAATGCTGATCAGTTGTACAGCCCTGCCGTGGATGAATATTTATTTAATTCCCACTACTAGGACCTGAAAGTCTATTTACATTGCACACATATAGTGGATCTTCCTGATGACGTTGCTGGCAGTAAATTCAGCAATACAAAATTAAATACATTTTCCCCTACCTTTTCACCCTGATTTCTTCACTTCCTCATAATTGCCAATACTGTTCTCCCGGACACTGATCTACCTTACATTAAAGTGAAAAGAAATTGCAAATGAGATAGAGATTTAATTAAAAGGAAGTAGCCAAGCATGCCTACCAAAGTCAGGTTGAGGAAGGAGGCTAGTTATTTCTCCTAAGTAATTCGTATAAGAAGTGCTTTGACTTGTAATGTGTAGATAAAAGAAATCTAATTAAGGAAAGAATACCGTATTCTATATCAATATCTTTCTTTGATAGGAAATCTGTCTTTGAAAAGTACATAATGTGAACAGAAATGTCGCCTTCCATTCCTAAGTAACACTGCTTGCACTAGTTGCTTTTAAATTCAGTTCCATGTGGTGACACCTTTCTGCACCTGACGTCTTGCAATATAAATGTAAGTTTGCACTGACCACCAGAAAAACTCGGAACCATAAAAAGTGATGCAGACAATTACCTATTTCTTCCCGCTTCATTTCTCAAAAATAATTGGTGAAGAACAGGGGTTCTTTTGAGTTATTGGCAAGCTTAACAAGTGCTTTTTATTTTATTTTTAGGCATCATGTGCAATTAGGCTGTAATACATCAAAAATTTAAATAAAATTACCGCTTTTCCACTTGGCAGCTTGCTGATTGTTCAGACAGCCGATGTCCCCCCTGAATTTTGAGAAGTGAAGTAGATACAAGGAAGCCATTTAAGTATGGTTTACAGGGAGTATTTACTCTTGAACATAAACAATATTATGCTAGCTGTATTTCTTACTGAATATTTAACAATGAACTAAGTCACCCACGTTCCTTTCTTCTAAACTAGCCCATCTCCAAGACTGAAAAGGAAAAGGTTACCAGAGTGACTAGAACTAAAGAAACTAATACTGGTTTATTGGTTTATACTTATTTTGGCTCTATAATAATCACACACATTTCAGGTATTAATGCTACTGAGCTCACCAGGAAGCAGACCTCTGCCCCTTGAAATAAGATCTCATTCCAGGTGGGAGTTAGGTGTCAGCTCACCAAAGGCTGTCACATAGACAAGGTATGTGATTACTTTTCTTACAAGGCATATCATCTTGTGCTAACTAAACGGCTATTCCACTTTATTTTCTCTGGGGGAATTTTACCACGGGACAGAAGGCTATAACCAAACCTGTGCACCACTGAGGTCCTGTAAGAAGAACAGGAATGAATTCACCCTCTGTGAAAAGGCATTTCTCTGACCCATGCTCCATTAACTGGTTCACTCTCATCCCTGTACTGGAGATGGGATGTTGTGAAAGATGACAGAATCCTTGGGCTAACATTGTCCATTGCAGGGAGAATTGTGCTGTAGTGGCCATTTAAAAGCAATAGATAATATCTCAGCTTCTCTTGCTTTTATTGATGCCCTAATTTCGAAAGTCATTTGTGATTGATAAGCTTGTCTTCGAGATTTCTATCCTGCCACTTCACATACGGATCTGGATCAGCACTTCTACAGCGGTCTTTATATCTGAGCTTTTCTGTTTCTGCTAAACGGTGGCTCTGTAGATCTAATAACCTTGAGCATGTGGCCAGAGATACTTTCTGTCTGACAACTTTAACTCTGAAACCAACATACACACATTGCATAATAATTAATTTCTGTATTGATTTCCCCCCACCCCCACCCCATACTTGTATTTGGCCTTTACGTGGTCTGCAGCCACGTGTGCTACATTCATGTTTATTCTGGATTCAGAGAAGGCTTCTGTTTAGAAAGTCAGTGTCCCTTCTGAGCTGACAGAAGCAAGAGTTAGCACCACATTCATAAAAGTTTACAACACGGTTCAAAATATGCACTTAAAAGAATAAGGGAGAGTAGAGGATCCCTTTTATCGGACATAATCTTGCACTAGGACAAACAGTCTTATATAGGGCCAGATCCTCAACCCTGCCTTATGCAGGCAGCCCAAAGTGAATGGACCCTGCCTGCATCTCCCCAGCTGGGAATTTCCTTGGAATTAGGGAGTCCGCAATGGATGAACTTCAGACAGTGCCAGCTTCTATCTGACCCCATTCTGCAGCCACCACTGTGCTGTGACTATCCCTATCTGGTAGAGGTCTCTTCAAGGCCATTGCCAGTTGGCCAAAACTGGAGCATCCCTCTGGCTGCTCTAGACTACGCTGTGGCTGTGGAGCTGAGCAGAGGATTGGGGAACTATCCCTGTCTCTGTGATGGCCCCTCCCACAAGCTGCACCAAATGGCTATCAGCTGCAGTATAGAACTTGACCCCTTGTGTACGAGTAATTGGCACTTCACTGGACAGGGGCCTTTCTTTAACTTCACCATGACTCTTGCATTCACATGCAACTTTTAGTTAGTTCACAAGAGCACCCTGTAATTCACGAAACCTTCTTTAGGTATTGAAACCATACTGCACGACTTTCCCAAAGGCATCCAACCCACTTCGTCTTACAGGTGACAAACTCTAAATCTCCACTATAAAAAGCTGAAGATAAAATACAACCAGCAATCTTTTCCTGTGCAGAAATAAGACCTGTGGGTCGTCCCCCCCCAAGCATTGGCTGATGTCTACCTACAATAACCCAAACTGGACAGACCTGCAATAAACCAGGATACCTCAATGTATTTCAAATAGAAACGGATATAAAAGAGTAGCTGGTTTGGCCTGAAGGAAACACATGGCAACATGTATTTAATTTGAAATAGATTCCCTCACAGCAACTACCACACCTTTAGGGAATAAGAAGCAATTTTTTTTCCTTTAGATAAATGTTAAATAATTAATGTGCTTGGAGCAAACAAGGCATCTCTCTAGTGTTCTTTATGTAAGAGAAACAGGCTATTCACGCTCCATTTATAAACCTGATAAATCGGTGTACAAATAGCATCTTACAGAGTTTAGTGCATTTCAACACGTAAAGAATGAGGTGCATTAATACCAAATAACATAGAAACTAAATAAGATTTATTGTTGTGGAAAGCTGTTTACATTATAGACCTTATTACAAAAAACCCCACCTTTAAATGGAATATTTTCTGATTTATGTTACAAAAAATCATTTTGAGAGTATATATCAATAAAGTATACATATGGTTTTCACCGGTGATTACAGTTTCCCAGAACATGTTATTTTAAACATTGGATTTTTTTAAAGTTATATGTTCATTCTGATTTTGATCATCACTCCCTTTTTCTGCATTTCTAATGCACCCATCGTTCTTGGGGAAGGACTCTGGCCTGTGTTATGCAGGAGGTCAATTAGAGGATTAAAGTGGACACTTCATGGTTTACAGGTGCTGTGTAGAACATTAAGTGTCACAAGTCTATATGTCTGAAGATGGACTGGTAGATCTCCTTCCTTTTCAAGATTTTTATGATTGCCTTCCAGGAAATAAAGTGTGGCCAGAGGAGATCAAACTAGTGTTAATCCCCATTACATGTAGCTGGGGAATGAGCAACTTCATGATGTGTTTCCATAAAAACTGACCATAACTTATGTGGCCAATTTCTACAAAGCTTAAGGCTGGTTCTTGGAGTGTTATTTTCCCCTCCAGCGCAGGATGGCATGGAGAGAGGCAGACATCACTTGTGGCTCTCCTGCGATCCACAAGGTTAGGGTAGGGATCAACCAGTTTTGTGGGTGTGCACCCAGGCTTGTCTGCAATATCAGCCTGGAGTCCCTCTCTGCTTTTGCCACACAGCCGGCGATGAATGGAGGCCCTTGCGCTGGACCCCCCTCAATGTAAAAGAGAGGGCACTGGTAGCACAGGGCGCTCATCCCTAGAACAAACTCCCTCACTGGTTCAAAATAGCCCTCGTCAATTGACCTCGAGGCCATTCTGTGAGGGGCATTTATTTTGCGGAAGATGGGGTTTGATGGGGGCTTGAGCTGTGTATGGGGAAAGGATTTTTGTAATTTGTAAGAGGGGTCGGTTCTCCTTGCTGGATTGGCTGCTGTTTACTGTTTTTATTTCTGTACCTTGCATCAGGGGCTCTGGACAGTATCCTGCATTTTATTGCTGTAGAAATCCAGATGAAGAGATGAATTAAACAGCAGGAGAAATAGTCACACACTCACCCTTTACTCTTCAGCTTCTCATATCACCTCTCATACCTGAAATACCACCATGCCTAATGCCAATTCCCCCGTGCCAAAGATCTGATTTCTGTTGTATACTCTGTATGGCGGGGAGGGCGACTATTTATAAGTTAGCGTTACGGGTGGCTTGGTTTATTAGACCATTTGATCAAGAGAAGGTCTTGTTGTCTGGCGTGGATGGTGGGTGAAGCTAGCCCCCTGCCCCACCTCTTCCAGTTGGGGACACGCCCTCGCTCACTGCTCTCACCCCCGCCATGCCATGGCCAGGGCAACAGAGGCTCAGAGCTCAGTCAGGGCCACGGAGGGGGGGCTGAGAGCCCAGACTCTCTCCCCTAGGGTTGCCAACCTTCCAAGGTTGGCCTGGCTTCTTGAGGAATTAAAGATTAATCTTTAATTAAAGATCATGTCATGTGATGAAATCTCCATGAATACATCCAACCAAAGTTGGCAACCCTCCCCTCCCCCCAGCCGGGGCCACAATGGCAGAACTCCAAGCCCCTCCCCTGTTCTGCCCCTTCTGCCACAGCCTGGCCCCCGGTCTGCCTAGGGTTGCCAATTTCAGTTGGATGTATTCCGGGAGTTTTCATCAAAGGAAATCATCATTAATTAAAATTTAATCTTTAATTCCTGGGGACTCCAGGACAATCCTGGAGGGTTGGCAACCCTAGGTCCGCCTGCATTCTGCCTCGTCCTCCGAGGTTCTGGCCCCATTCACTCCTTTCCACCCCCTGCAGCCCCGAGACCAGAAAAGCAGGAGAAGAGAACTCCTCCAGCCCCAGGGCCGTGGTGTGGGGAGATTTTTCTGGAGGCCCCAAGGCATGAGCCCTGAGGGCCTGTTCAGTAATCCGTCACTGTCTCTCCCCCCGCCTGCCTGGTGGCACGAGGTCCTCCCTGAGCCTCCAACATGCACCTCCCATGTTGTTTCGTATGGATTTCTTAGCATTTCCAAAGCCTGACTGATAGGGCTATCCTTAGCAGCTTCTGCGAGGCTATTTTATCAGTGGCGTTATTACATTCCATTTCGTCTGTGTCCGGAAAACTGAAGCAAGTACCAGAAAAGAGACTGACTGAAATGTTTGTTCATGACAAGCTGGTATCTGTTTAGGTTAGAAAGAAAGACAATAACAGTAATGTCAATTTCTGCCAGCTCTGTCTACTTTTCTTGATTAAAGTCCCAAATCTGTGCTGTGTAAACTTTGCAAAGCACGGATCAGATTTTGTGCTATCTACAAGAACAAAATTTTAATCTACTGGTGTCTGTTTTGTATTAGTACTTTTAGTTTGAGGTGGTGGATGAGGAAAATAGTTATCTTCATTCAGTATGTTTTATTGTCTACATCCAGAAATTTTCTTCTCTTGGTATTCCACAACTAATTTCTCTTTCCGAAATAAGATATTTTGTTGGCTCTTGTGGAATTGCCATTAAAACGATCTTGTTTTCTCAAACTGATAGGCAGCATGGTGGATGGGACCAGCATTGGGAATCAGAGCTCCAGTCTCTGCCACTGACCTGTTGTGTGACCTTGGGCAAGTCACTTGCCCTCTGCTTTCCCTTCCCATCACTTGTGTCTCTTGACTTTTTAGACAATAAGCTCTTCGGGGGATTGACTTTGTGTGTGTGCGGGGACGGGAAGGGCCATATGCTAGCACAATGGGGTTCTGATCCCAGCTGGAGCCTCGCGGTGTTACCCTAATGTGAAAAATAGAAAGGGGGTGGAAACCGACTAAAATATCCTTTTGGCTGACTGACTGCGAGAACTCATTGGAGAGGACTAGGAATTTTAAGGAGATGATGCCGTTTGCTTCCAGGACAGGACAGTTTAGTCGAAATGCTGAGAAACCCTCCTAGTTTTTGGTTTAGAGCAGGTTTGTAGTGTTGGAAGAGACGTTCAGCATATTCAGCTCTTCTGCATTCTGTGAAGTGATGAAGCATTCATGACTCTGAGCAAAGGAAAGGAAAGGATGTAAATGGTCATGTGATGGGGCTGGGCTTACTGGTGGTGCGGCCTCGTGGTCAGATCCTTGGGTCACAACTCTCCCCTGTCTCTGGCGTCTCTTCCAGTAGAAGCAACTCAGCCCTCTGGCCAAGTCACTACTGAAGTCCACCCGTTTCTGAAACAGAGTCCAACAAAATGTACAAGTTCAACATCCCCCCAGAAAGGAGTTTTCGGCCCAACTCCAGGCCCCTAAAGGCCTAACACCCTTACTTCAGTGCTTATAATGTCATCGTCCTGATTTGAAGGAGAGGGTGGGAGAGGGTTACACCACCCTCAGGCCCGCCAACAGCAATTCCGGGCCCCAGGGCCAGGGCCATCCCTAGTGGGGTGCGGGGCTTGGGGCAGAAGTGACAAATCTGTCACTTTGAGGACTGACCGCATTGGCCAATTGTGCCGGCCCCCCAAAGCAAAGGACCCAGAGTAGTCGAGTGTGCCTTGGAGCCCTGCGGACTGTCCGGGTGATTTAAAAGGGCCTGGGGCTCCCGTGCCCTTTTTAATCGCCTGGGCCCCTGAGCAATTGCTCTCTTTGCCCCCCCCCCCCGCCCCGCCCCGTTGTCGGCGGGCCTGACCATCCTTGTAGCTGGCTGGTAGGGGATCTCGGCCCTTCCCTCTATACCCGGCCCTAGGAGTGGCAATAATATCAAGGACCCAGGAGTGCTCTGAGGCTGCCTCCCTGGACCACTTCCTACCAATCACTTTCCCAGTTCAGGGCATGGCCACATTCTCACAAACAATGTGAGAAAAGATCAAGCGAAGGGTTCTTCAGTCTTTAAGGACAAGCTAGTCTCTCCTCTGGGGCCTGGGGTAGTGCTGCTTGCAGACCACCGTTTCCTGCAGCAAGGACTCCCACTGTACCCTTATTCAGGAGCTCTCAGGATGGATCCATCTATCCTACCTACCATCTCGACTCCGCTCTTCTCTCCCAACTGACCTGTCTGATTCTATCTCAGGGTGGAGTTTATATATCCCATCACAGGGTAAAACCGATTATTCTGAATGAATAGGTGAAAATGCTCAGGCAAATGCACAGACCAACTCTAATACCTAGCACACAGCAAGATTAGAAATGGTTGTGAGCATACAAGAGTGAAAAGAAATGCCATGTGCAGAGAATGTACTGCAGTGAGATTATTATTATTATTTATGGCTCAAACCTTCTCCATCCTCTCTTATGTCACTTGGTAGCTGTTAACCTGTCACAGATTTACAGTCGACTGCAGCTGTTGGCATTACCAGCAAGCTACGAGTTTCAGTCTTATTAAGATATAGGTACACTAACACTTCTGAGACCAAAAAGAAAAGGAGTACTTGTGGCACCTTAGAGACTAACCAATTTATTTGAGCATAAGCTTTCGTGAGCTACAGCTCACTTCATCGGATGCATACTGTGGAAACTTCTGAGACCATTCCTCGCTGATAATTTCTTCCTGTAATTTTGTATAGTGATATAATACAAAGTATTAACTTCAAGGCCAAAGTTACATACACTGGCCACCATTAAAATTTGCTTACATCTAATAAACCCTATGTATCCGAAACACAAGGGAGTTCCCTTTACTCAAAAAAGAAAATAGCTGGAAAATAAAAGAAAATAACTTGGTAAATATTGATTCTGGTTATTGCTGTACAGTGTGGGTAAAGTTCCTTACTGATGTGATAGCACTGAAACTAGACGAGTTACACCAGGTGTAAATCTGGCCCAGTGTTTCCAAGCTGATTGATAAGCCTTGACATTACATAAGAATTGCCATAAAAACAAAGGGTTGCCATTAAAATGAACAAAGAAACTCCTTTTTGTTGATAGTGTAGTGCGGTGAAGCTAATGCAACCGGACATCACCTTGTGTCATATATAATTACCCTCAAACTTAGCAACATTAGTGAACAAAGCCCCTAGGTTAAAAATCAGAATAGCTTAATCTCATATGTCGTAAATAAAGGCTGAAAGACACAGTAGCACATCAGAAGATACTGGTAGCTGTGCAAAACATCAAAGACTGTGTGCGTTAGTATTCTTAGATCACAGCTACATCTTAGATGCACATTTGTTTTTGACTGTAAAAACAGGAGCACTTGTAGCGACACACAAATCAGGGATAGATGGCAGCGTGTGAAATTCCACAGACGTGGGAGTCCCGTGGTCCAGACGAGTGTGAAAATTCTTGGTACAGAGGAGTTCCTTGGAAGCAAAAAGACGTTTCTGGGTTCTAGACTACGAGGTGGGTAAGTGGCAGGGGGACATGGAAACTGAACACACATGCACTGTGTTCACTACGTAGAGAAACAGGAGAGTCTGACATTAGACGCAGGTGTAACAAGGCAGCTGCCTGGGGCCCCCATGTTATAGAGTCATCAGCTTTCTTGTGAAAATTCTTCTGAACTTTTGAAGCAAATCCCCCTTTTGATGCCAACACAGATCTCTGTCAGGCGAGCCTGACCCCTATTCCCCAGTCAAGTGGCAGATGGTCTGTTTCCCTTTTTCTATGACTGAAGGAGGAAAGTTTCATTAGTTGCCATGCCACTGAAGTGCCTCTCGGGGGAAAGCAGGTTCTGAAGCAGTTCCTCCTTTCTTTGGAGCTGGCAGGCAGGGAAGCCAAGACTATCCCAGAGCTGTCAGGAATCAACAGGGTTTGGGATGAGCAGACCATTGGGGATGGTACTATGGGAAGGTTTGATCAAGGTTCTGGCAGAATTTGACTACGTCTTGTGTTGATGGGGATTGAAAGTAGCTCTCTTCTGATGGCAGTTTGTAGCTCCTGTGTGATATGAGTTTGGTCTCACTTTAGTTCCTTTTGGACAAGGATCCAGATCTTAAAAAAAGAAACAGAAAATGTATCAGCTGAATTTGCAGACAGACCAAGAAGGAATGCATGCATGTTAGGTATTGATGCACATATGCCCCTTGATCCCAGAATTCAGGCTGAGGGATGTGAATGGGGCAGTGTGGGGAAAGATGCACTTAAAGCAAGCGGGCGTGGGGGTGGGGGCGCTGGGGGAATGATTTCCATATTCCAGGAAAAATGTTGAGATTTCAAACATTTTTCCCATCCCAAATCAGGACGAAAAGTTGAAATCTTGAAAGTTTTTGTGACCTACAAATCTGAAATAAATCAATACATGAATTGGGGGGGGGGGGAGGGGTCAATCAAAATGTTTAATTCTGATCATTTCAAAATGTTTCATTTTGATTGTGCCAACTTTTATTTATTTATTACTAAAAATTAACTGAAATTTCAAAATGAAAAGTTGTTTAGAACCAAAAACTGGAACTTTTCATTTTGAAAATGTCAAAATGGGATGTTTAGACAATTTCAAAGGTTTTTTTTTTTTAAATTGTTTTTCAGACAAAAAGATGTGAACAATGACCCTTTTCAGTGACAAGTTTTGGTTTCTGCAAATTGGGATTTTCCAATGGAAAAAGTTTGACTGAAAAATTCCCCACCAGCTCCACACGCACGGCCGCTGCCCGTCTTATAGCTGCTGTTTGACTAGTTCCAGCACTTCTATCTGACCACACCCAAAAAGCCAAACCAAAAAATCCCCTCCCTGTCCACTCCGAGCAACTCCCCTTTGGCTCAGTTAAGTTAATGAAAATGAAAACTGACAAATTAAATGAAAAATAGACCCGAATTAAAACTCTCATCCCAAACCTATGTTGAGAAAGTTCTCATCCAGAGCCAATCTGTGCTTGAAAAGGACCAACAGAATCTCAGCTGGTATAAATCTCTATTGGAGTTAATGGAGATATGACAGTTTACACCAGCATGGAGCTATGAGCATTTACATCAGCTGAGGATCTATTCTGAATTCTTTAGTTCACCCGCAGTCGCTCCCGAGAGGGTGCTGTCTGATTGACTGTGTTGTTAGGTATGCCTTTGACTACTCTCAGAGTAGAAAAGTCTTTATAATAAAAGAAGATAAAGAAAAAAAGAAGCTGAATACAATTTTCTGTGTGGATCTCCACAGGAATGGCTCTAGGTCAGGGGCTGCCTGGGCAAACCAGCAAATGTCTGCCTTTCCCAGCCCGTAGTCACCTAGACAAGTTACTGAATGTTTTGCTGTCCCTAACATTTTGTTACTACCTGTTCTGCATGACTAACTGGATACAAACAAAATTGACCAATATTAATGTTATACACCTTTCATAGCTGTTCCCAATAGGAAAAAAAATATCTAACCTGCAACATGGAAATGTCTCTTATTTTGATGGAGACAAGATAGGTGAGGAAATATCTTTTATCAGATATCTTGGACTAGCTTCTGTTGGTGAAAGAGACATACTCCTGAGCTCCACAGAGGTCTTCTTGAGACCTCTTCTTCAGAGGTAGAAAGCTTCTCTCTTTCACCAACAGAAGTTGGTCCCATAAGTGACATTACCTCACCCACCTTGTCTCTCTCATATCCTGGGACCAACACGGCTACAACAACACTGCAAACTTCTTCTTTGATGGGCATTTTGCTGGACATGAGCACACACCATGATGAAACATTTAAGGCATGTGGCAATTTAAAATGTGCATACTGAAGATTCAAGCAAGAGATGCCTCCTACAGTGGACAATTATTCCCTCAGAGATTATAATGGTGCTGAGTTTGCTGTGAGTTTGTGCAAACACTGGATGTATTTTCTCAATTGTGATATATGTTATCTGCACTGCAGCTTGCACTGTGGATGTAAACTTTATAGAGTGATATGTCTTCCTCTCTATTACTGTTTGGGAGATTCAAATCACTCCGAGATCTCAAACTGATCTCTTCATGGAAAGGTATGTGATAAATATAAAAATTGTATCTCACTCACCTCTCTGTGCAAGGAAAGATCATAGTCAGCTCATTAGAAATTGAAGAACGTATTAGGAAATTCTCTGAAGAAAATGCCTGGAAAAACAGCTGGGCAAGTGCTTACTGAAAGAAAGCACATCAGTGCAATGTTTGAGGAGTTGTTACTAGTCGTACCCACATTCAAGTCTAAGTACATTAGGTTGAGAGACACATTTTCAAGCATAAAAATGTAGGGCTGTCACTTAATTGCAGTTAATTTACATGATTAACTCAAAAAAATTAACTGATTAAAAAATTAATCATGATTGATCGCACTGTTAAACAACAGAATACCAACTGAAATTTATTAAATATTTTGGATATTTTTCAATGTTTTCAAATATATTAATTTCTATTACAGCACAGAATACAAAGTGTACAGTGCTCACTTTATATTATTATTTTTATTACAAATATTTGCACTGTAAAAATGATAAAAGGAATAATATTTTTCACTTCATATCATACAAGTACTGTAGTGCTATCTCTTTATCGCGAAAGTGTAACTTACAAATGTAGATTTTTTTATTGTTACATAATTGCACTCATAAACAAAACAATGTAAAACTTTAGAGTCTACAAGTCCACTCGGTCTTACTTCTTGTTCAGCCAATTGCTAAGACAAACAAATTTGTTTACATTTACGGGAGATACTGCTGACTGCTTCTTACTTACAATGTAACCTGCATGGCACTTTTGTAGCTGGCATTGCAAGGTATTTACGTGCCAGATATGCTAAAGATTCATATGCCCCTTCATGCTTCGACCACCATTCCAGAGGACATGCTAATGATGCTTGTTAAAAAAATAATGCATTAATTAAATTTGTGACTGAACTCCTTGGGGGAGAATTGTATATCTCCTGTTCTGTTTTACCCGCATTCTGCCATATATTTCATGTTATAGCAGTCTCAGATGATGACCCAGCACATATTCGTTTTAAGAACAGTTTCACAGCAGGTTTGGCAAAACACAAAGAAGGTACCAATATGAGATTTCTAAGGATAGATACAGCACTTGACCCAAGGTTTAAGAATCTGAAGTGCCTTCCAAAATCTGAGAGGAACGAGGTGTGGAGCATGCTTTCAGATGTCTTAAAAGAGCAACACTCTGATGAGGAAACTACAGAATCCAAACCACCAAAAAAGAAAATCAACCTTCTACTGGTGGCATCTGACTCAGATGATGAAAATGAACATGCGTCGGTCCACTCTGCTTTGGATCATTATCGAGCAGAAGCCGTAATCAGCATAGATACAAATATTCTGGAATGGTGGTTGAAGCATGAAGGGACATAGGAATCTTTAGCACATCTGGCATGTAAATATCTTGATATACTGGCTACAACAGTGCCATGCGAATGCCTGTTCTCCCTTTTAGGTGAATTGTAAACAAGACGTGGGCAGCATTATCTTTTGCAAACTGTAACCAAACTTGTTTGTCTGAGTGATTGGCTGAAGTAGGACTGAGTGGACTTGTAAGTTCTAAAGTTTTATATTGTTTTATTTTTGAATGCAGTATTTTTGTACATAATTCTACATTTGTAAGTTCAACTTTCATGATAAAGAGACTGCACTTGTATTAGGTGAAATGAAATATACCATTTTTTATTTTTTACAGTGCAAATATTTGTAATAAAAATAAATATAAAGTGAGCACTGTACACTTTGTATTCTGTGTTGTAATTGAAATCAATATATTTGAAAATGTAGAAAACATCCAAAAATATTTAAATAAATGGTATTCTATTATTAACAGTGCGATTAATCGTGCGATTAATCGCGATTAATTTTTTTAATCGCTTGACACCCTAATAAAATGCACTATGAACTATGCTTAAAACTTGTTTAGAGAGATGGACTTGAATAATAGGAAATAAACTTGTGTAACTGCTGAATAAGTGTTTACCCATCTCCGACTACTATCCCCAATCTCAAACACAACGGTTGCATTGTGGGTCAGAGAGGGGTGGCCAAATCCCCACTGCACTCCAGCTATTCTCCATAGCTGTAACAGCCTCTTGGGGCCATAGTTAGGTCGAGTACCTTAGAGCAGACCACAACTGCTCTAAAGTATGCCTGAGGCAGGGCCAGTGTGGAACCAGCCTCGGCATCGGGCAGTCACAACAGGCTCCTTTGCACACTCCCTCCCCCTGCCCAGCTGTGGGAGAAACTAGCTCTGTGATACATTTCATGTTTTCCTGGTGAAGGGGGGTATTTGGATCCAAAGGCATGACCTAAAGCAGAGCAACCAGGCCATGTTTGAGACGTCAGTTGTTTTTCGGCACTCATTCCAATAGCTTACATGAATTTTTTTTCTTCTTCTAAGAAACAAAAACCATGAGAAATGCTTCATGCAACATGCAGAGAAAATCCAACACAGCAAACCATTTGCTCAATAGTCCAAATCTAACTTAGTTTGATGTAAAACTTTCCTTGCTTAAAAAAAAAACCCATCAGACTAATGCATACATATTCATTTGAAATTTTGTGAATATGTAATTCCTCTGTGAATTGCCTATACTTTAGAGTTATCTAATGCCCACAGCTAGGTTCCAGGAAAGCATAGATTTCTGCCTGCATTAGCCCACGCTTTTCCTCCCCACAGCAGGTGAATATCTCCTGAGAGACACTTCGTTGGGTCAATGTTTCTATGATAAATTGTATTTTCTACACACACAAAAAAACCCAACTGCCTCTCAAGGCTGACTGCTAATGTTGAACAAGCCTGGTAATGACAAAGCATTAAAGCAGGTTGACACTGCAGGGCAGGTAAGAAGTTTGTGCATCCCTGAATTTTACAGTGAAAGTGAAAGGTTAAAAGCATGAAGAAAAATCAGCTCGTGTTTGAAGTCTGTGTGTATATTAAAAAAAAGAAAAGTGTAGGGCTTTATGCAAGCCAAAGCGGGAGAAATGTTCTTTGTTGGTTCTGCTGAAGAGAAATGAGAAATGTGATTTTGTCAAATCATGAATAATTTAGTGTGGGTAACAGGGAGATACTACACTTAAAATTGTCCAGTTAGACATCACTGAAAGAGGGAGATTTTTGATGGAATTGTAGATGTGCTTTCTATCCTGTAAGATTAAATAAATAACTAAATGAGAACTGAAAGGAAGGCTGGCCCAGTGGGTAAGGGGCAATTGTCTGCTCTGCCACAGACTTCCTCTGTGATCTTGGGTAAGTCACTTAGTCTAATGTGTCTCAGGTTCCCGTTCATAGAATGTGGATGACAGTCTTTCCCTACCTCACAAGGCAGTTGTGAGGCTAAATGTATTAAAGACTGTGACCCAATCAGCTACTGTGCCAATGGGGTCATAAAAGTACCTAAATAGATATATACTTAGAATCCCTATTCTGCAGTGCTGGCTTGTGAAAAACTTGCCATTGTAGTAATGGGAATGTTGCCTCAGTAAATACCACAAGATTGAGCTCCATGGATATATTTTAGGGCCTGAGCTGAAGCCCTTTGAGGTCTTTTGAAAGATTCCTACTGACTTCAATGAGCTTTGAATCAGGCCCATAAGAAGGTGTGGACAATTTTGGAAACAGGAGTTCATAGACTGAAAATAAATTTTGATTAAACATTTTAAACATGCCAAACATCTTGACAGATGAAAGGAGATGCAACAAAGTCAGTCCATCAGTGATGCTTAGCAGTGGTATGGGAAAAGAGCCCCATATGTGGGCGGCAAACCTTCTCACAGTGGTTCCAGGTCCACTTGCCAGATGGAAGTTGAAGCATACTCTATTTCCTGGCTCGCCTGAGGGCCGCAAACTGGGCTCTCTGCTGGCTTTCTGCAGTGACTGTACCAGTCTTAACCTCACTTCTCCAAACTGAGCGTTTGTGGGCAGAATTTTCTCAATTGTCATTGACAACAGTTTTTCTAGATCAGGAGAAAGGAGATCTGGGTAACTTACAAATCTCACCTTTTCCCCTTGCTATTTTTAAATCACAGGAAAACTACAAATTAACATAAAGTGGAAGTTAATCACTCCCGAAGAAGGTTGATATAGAGTTAAGTCTAAAGTCCATTGAACTCAATGGAAAGAGTCCCATTTATATTCAGTAGACTTTAGATCAGGCCCATACGGACTAAGTCATTTCCAACTAGGTTTACCATTTGCAGAATTAGAATTAGCCAGAATTAAAAGCTGCTGTACGTTCCTATTTCATAACATGCTCCTCTAACTCTGGGTATGTTGTTCCCACCTTTGCGGCCACCCTCTTTTGGAAATACATTAATTGGAGCAAAAACAGGCTATGAATCAGAAGCTTGGCCATAATCAATATGATGAGGGAAATATTAGAGAAAATATTTTTTGATGAAGGAAAACTGCCTGGACTTGGAGTTCTTTGTAGGCAAGGTTAATAGAAATGCATCCATTTTTATCAAGACAAAGTTTGGCCCCTAGGTCTTCATTTTTTATGTGGTTTCACAACTTTTAGTTGTCCCAATTATTACATTTTATTATGGGCAGGCTGACATTTCTGCTGATGTGGATCATCTCCCTGAAGAGCTGCAATATTAATCAAACCCTGCCACAGTAAGAAAATGCACTTTAAATTTTGAGAGCGCGAATGTGTCAGGGAATATTACTTATGTGAATAAAATATTTAACTAACAAATACTAATTAAGATATAAAACCCAGTTGTGGCATATAAGATGCTGTAGTGAATTCTGAGTCTTAGAATCGACTTTAAGATACACCATGCACAATACCTTCAGAAATCCACTGCTGAGAATTCATGAACAATAGCAAAATTTTTGAGGTGCTTTGTGTTGTAATTCACAATGTGAAAGAGATTCATTTCCAGCCCGGCCTGTAACTTTAAGGAATGTAAACTGAGGATATTCCATTTATGCAGAACCAAGAGTACAACCATTCCAAATCTGTCCAAATAATTTTAACTTGGAGGACAAGAAACAAAAGTGCGAAGTATTTTCATTATCAGCATCCCAGAAAGTATGATAGTTTTACTTCCAAATTAAATCTTGGGGACGGGGAAGCTCATAAAATGGATAAATAGAATTCGTTATTTTTAAATTGAATTTCCTTAACTTCTGGACTGGCCAAAAATGATAAAAATGTCTGATCAAATTTAATTGCAGATTTATCCAGGCTAACCAAATTAGGATTCTTTACTTTATAACGTTAATACAATTGATATTTAAATACTAATCCAAAATATTATTATGACTATTGTATTAGTTAGATAAAACCCATTAATTTTAAGTGACGATGTAGGGCAGAAAAGACTATAGATAATCTTAACGAAGGAAATGATGATTCTAAAATTCTTTTAATCATAGGCTTGAACCTCTTAAAAGAAAATACAAATTAAATTTTCATCTGAAACAATAATTATGAAAATCTCCATTTTCATCTGTCAAGCCTTACCATAAAATGTTCTTGCCTGTTTGAAACTTGCAAAAATAAAGAAACATCTTCTATTAAAATAACAGAGTTATAGCAACTTTCATATATGCTGCCCACTGGATCTGTATTGAATCGTATTTTTTATTATGATTAGCTTTTCCCATTTTAAGGTACAATAATTGTGAAGGAGTTCACTCACTGATAGAGAAGCTTCTTGTATCTGGCCATGGTGTAGTAGCTCTCTCTGTCTGCTGATGGTGGCTCCGGTGCTACGGTGGTCTCTTCTCATATCTCAGCCATGTCACAATTTAGTCCACCCCTTCTGGGATGCAGAGTCTAACAAATAAATAATCCATATGTCCTCACCACAAGGTCTTTGGCCCACGCAGGCCCTATAGTTCTCTCACTTTTCTCAGGGCTCTCCATTGGTTCTTATCCCCTCCTCAGGAGCTTAATGCCACCTTCTCCAGTGACTCGTAGGGGAACATTGGCCCTCCCTCTACACTGGGTTCTAGCCCAAGGACCCTATAAATCAACAGGCAAGGTCTGTTTAGTCCAAATCCTTGCTGCTGTTTTGCCAGGCTTCTTCCTACCCAACCTTTCTCAGGCCTTCTCCCCCAGAGCCTTTCTAGATTCACTCTTGTTTCAAGGCTGAGACTGTCAGCGACCTCCCCCCGGAATCCTCTATGAAAATTCAAGTAGAAAAGTATAAACAAAAATCCAATTTTGCCCTCCTTGGGCTTGAACTTGTGTCTCTCTCAGTTAAATGCTTCTCATGGCTCTATGCTTGGAAGTCTGTTTCCCAGGCCTTCCCACCAAAGCCTGCTTTATTCCCGGGGCTGTTCTATGTCAATCCTGTCTGCTTGCCAGCCTTCCTTACTCAGGGCTTGTTTTCCCCAGGGGCTTCCTTCTCCCTCATTTCACAGAGTGACTGCACACTCTCTCTCTTTGCAGCCTCCTTCTTTCCTTTCTTTTCTTGACATTTTATGGTGTAGCAGCCTCAGCATGTGAAGGCAGTAACCACCACCTACCTCAGTTTTCGAATAAACAAAATCTATATCCTCTCACCCTGTCCTGTATCCTTAACAAAGAAGAGTAATGCTTTTTCAGTGCTACTCCACTTTGCTGGTACTCTCGCCTGTCCTTTCAGACGATATTCTTTCACTTTGTGGTGTCTCATTTCTTCCTACAGAATCTTTCTGTCTGTATAATTCTCCCAGCATTCCGGTAGCAGATGTTCAACCATTTCCATGATTCTCCCAACCCATCTCTGTGCACGTTTAGTAGATATAAATTCTGTTTAGGCCGCAGTGATCTGTTAGCATTCTAAATATAGCTACTTCACTCTTCCTATCGTAGCTGTGAAGTATAACATTATCCTCAAGTTTGGACATATTTAATAGACCCTTCATTGTTTTTCTTCCCACATTTCTTGCCATTCCTTCTTAAGTTCTCTCTTAACCAAACTGTTGAAGTCCAGTGTACTCAGAGGGATCTTTATATCAACTTCCTCTTTTTATAAGGCATGCTTTGCTGCTTTATCTACCATTTCATTGTCAGGTATCCTGACATGTGCCAGAATCCACACTCTTGCTACATGTATACCTAAATGTATTATTAAGAACAATATTTCATAGACTAAATCATTCCTTCTTTCTGTGGCTGCCTTTCTGATTGGCCTTGAACCTGATAAGGAGTCAGATAGGATAGCAGCTGTAGTTGGGTGTACAGCCCTTATCCTGGTCAGTGCCAACAGTATGCCCATCAATTCAGCCATCATAATGGCCACAAAATTGGATAGTCTCATAGATCTCTTAATTCCAAATTCAGGGATACAAAAGGCTGTTCCCGTTCTGCCCATGTTATCATCTTTAGATGTGTCAGTATAGATTCGGCAACGCTACAATGCATAAACTTGTAAATTTTATTCTTCATATTTGAAGGTCCTACTCTTCTCTTTGTGTTATCATAGAAATCCAAATCCACAACTGGAGAGTCAGCCATTTGATTTAATTTAGCTACAGCTTGATTTCCCCATGACTAAAGATTTTAATCTTTTCCAGTCCTTCCTTTTCACTCAAGTTTTTTACCCACCTTTTGACCCTGTTAGCATGTGGGAGTCTGTGGCGTCCAGTTGTATCTTGTCTACTTAATTCTGAACTGTTCTTGTATGTTTAGTACTCTTATCTTCACTATTTCCATTAATCTTAACCCAAAAGGTTAACTCTAACAATTTCATCCTTAAATGTATAGGCATTTCTCTGGTAGTCCCTGTATCATACACAGTGGTGTCATAATACTTGCACCACATGAGACTTGCAGAGCTTGGACTTGGATCAGCTCTAATTTTTAAATGTTGATTTAGAAGCTGAACTGAAGACTTACCATCCATAATCTATAACTGAGCTTATTAGCGTCCTGTACAGCATCATCAACACATTCTCAGCAACACCCCAATTGTTCCCAGCAATACTGTTAAGCAAATTCATCCTATCTTTAAATTTAGTCTTGATATTATTTATATGATCCTTCCAAGTTTGTTTGTTATTGAACATAACTCATAAGAGTATAAAATTTCGAGCTACCTGAATTTTCTCTGAATAGAGATATAAATTCTATTCATCCCCAGTCTTCCTTTTTGTGAAGATCATTCCCTTTGTTTTAGCAAGTGAAAACTTAAATCCCCAAGAACCTCACCATTTTGAAATCCCCCTGGTGCCTCATTGGTTCTTTGCACAGCTATCTTAAATCTTCTGTGTTTGGCCCCTAGAGCATAGTCATCCGCAAATAAAGTAATACCTATTTGTGCCTGGATGCTCTCCAGGAGATCATTAATCATGATGTTAAATAAGGAAGGGCTGTGGAGTCCATTAGTGAGTTTATAAATATACAAGAAAGATGATACCACCCTGACTTGCATGGTTCTATCACTTAAGAAGTCTCTCATCCACCAGAACATTCTTCCTCTTATTTCAATTTCTGTTAGTTTATATAGTAAGGTTTCAGAGTAGCAGCTGTGTTAGTCTGTATTCGCAAAAAGAAAAGGAGTACTTGTGGCACCTTAGAGACTAACAAATTTATTTGAGCATAAGCTTTCGTGAGCTACAGGTCACTTCATTGGATGCATTCAGTCCGAATGCATCCGATGAAGTGAGCTGTAGCTCACGAAAGCTTATGCTCAAATAAATGTGTTAGTCTCTAAGGTGCTACAAGTACTCCTTTTCTTTTTATATAGTAAGCTTTCCCTCCATAGCATAACACACACTTTTTTGATGTCCAAACGTCAGCTATCCTAAACTCTCTGTTGCTCGTGCTTTTTTGTTTTTCCATTTCTAAACTTACAGTATGATCAACTGTGCATCTTCCTTTCCTAAAACCAGTTCGTACACTTTATAATTTCATTTTTTCAAGTATGCTACTCATCTTTCATTTATCTTCCCATAATTTTGCCCACACACAATGTGAAGACAATAAGTCTATATCCATCAGGCCTTGAATATCATTTGGCAGGTTTTCCTGTCTGTATAACCACCACATGCTTCCATTTTGCCAGTAGTATTCCTTTTTCCCTATATACTATTATATAATTTCAATAAAACCCTTGAACTTTCAGTAGGTGCTTAATCATTACATGTTATCTTTACCTGGGACTGTATTTTTACTTTTATCTATAGATATTTTGTATGCTGAAATTTTCCTTCAGTATGTCATCTTTATACTCTACCCATCCATTTAGGAGCTCACGATATTCCTCTGCAAACATTCTTTTTTCTTCATAAAATTCTTTACTTTGATTTGTTTCACTACTAGCTTTATGGAAATCTTTTTGATAACACACCTGCTTTTCCTAAGCACTTTCAACTTATCATTTACTACGCGACCAAGTATAAAATTTGTTTTTACTCCATATCTTTTAACATGTTTATATGTATCTCTGAAACCTTGGAATCTTTGTTCATTTTCCAACAATACTTTCTCTAACTCTCTTTCTTTGCCTTTTTAATAAGTCTTTGTGCTACCGCTTTATATCTTTTATAGTTCATTAAGTCCTTTGTATTCATTGCACTTTTTGCTCGTTTGTATGCCTTTTTTCTTGCTTTAATTGCTGCTTTACAATGTTCATTCCACCAGGGAACTGGATTTCTGTGTTTTTGGTTATTCAGTATCTTAAGCTGGGTTGGCTGCTGCTACAACTCCCTTTATTATATTATCATGAAATTCCTCTAAATAATCATTTATCAGTTGGTACTTAGATACGTGTCAAACTTATTCTTAAAGAGTCCCCAGTTCACTTTTCTAAGGTCCCACAAAGGGATTCCTTTGGTATTTTCAATATTACCTTGGTCTTGATATGTAATTAGCATAAGGAAGTGATCACTTCCCATTTCATCTTCTTTTACTTAGATGCATTTACTTACGATATTGCTTGTTGCAGTTCCCAGATCTAAACATGAAAAGCTTCTATCCACCAAATTAAACCAAGTAGGTGCTCCAATATTGAGCAGTACCAGGATGTGCATGTCCATGAACTGTTCCAGGCATTCGCCATTATAATCTTGCTTTTCCATAGTTCATTATGGCTATTAAAGTCTCCACAAATAACATCCAGGCCTTTGATTTCCTTATCTAACTCTTCCAATTCTAGATTGTCTATATTTTTAACACGAGTTGTAAACATTAGAGATTCATATAACAGTGTTATTATTCTGCAAAGGAATCTCGGCAGTTTTGTACTCAAAACTTAAGTTCTGTACATCTATTTTTCTGTAACTAAAACCTTCCTTTATAAATATACAGACTCCCTCCTCCTATTGTTATTTCTCTGTTGTATCTGATTACATCATATCCTGGACATCTAAACATAACTTTTCTTACCAAAGCCCCCTTCTGTTCTACACTTCTTGCCTTTATAATCACTGCTCAGCCCCTCCCCATCTGGCCTTCATCTCTTAATTAAGCCAAACTATAGTAGCTTTGCATTGAAGGTTGCAGCAAAGATAGCCCTATATAGAAAAGACTGCTTTATACTGAAGGACATACTTTATCTGTTTTACAAATTTTATTCCAGAATAATATAGATCACATCATTCCTTGTTTCTTTATATATCAGTCAAAGAAATTCCTTGGGTAGGAAGGCTGTCCTGAAATTGTTATGAATACGCTTTTTGGGCCCTGATTCAGAACCGTGAATAAGAAAATGTCTGAGCTTCCGAAGGCTTGAATTATAGGGTTAAAAGGGACCACAAGGGTTATCAAGGAAACCTCCTACCAAGATGTAGGATTTGTTTTGTCTGAACCATCTAAGACAGATGGCTCCAGCCTCCTTTTGAAAACCTCCAGTGAAGGTTCCACAACCTCCTTAGGCAGTCCATTCCATTGTCCTACTGTTCTTCCAGTGAGGAAGTTTTTCCTGAGATTTAGTTTATATCTGCTATGCTGTAGTTTGAACTCACAGCCTCTTGTCCTGCCCTCTGTAGCAAGAGAGAACAACTTTTCTCCATCTTTTTTTATGGGAGCCTTTCAAGTATTTGAAGACCGCTATCATATCCCTCAGGGGTTAAAAGCAGCCAAGCTAGCCTGATTGGGGAAGCAGCCACAGCTGGGGCCACACCCAATCAAGGCCAAGCTGGCTCTGATAAGTGGGCAGGGGGGGCCAGGAGTTGGAAGAGTCTCACTCCAGCCAGGGAGTGGGAAGGGCCTGGCTGCCTGGGAGAAACAGAGCAGTGCTGGGGAAAAGCAAGAGGAGCTGGGGAGCTCCAGCCTGGGAACTCCCCAGGCTGAGGCCTTGATAAAGGCCTACGCAGGTACTGGGGCTGGGAGGTGCAGCCCGGGAATAGGCAGAGGCAGCTGGTCCTACCCCCTTGCCAATGATGAGTGGCCATTACAGACTGCAGTTTGCCCCAGTGATAACGACTGCCAATAGTCACTGGGGTGGGTTGGGGGTTCCCCGGGGTCCAGGAAGGACACAGGGCCTGAGGCAGGCGAGACACCAGCCAATAGATGGTGCTCCGAGGCTGGAAAGAGCTAGTTCCCAGAAAACCAGCAGGAGGTGCCACACCGGTGAGTCAGTGATCTGCTATACCCTCCTTAATCTCCTCTTTTCCAAACTGAACATATCCAGTTCCTTCAGCCTTTGCTCATATGACTTGCATTCCACCCCTTTTGATCATCTTTGTTGCTCGTCTCTGGATCCTTTCCAGTTTCTGTACATCCCTTCTATAAATTGGTGACCAAAATTGGACACAGTACTCCAGCTGAGGCCTAACCAAGACCGAGTAGAGCAGTACTATCACCTCTCATGACTTGCATGCTATGCCTCTGTTAATGCAACCTAAAATTGCATTTTCTTTTTTTTTTTTTTTTTTTGCAACAGCATTGTTTTATTGACTCATGCTGAGGTTTTGATCCACCACAACTCCCCAGATCCTTCTCAGCAGTGCTGCTTGCCAAGCCAGTTATCCCCCATTCTGTACTTGTGCATTTGTTTTTTCTTCCCTAAGTGTAGCACCTTACATTTGTCTTTGCTGAATTTCACTTTGTTGCCTATAGCCCAGTTCATCAAGATCCCTCTGAATTTTAGCTCTATCCTCCAAAGTGTTTACAACCCCCCAGCTGTGTGTCATCTGCAAACTTGATCAGTGTGCTTTCTATACCTACTTCCAGTTGATTAATAAAGATGTTAAACAACACTGGACCCAGAACAGATCCCTGTGGAACCTCACTTGAGACCTCCCTCCATCTGACATCATTCCATTAATAGCTCCTCTGTGTTTGCAGTTGTTTAACCAATTAACCACTTAATGGTAGTTAAGACTGCATTTCTCCAGCTTACCTATCAGAATGTCATGCGGGACTGAGTCAAAAGCCTTGCTGAAGTCCAGGTATATTATGTCCATCATATGCCCCCTCTCCACCAAACCAGTTACCCTGTCAAAGAAGGAAATCAAGCTTGTTTGGCATGGTTTGTTCTTAGTATCATAGAAGATTAGGGTTGGAAGAGACCAACCCCAACTAAATCATCCCAGCCAGGGCTTTGTGAAGCCGGGCTATAAAAAAACCTCTTAAAAATCAGTGCTGGCTGCTCGTGATCACCCCTTCATCCTCCAGCTATTCACACATTGAATGCATTACACATTGCTCTAGTAGCTTCCCAGGTATCCAAGTCAGGCTGACTGGTCTATAGTTCCCCAGCTCTTCCTCCCCCCAACTTTTATAGATGGGCACTTCCTTAGCCCTTCTCCAGCCTTCCAGGACCTCTTCTGTAATCCATGAGTTTGCAAATATTATTGCCAATGGCTCTGAGATTTCTTCAGCTAATTCCTTCAGTACCCTTGAGTGAATAGCATCTAAAGGATGCTAGTGAAGGAAATCTGGATATGAATCTGGGTTTCAGTATGGAAACTCAGGATCATCTCTAACTAGACACCAAAGAACTCCCTCCCTTTATTACATGTGGAGTCATCAGATAGGACCCTTTGTTTATCCTCTTTTTTTATGGCCAGTTCTAATGAGGGCCTACCATGAATTGTAAGGATGGAAGTTATGGAGGAGACTGTTCCCATCTTCACTGCACTATCCCCTTCTTCTTCTTCTCTCCATCTTTTGGTCATTGGTGGAACTAGTATGAGTACCTCATCATCTCATTTCTCACTCTCATAATCTGTGTTTTCAACCTTTCTATTTAGATTGTAACATCTTTGGGACAGGCAAAGTCTTTTTGTTCTGTGTGTGTGTGTGTGTTAAGCACGTAGCAGAATGGGTCTATGCCTGGGGCTCCTAGGTGCTACGGTAATACAAATAATAAACAGCAATAATAATGTAATTCAGACACTACCAACAAACTTCTTTTCAGAACAGATTTAATTGCCCACTTTCTTATATGGGAATAACAACATTTAATTATGACTAGGGGGCGGAATGTAATTCTTGTGCACGGCATAATCAGAAGTAGGTGTTCTGTCTGCAGTCTTTTTACAT
Source organism: Chelonia mydas (assembly GCF_015237465.2). Classification (NCBI taxonomy): domain Eukaryota; kingdom Metazoa; phylum Chordata; order Testudines; family Cheloniidae; genus Chelonia; species Chelonia mydas. Next base: position 92,044,600 of record NC_057855.1, read on the forward strand.
AATGCGTTTTGATGACAACAAGCTATTAACAAAATCATAGAATTGTAGAATCGTAGGACTGGAAAGGGCCTTGAGAGATCATCTAGTTCAGCCCCCTCAACTCATGGCAGGACTAAGTATTATCTAGACCATCCCTGGCAGGTGTTTGTCTAACCTGCTCTTAAAAATCTCTAATGATGGAGATTCCACAAGCTCCCTGGGCTTATTTCTGTGCTTAACCACACTGAGAATTAGGAAGTTTTTCCTAATGTCCAACCTAAGCCACCCTTGTTGTAATTTAAGCCTGTTGCATCCTGTCCTATCCTCAGACGTTAAGGAGAATAATTTTTCTCCCTCCTCCTTCGTAACAACCTTTTATGTATTTGAAAATAGTTGTCATGTCCCCTCTCAGTCTGCTCTTCTCCAGACTAAACAAACCCAGTTTTTTCAATCTTCCCTCACAGCTCATGTTTCCTAGACCTTTAATCATTTTTGTTGCTCTTCTCTGTACTTTCTCCAATTTGTCCACATCTTTCCTGAAATGTGGCGCCCAGAACTGGACACAATACTCCAGCTGAGGCCTAATCAGCGCGGAGTAGAGCAGAAGATTTACTTCTCGTGTATGGCTGACAACACTCCTGCTAATATATCCCAGAAGGATGTTTGTTTTTTTGTTTTTTTGTTTTTTTTTGCAACAGCAAAACCTGTTCTGAGTCAAACTGTTGACTTCTATTTAGCTTGCCCTCCCCAGGCATTGGATAGGGAGTCTAGGTGTCCAATTTGGGGCTGAGGATTCCAGTGAAGAGCAGAACACCTAAACATGAGGTGTTACAATGCCTAATCCCATTGTGGGTCTTTTCCAAAAATCATTTCCAGGACAAGACATTAACTGGTTCCTTTATAAGTATAGGTAAAACCTGGCCTTCCAGGGAAATAGGACAGCAGTATTGCCAACCCCAAATGTTCAAAAATCATGAGTCAGGCTCACCAAAAATTGTGAGATTGGCTTAAAAATCATGAGATTATGTAAAGAAATAATAGATTTGGTGGTTTTTTTTTAATTTGCCTTCTGCTTTTTAAGCCTTTAGGGTGCACTGAGGTCCCATTCTGAAGCTTCCAGAGACACAAGGGCTCGAAACTTACTTTTTTCTTTTAAAAATGAAGGCTGAAATAATCACATCCACTTGACTCCAGGAGCTGGGGCTTTACAGAAAATAATAGAGACTCATGATAAAATCATGAGAGTTGGCAACATTGCTCAGCCACGCCAGTGTCTGAAGTACGTGCTCTTGTGTAATGCCACTTAGATCTCTGTGTAGAGAGTAGCATACCTGCATGTCTGTCTGCTAAATATTTTGCAAATTTATTTCTTACACGCAAATGCTGGCCTCTACCAGTGTGTCACTGGGCTGCTAATATCCATTTGACACTTCCTGTTTCCGTTACCAGCGTGTAAAACCTTAGGTGTATTTCGTGCATCTATCTGGTCACTCAGTTATGCAGCTTCTGGTACCTATCTCTCTGAAACACAAACAAAAGGGTGAGGGGGGAAAATCACTTTGGTGGAGAGATTTCTGTCACATAGATGAAAAATGTTGACCACTAACAAGATGTGTGTTAATATCAGATATCTTGTGCACGTCTTTAGGCTCCTCATAATTCATTAGTTAACAGGTTAAGGACCCGATCCTGTTCCATTGAATTTAATGGGAATTTTGCCATTGTCTCCAGTGAGAGCAGGATCAAACCCTTAATCTCTGACTGGCAATGACCACTTCTAGGTTGTAGATTTATAAATGGCTACAGAGGTTTTCCAGCTGTGCCATGGGTACCTGAGATTGACCTTTATGCCTATTGACCTTCATATAATATTTTCTTCAATCAAAGCGGCTTATTAAGGTTTAATCAGTTCATAAAATTTGTAATAGTACTTTCAGAAAAAGTTTCACATTAGAAACAATTTCCCAAAACTATAGACTTTTTCTGGGGCTGATCTGTGTCAGTTGCAAATGTAATAAACTCAGGACTTTAACGATGCAAATTGAATTTTGTAGTAAGAGTAAAGTCAGTACAGGCCAGGAATTAGTTCTGAATCCAAGAAGAGAAGAATGAACTATTAATTCAGTGGATCTATTATAAGTGTTTCAATAGTTGTTTTTCAGATACAATTATCTTTAAGGTTAAATAGCACAGATCCAGAAAACAAAACTTCGGCTTAACTCCTCACTCAGGTTACTTTATTAGGCATGAAACAGCTCTTTGCCCACGCTAGCCAGGCACAGACTCAGGGGGTTTAGGTACAAGGTGATACCACAAGTCCACTCCATGTAACACCTCGGACAGTTTCTATACACCTTTCCTAGCTACTAACATATATATTTCTTGCATGGGAAGACCAATCGCTTTGCAGATTGCGTGAGGCAATCTGATCAGTTCAGTTTCTGCCTACTTTGTTTACTAGCTACCACAATAGTTAGGTTAGTTAGGTTCTGCCTCTCTGATTTCCTATAAATTATTCACAATAGTTAGTTGTTTCAGCAATTACTTCTTTGAGTTTGTCTTGCCTTAATTTGGGCTTGCCCATGTCTGCTAAGCCAGCCTTGCAGGCTGCATTCACTTCCAAAGAGAATTAAGTCAAACTTCCACACGGGGATTTAATGTGACTAACAAATCCACTTCAAATTACTACCTTTAGCTAATTGGAATGAACTTTCCTGGATGTCCCGTGCAGACAAGCTCTCTGAAATGGTTGAAACAAACCAGTTTGATTAATCTGAACTGAGATTCTTTTTTCTGTTTGTTCAAACACAATTTCAAGAGTTCAACTTTTTTGTAATTCTATAGCGCTGCTGTTATGCTCTATCATGCCCCATCTTCTGTGTCTGCTAGAGATGAAGCCAGCTGGTTGGGGGAAGCATACACAAGGTAGGGTGAGTGGAACTAGTCAGACCCTTTCCCATGTTGTCCTGAGAACCAGTCAGGTCATAGAATATCAGGGTTGGAAGAGACCTCAGGAGGTCATCTAGTCCAACCCCCTGCTCAAAGCAGGACCAATCCCCCACTAAATTATCCCAGCCAGGGCTTTGTCAAGCCTGACCTTAAAAACTTCTAAGGAAGGAGATTCCACCACCTCTCTAGGTAATGCATTCCAGTGTTTCACCACCCTCCTAGTGAAAAAGTTCTTCCTGATATCCAACCTAAACCTCCCCCACTGCAACTTGAGACCATTACTCCTTGTTCTGTCATCAGCTACCACTGAGAACAGTCTAGATCCAGGTCAGCACCAAGAACTAACTGCCATATAAAAGAGTGTCAGGATTAATTTTCCTTCCTCTTTCTCTGTTATTTCTCCCACTATCTAGCAGTTTTTATAGTATCCTTTGACGAATCAAACGCTGGATGAACCAATAGCCTGACCCAGTACGGAAAAGAGTTTCCTGCCGTGTCAGCATTAGGTATTATTCTCAGTACTTCTGATTTCTTTCCCCAGTGTTTATAACGTGTAGCTGTCTCTCTCTTCCCAATGCCAAACACTTGTTACACTAAACTAAAATGACTTCACACATCTGTTAGCTGGAGTATTGTCATTAAAATCCTGTGCTGGCATCCAATTTGATTTTAACAATATGCCAAATAATAGGCAAGGACTGAGAGTATTGGGAAGCATTATTACTATTATGAAACAAACTGGGAAAAAATGTAGGGCTATATCTGGATCCAAACTCCCCCTAAGTTGGTCCATTTCCATGTTCCCCAAACGTGGCTTGTGCCTATCTATCACTCCCTGGCCAGAATGCTTTTGTGCAATGGCCAGCCCAGGCAGGCAGATAAGGAGACTGATCTCATTAAGCACAGAGAAATGCTAGTAGGTGTGAATTTCACACCGCAATTTAAGCCTTGCTCAATACTCAAATCCTTATTTATGTTAAATGCTGGTGAAGAAGCTTTTGTGCATTTCTCATGTCCATGATCACCGGGAAGATTGACTAATCCCACCCAGGTGTTTTGGGCAGTGCAGCTGCTACTGTTACCACATAATGCTGAAAGCTGTATGTGTAAAATGTGTGTTAGATAGTATTTTGCAGTCATCTAATGATGCTTTTCTCTTCTATCATCTAATTCTGTGGTCAGAGATGGGAACGGAAGAAGAATCCTAGAACAATTAAGAGATGTTGGGACCAGGAACCCAAAATCAGAATAGGATTTTTCCTTTCCCTTCCAGCTTTATAAAGTATAGTCAAGAAAGCACAACGTCCCTCAAATTGGTCCACAGAAAAATAAATTAATAACTTACTATTGCAGCTTTCTTCCTATTTTGTACCTTACATATAACTGGACGTTACTTCTAGACTTCTAGAATTCAAAAGTACATTGTGCAGAGAAATGCAGGCCATCGATGGTATCTCAGCAAAGAAAATAACTAATGAGAAGAGAAAATTGAGCAAATTAAATCCACTCTCATAACAATGAATGGGATAAGAATGGAAAACACATTAAACCATTAAAAAAAAAAGTGAAGACTGCAAGTGTCATTTTTCCTACAGAGAAAGTGGGGTTGGACTCTCTCACAAATGTGTTTTTGTTTCTATCCGTAAGCAACATAGGTCTGCTCCTTTAAATGCTACACCATTTAATGGTGGTTAATGGTTAAATGCTACACCAAGTTAATGGAGGTGCAGAGCCATTGATGCATCAGGCCCTATGTTGGTAAAGCACCATTTTTCCTTCTTTCATGTACTGTGCCTACAGGGATGCTTCTTTTAAGAGAAAGCATAACTGGGGGCACTTCTTCTGAGAACTCACATCAGTGGAGAGTTCCTGCTCTGATGTGAGTTTTATCTCCCTAGGTGGACTGTTTCACTGGGAAGGTATTCATCTTGTTAACTTAAAACAATCCCATTAAAAAACAAACAAACCACAAGTAGAGGTGCGCTAGCTGGGCGGTTAGGTTTTCTCCTGTAAAATATTCATTAGATCTCTCTTGGGTTCCTATATTTAAAAGTTTCCTGCTGGTGCAACCAATTCTACCATTTAAATATGTGAAATATCTTCTCCTGCTTCTCTCCTAATATTCCCTGTCTTCCTTGTCAATACAGCAAAACACAAACTACTCTAAAGAGAGCTGTTTTGTCCTAACTTCCCTTTTGTTTTGAAGTCAGCCTGCAGTCAGTGCTCACAGCAGGATTGGGGCCTGGGAATTCTTGGGGCTTAATTCTGCACACTCTGCATATCCCATGGACTCCCTGACTTCCCTGGGAGCTTGCTGGTGAGCAAGGATTGAACAATTAGGTGCTAAAAAAGGGAACATGTGATATTGTGATGGGGCTTAACCACCATGCCCTGCAAGGTACAGGGTAAAACGCCAATTAGTCATGCTCAAAGGCTGGGGGTGGCTAATCAACTAATCTCACTTGTATTAGCTGTATACCATATTGTAATGTAATATTTGAGCAGGTATAGTGTGAGTCTCTGTGACTGTACGAATCACCATACAGGAGAGGGAGGTTAATTACTGTGGAAGGCTGCTCTTCTACATAAATTGTTATGCTCCCCCTAAAAGAGGAGACCTCTTGATACTAGACAGGCTATGGTTGGATCTTACAACTGGAAACTCCCTACATCTGGATTGAGGAATTGTCCACAAAAGGACTAAAGACTCTGACTATTTTCATCTTCTCCCTGTGAAGATGAGTCATGGGAGTGGAGTCAGCTGAGTTTGCTGCTGGGAACACAAGGCAGGAGGGAAATAAAAACCCCAAACAAAAGTAACTAGGCTTCTTTATGTTGCTAGGACTCTGGGGGACAAGGAGCTTCCTAGGCATAAGTAAGAGATCCCCAGCCTTTTAGCCTAGGTTAACCCTGAAGGACAAATAGAGCTTGCTTGTTAGAGATGCCTTTACCTTTTAAAAATCTAAGACTGTAACTCATTTATGTGTCTGTATTCACTTGCTTTAACTTTGTAAACAACACTCTAGTTTCCTGTGCCTATTTAATAAATCTTCATATGATTATTATAGAATTGGCCACAAGCATTCACCTTGGCGTGAGATCTAAGGTGCAACTGACCAGGGGTAAGTGACTAGCCCTTTGGGATTAGAAGTAAAGGGAATATTGCTGTGATTCTTAGTCTTACGGGCCATTTATCACAGAGGACAGACCGGAGCAGCCAAGTGAACTGTCTCTCTCCATTTAAGGCTGTTAATGTGCCGGAGGAGTTTGCACTTGGAGCAGTTGGTGGATGAAATCTAAGTTTCGAACTCACGACCAGTTTTCGTGCCCCGGTTTTTGGAGAATCTGCCTGAAATTGGTGCTTGCTGTTGCGCCACTATTGGGAGCATCACAGGAGGGATTAGTGATAGTAAAGAATAGATGAAAGATCTTATAAAATAGACAAAAGCGAAGCCACAATAAGAATTAAAACTAATGGGCAAATACCAGGCTACCGGCCACAGTTAAAAGGAAACATGAATGAGGTTTAAAACAAATGAATGCCTGGAAAATAAAATGAGGTGTGAGATATTTAATCACAAATCAATACTTTCTTTCAGGAACCACTTACTGTACCTGATAGTAATTTACGGATTAGTGTGACAGGTTGAGCATTGCCTTGCTAAAAAGCTACCCCCTGCAGCAGCCCATGGGGTGGGGATAATTGCACTCGCATGCGTGCGCTCCTCATGTAGCTCCTAAAGGGGGTGCTCGACCATGGACAGTTTTGTGAGACTCAGGTAACTATATTTTTATGATTCGTGACATTTCAAAGGCATAGATCAAATCTTGTTATGTCATGAGAAACCTAAACCTAAAATAGTCTTTTTTTTGTGTGTTTTGCCTCCCTGTATTTTGTCATTTTATTAACCAAGGCCAGAATTGGAAATTTTCTTGGTAATTGGTGATTTATATTCTGCCCACCATCATTGTCTGTAGTGAATGTGGGATGTAGGGTTTTTGTTTTGTTTTGTGGGTAATGAGCAGATGTAAATACCTATGAGTCAGATTAATTTATGCTGTATTCCCTCATTTCAGAGACACTCTTACAATGAAGTATGTAATCAAATCCTGTTGCCCTGGTGATTACTAGTTCAAGTCTGGATTACAGCAGGTCTACATTCCTTACTTTTTTTTTTTAAACTTTCAGATATGTGCATCAGTATTCAGAATTGAACAGACATAGGCACATGCTACAAATTAAATAAAACCAGGTTAAAATAGTACCAGATTCCAATTTATGGAAAATAATGTAAATTACAGAAAATACAAACATGTTATGCTACAGTAAATTCAGAATAGTCCTGAAATTATTAAGGTGCTCTCAATTCCCAGAATTTAGTAGATGGTAAATGACATTTAAAGGGGCCCTGTAAAGGCTGATGGCACATAAATATAACCAGCTCCCCATAATATCCAACTTACCGTATTTAAAAGTGACTAGTAATGATGAGTGTCTCCATTTCTAACTTCTGATACCTTCTAGGGTGCCTAATTTTCTGTGGGTACATGATCAACGCTTTCTGAAAATCAAGCCCTTTAAGGGATCTCAAATGGGGCACGTCAGACAGAGGCCCCCCAAAGACTAATCACTCTTGGAAATGTAGATCATGAGACCTGATCTAAAGCCTCTTGAACCCAAACCTATCATCATCCCCCCAAAATAAGGAATGGCGTGTTTGTATTCTGCACACTAGTCACAGGACTCTGGGGGAAATATTGACTGTCTTGTAATTTTCAGAGTCTGTGACATTTAGTATTTAGTTCATATAGTTGTTTAGTCCAATATGAAATCTATTGGATTTGCACCCCTCATTTTGGAAACAGACACTGTTTCAGCTGTTAGGATGTATTTTTGTGATGTGCTTGACATTTTGCAGACTCTGGGTATATTTGAGGACTTGCAGGCTTGATAAATATCCATTTACTTTTTTTCTGGAACCCCCCATCTTTGCTGGGCTCTGGATTGATTGCCGGACAACCTGCCTGGTTGTTTGCATGGTCATAAGATCTACACAAAGACTGGGGTCCAACTACGTGTAGCTGATTCGAAATACTGGGATGTATTGCTGTGTAGAATGGTGGTTTTTTGAAAAGCTCTCCTCGTAATGCCTGTACTGTTTAGACTGTAAGCTTTTCAGAGGGGGGACTACTGCTTGTCTTGTTCAGATCTAGAGGGAGTGTCAGCTCCTAGAAAATGGTAAATAATATTAAATGTCAATATTATTAACAAAGCATGCAATAGTATAGAAAAGCAGACAAGACTATACAGTTTCACCTCACACATCAACAGATTAAAATATATATTTACGGGGTAGTTGGTACCAACTCCTTGAGTCTCAGTTCTCGTTATAAAGGGTCCATGCAATCTTTTCTTTCAGACACTCTGACGCCTCCAGTATTTTTGTTGGCTTTTTTTTAAAAAAGGTTTTGTGGCATAATGAAAAACCATGCTGGAAGAAAGTAAATTTTCCTCTAGGGAGTGCCAGGAAATTTTCCTCCAGGAATGCCATTCATTTGTTATAGGAGTTGCAACTTCAAGGAATATGATTTTACCCTGTCCACCAACCAGTGACTTTATGTCAACGAAAGGAAATGCCTGCTACTATAGGTTTGGACCTGCTGCCATTGAAAGAGAACTCCATTGGGTGCAGGACTGGGCATTCGTTCACCCTAAAATCTTACACATAAGTATTAGTTACCTTGGATGTTCCCTTGACTCTAGGAGACACTTACCTATGCTCTTTTATGTCTTGTTCACTACGAAAAGTGGCACAATATGTGATAACATGCAGCCATATAATGTAGATGAGAATTTTAGTGCTGGACAAACTTAAATAGGTATTAATGACTGTCCCATAGGAACCAAATGTGATGCATTCTTTGAGAAGCTCTAAAAATTGGTTTTAAATTCTTGAAATATTTGCAGCTGGATTGGCACATAAAATACTACTAGATGCAATCCATCCAGGTAATGCAAGTAGATCAGCTACATCAGTGCGATTAAACCTTAACCTGCGATACCCCAGCCCCACCCCCTCCATCTTCCAGTCGTGAACCCTTCTTAAACAAATATTGCCAATTGTGCTGAATTATGGCACATTGCACAATTATTTTATTATGATGGATAAACATCGGTTAAATACTAGGAGGAGAATGCTTTCTAATACATGCTATAGATGGAAGCGTATTTAAGAAATATTTGAGTTACTGGTGATCTACTGATAATGAGGGTGTTTCCTCTTACTGTGAAGAAGCCATCTTAAAGATGCGTCTCCCAATTGTGAAGTGTTTCAAAATATATGAATATTAGTGACTATCTATGATGAACAAAGACCTTCAGATACCTCCATCTATTCCCCCTGCATCGCTGCTCCCGCCCCCACCCCAGCGATAAATATCGGACTCATCTCCTTCAACAAACATCCCTCTAACACATCTGGCCACCTGCAGTAGGAGTTAAACCAAGCACAGCCAACTTCTCTTTAAGTAAGAGCTCACATATTTGGGGAAGGGCAGGTTTGCTTCCTTCTCCTGTAAGACTGTTGCTGCCCTTTCAGATGTAAGTAAAACTCAAGCTAATTGTTCAAGCAAGGCTTACCATATTAAATAAAAATGCACAGATGTGGAAAGCAGTTTTCTCCTAGAAGTAGCAGCCTTCTTACAGGAGTGCCTCCAGCATAAGACTGGAATACCATGGGCTCTTAGGAGAACTGCTTCACACTTAGCAGGTGGATGTTGCCTCCCTTTGTTAGGAAGGCTGGGGTGATGGACCATGAGTACTTTCTTTGGGTCCCAAAGTGTCTGTATAATCTATTATAGTTCTATTCCAGTCCCTGCTCTCCCTCCTTCCAGTGGAACTGGATGCGAGTATCCAGCTCATCCTCTTATTTCATTTTGCCTTCATTTGTCTCGTGCCTTCATCCAGATAACTCTCTTGAGACACGAGTCAATAATACATAATTTTAAACTACCTGTATTAAATCCATATTTAGATAATTGAGGCTTTGCTACCTACCCCTTGAAATCCTGTAATCACTACATTAACATGTTGTCTTTACAGAGCATAAGCCTTTTAATCCCTTCACTGCCCACCTACCATCTCAGTACCTGCACAGACCAGCTGGCTCAAGCCAGTTTCGTTTCTGATGTTCCTTTTCACAAAATAAGGACTATTTGTTTCTTTTTCCTCTTCACAGACCTCATAGGAATGGTGTCTTGCTTGAATGGTTTAGTAGGTCAGTAACATTATGATTTCTGTGAATCTTTGTTTCAAATGGTATCTTTTCAGGACTGGAAATATGCAATAAAGTGTCTTACACCTCAGGTTAATTGATTATAATCAGGGCCAAACAAGTATTAAATGGAAGCATTGCTATCTAATGACTGCTGACCTGTATGTTGATGTCCTTACCAAATCCAAATTAAATTGGTAATAGTGGCAACTTCCTTGTTAATCCTAGCACAGAAGCTAAAGATACCAACATTATGGAGACTGGCTTACCCTTTTTCCTCCTCCATGCTTCCTCTATACCAGTGGTGGGATCACAAGTGGAAGTTTATTGCCATTGCCGAAGCTGTGCCTTCTCTGACTTCAGTCTTTGGGACTGTCAATCTGATGTCTTGAAAGAACATTGAATTCACTTTGAAGGAGTAACTTTCCAAGTTGCAGGAGGAAATATCACAATCAATTGGACTCATAAAAATGATGAAAACGTGCCCTTTGTCTAGAACGGTTCTTTTATGTCTTGTCCTTTGTAACAGATCAAAACCTGACTTCAATCTACATTATATACTTGTGAGCCTCACATGGATTATGAGCAAATGTTGTTGATAAATTCGCACAGACATGTTTGGACAGGGCTTATGCACTCTTAAACATTGTTTTTATGGGGACTGTGCACCTATATACCTGTCAGTGAGTATGTCCTACACTGGAAAGTATCTTCTATTATTATGTCTGACAGCTGACTGGATTTTATCCAACTGATGTAATCTTTGTACTCAAAACTTTTCTCTCTAATGGGGAAGTTTGCTGATTACCATGGGGAACAGGAAGTCCTGAGTTCTATGGCTTGGTCTGCCACTGACCTTGGCGGATTCTGGGCAAGTCATTTAGGCCAAAACTTTCAAGAGTGGCTGTAGTATCTTAATGATGAGCAGACCTATGTCAAGAAACTCTTTATTAGGAACTAGGTGTGGAAATGGGGTAACAAACTTTCTCTACTCTGTGTAGCGGCAGCCTGAGACAGCTGTGTCCTGGGCTTCTCTCAGTAAGAGTGTCCCAGGAAACCAAAGACTGCATGAAGGGTGAACAGGTAGTATGGCTTCTCTGCAATTCCTGGAGGATTTACTTTATAGTACAGTGGCCTCAAAGTTTGGTGCCCAGTTTTACACATGAAAATTGGGCAAGCAAAACTTGAATTTCCAAAATAAGGCCGATGGCCTTAACTTCTCTGTCTCAGTTTACTCATCTGTAAAATGGATACACTAATAAATACCTGTCAAGTGTTATGAGACTTATTTACTGTTTTAATGCACTTGACATTACTGGATGAAAATAGCTGTAAAAGTGCAAAGTATGAACATTAATAATTTCTAGGAGATAAATCATTTTCACCAGCCTCTGTTTCTAAAATGTAACTTACTCTTATTGTATCATCCATCTTTGTCTTCAGACCTGATTCTGATATCTTCTTTTCACCAATGTAACTCAATTGACTCTAGTGGAACATCTAATTTGCACTTGTCTAAGTACTATTAGAATCAGGGTCTTTAAATTCACACAGACTTTTTTTAAAAAAAATCTAATTTGACTCAGACCTGTGTAAATCTGGAGGAATTCCTTTGAACTCTGTGGAGTTGCTCCAGATACATGTCAGGAGTAGGATCTGAATTTGGCCTGGGATATTTATACTATGGCAGGAAAGAGCTATCTTTTATCTCTAATGTCCTGATTTAGCAAAAGGTGTCATATGAATGGAACTTTGGGCTGGTCCCAATCCCTTTTCAGGATCAGAGACTAAAATTGTGCTTAGAAAAGAGAGAGTTCCAAGCCATGAAGTTCTGATCTAATCTTTCAGGAGAGAAGAGATTGGATCTTTACAGCGTGTCCCTCAAAAAAATTCTAAATTCTGAAATACCCATTAGATTTTTACAGGGTTCGAGAGCCCATAAATGTGCTATAAACTATTGAATGACACCAGTATTTTTCTTGAGTTATCTTGATGACCGTTAAGAAGTATATTCCTGGAAGAATGTAGCTAATTCTGAATACATCTGAAATCAGAGGAAAACATTTAATTTGGATTCACTCAGAGCGGCATAGTGAGTCTGTCACATCCATTGTTTTATAGTAAAATCATTTTATTGTAATAACTGTCTAATAGCAGCATTTCTTTTAATACCAATTTCCTAACATTATGCTCAGTATTATAGGATAATTATTCTAATAGAAGCATCACTGATATAGGCTAGGTGCAGTATTATCAAATCTATTTTGATTCTCTGTGATTATAAGTGTTCTTAATTTCACTTCTATTATAGAAAATGGTTAAAATAGGCTCTAGATGGCTTTCTTGCCTATTTCTAGCTATAATGTTTCCTGCTAAAGCAGAAGCACTAGCGAGTGGAAGGAACGAGGAGATGAGCAGAAACAAAATAAAATGACTGAATAATACACATGCCCCTTTTATTTTGTTTGTTGCAATTTATTCCTGGTTGGTGGGACATTTCTGGGCATCAGGTTCCCAAATGAGCTGACATTTGAATTTGGTTTACAATCACCAAAGAGGGGTCCGGTTCGACCTGTCAACCAACCACTTTGTAACTTTGAGTAGAATCAGATGCTGTATGGCAGACAGCAGCCAAGTAGAACTTTCTGATCTTGTGTTTCAGGAGTTTTCTTCTATGAAACAAAGTGCTTGGGTAGCTGAGCATGAATCACTTATCACAATGAGCTTGTGCTTGATGCTGGAATAAATTTATGTTTAGTTCTGAAATTACCCAGGGTAATAAATGATCCCTCCTAAAGAGCAGGGGTGGTACTCCAGTTTGTGGCCTTGTACCACATAAACATGTCTCCTAGTTCTACAGAAGATAGATCATGCCAGATGACCCTGATCTCCTCCTTTGAGAAGATAACTTTTTTTTTTAAAAGACAAAGTAAATGCAGAAGAACTAACCTACCTGGATTTCAGTAAGGCATTGATAATTCCACATCAGAAATTATTAGTTGAATTGGAGAAGATGGGGATTAATATGAGAATTGAAAGACGTATAAGGAGTTGGTTAAGGGGATGATTGCAACAGGTCATACTGAAAGGTGCACTGTCAGGCTGGAGGGAGTCTACTAGTGGAGTTCCTCAGGGATTGGTGTTGGGATCAATCTTATTTAACATTTTTATTACTGACCGTGGCACAAAGAATGAGAGTGTGCTCATAAAATTTGTGGCTGACACAGAGTTGAGAGGTATAGCCAATATGGAGGAGAACAGTAATATCATACAAGAAGATCTAGATGACCTTGTAAACTGGAGTAATAGAAAAGGGATGAAACTTAATAATGCAAATTCATGCATTTGGGGACTAACAACAAGAAGTTTTGCTATAAACTGGGGATTTATCAAGTGGGAATGATAGAGGAGGAGAAAGACCTGGGTGTATTGGTTGATCACAGGATGACTATGAGGTGTCAGTGGGATGTGGCCGTGAAAAAGGCTAATGCGGTCCTAGGATGTATCAGGCGAGGTATTTCCATTCGAGATAAAAAGGTGTTAGTAGCATTATACAAGGCACTGGGGAGACCTCATCTGGAATACTGTGTGCAGTTCTGGTTTCCCATGTTTAAGAAAGGTTCAGAGAAGGGCTATTAGGATCATCTGAGGAATGGAAAACCTACCTTATGAGAGGAGTCTCAAAGAGCTTGGCTTGTTTTAGCCTAACCAAAAGAAGGCTGAGGGGAGATATGATTGCTCTCTATAAATACATTGTAGAGAACTCCTCTCCCTCCTTGGTATTTATCTAAATTTAAGCATCACTGTGGACACAAGAACAAATGGATATAAACTGACCATCAACAAGTTTAGACTCAAAAGTAGGCGAAGGATTCTATCAGAAGAGTGAAGTTCTGGAACAGCCTTCCAAGGGGACCAGTGGGAGCAAAAGACTGGCTTCAAGACTGAGCTTGATAAGTTTATGGAGGAGATAGTATTGACAGGACTGCCTACAATGGCATGTGGCCCATTGGGACTTCTAGTAACAAAAATCCCCAGTGGCTGGAGATGGGTCACTAGATGGGGAGGTCTCTGAGTTACTACAGAAATTCTTACCCAGGTATCTGCCTGGTTGGTCTTGCCCACATGCTCAGGGTCTAACTAATCACCATATTGGGGGTTGGGAAGGAATTTTCCCCAGGTCAGATTGACAGAGACCCTGGGGTTTTTTCGCCTTCTTCTGCAGCTTGGGGCCTGGGTCATTTTCAGGTTTAAACTAGAGTAAATGGTGAATTCTCTCTGACTTGAAATCATGATTTGAGTACTTCAGTAACTCAGCCAGAATTTAGGGGCCTATTTCCGGAGAGTGTGGGCAAGGTTCTGTGGCCTGCAATGTGCAGAAAGTCAGACACGATGTTCCCTTCTCACCTTAAAGTCTGAGCCTAGTGTGACAGGAAGTAGAATGCCAACTAATTATGGCCTGATTGTCTTCATTCAGCACTCCCCTTGCCTTCAGTGGGAATCGTGTGCATGTGTAAAACTACTGCAGGATTAGACAGTAGTGGGAGTGAACATATTGGAGGAAATAAGTTTAGGGACTCAGTCTGCAAATTTTCATACACATGAGCAGTGAGATTGATGTCCATGTGCTTGCACACACAAGGATTTTTCACCTGCGTAAAGATTAGCAAACTCAAACACATGGATTATGAGACCTTTGGGACAGGGACCATGTCCTTTATATGTTAACTGCCAGGCACTTTTATGGCACTATATAAATAAATATTACTAATAACATTACATTGAGCATTCAGTCATTGGTAGTTTACCCTCCCTAGAGGACTTGTTGGTTGCTACCTTTTGATAGAGTGCTACAAATATCTCTCTGGAGGACAAAAGCTCACTCAGCAGTACACAGATTACTTTATCCTGCCCTACAGATGCTTCATTTATTACGTAAATTATGCTTTAAGCAATGCCATCAAGTTAAAAACAAAACAAGACCAAAACACCTCACAAGAATGGTGTAACTGCTATAAAAGGATAAAGAATTGTTGTACAGAATTGAATACCGTTGGCTAACCAAGGCTACAATTTTTAGAACAATTCTTAGAAACAGACAAATGGAGGAATTTTCAGATAATTGAGCATCTTAATGTAATCCATCTTTTGAGATGAAGGATGATCTTGTGATTATTGTAAGGTGTTGAGCTGGGAATCAGGTGTGAGAGATTCATTTCCTGGTTCTGCCGCAGATTTCTTTGAGTGAGTCACTTAACCTGTTTGTGCACTCTTAGAAAGTAATACCCCTGTCTTCCTTTGTCTTTGGGATCAGGCACTATCTTACTCTGAGTATGCAAATGACCTAGCACGGTGGACTCCTGATCTCTGTTCAGATCTCTGGGTGAACCGATAATATAAATAATTGGGGGATGGATTAAACGATTTGGCAATGTCCCTTTAATGAAGGAATCTTGACACTAACATTCAAACACTTTGGGTAAAGAGATTCTTAAATATCTGGTTTCACTTAATATAATTCAAATTCTTGTGAGTTTCAATTAATAATATAATTTGTTTCAGATATTAGGAAAATGAAATCTTCTACTATGGATCTGCCGCTAGTTTTGTTGTAATATAGCTAATGCTTTCCATTCTGTATTTTGCTCACTTGATGGAGCTTGTAGCCACTTTCAAATTGCCTTGATGTCAATTATCTTGAATGTGGAATGCCCATTAAATTCAATGGGCATCCTGATTGGGAAATTATGGTCCAAACAGCTTTATTGCTATGGTGTGTAACAGGAGGCTCTTGCGTGTCAACTAATGTAGAGCCATATCCTGCTTTTGCTAACTGCACATGCAACTCTTGTTGAATTCACTGGGCGTTTTAACATGAGCGGAGGGCAGTGGGCAGCCTTAAATTCCTATCTGTACTGGGGCACTTAAGTCTTATGATCAGTTCATGATGTTTGTTGACTTCACTGCTAATGACATTGCTGTAGTGCAGGCAGCGATAAACGGAATCAACCGTCAGGATGCATTAACTGAAACTTTTTCATTTTATGATGTTCTGTGTGCTTCTTGGGATTGACTCAGCATTAAATTAAACTTAAAACTCAAACCGTTTAAAATAAAATTGAAGTGGAACTGCTACACTTGTTTTCTCTAGTTTATAAAGCCATATGAATCATGCTGTTAAGTTTTTTATTTGGGCTGCTGGCGCTAGCTGGCTTTCATGTTCAAAGAATACTTTGAAACCTTGAAAGTCTTCCTTGTTGTATGTCTTGATATTCTGGTGACAAAATGAAAACAGGATGAGTGAAAGACAGCTATGTTGTGTTTTTGCTAGATTGTTCGTTTTAAACCTGGGCTGCAATTGTATGTTGGTGTAATTTCAATTATTTAGAGAGAGTAGGAAAGAGACCTTAGCACTACTGCTCAAAGGTTTTTTTTTCTGTACTGAGAGCCAGGCTAGAAAGATGTTTTAAATTCGAGATACTGAAGGGACTAAGTGCTTCTCTCTGGAGTAATAGGAAGAAAAGCCATTTCAAATTTCTGATAACATTTCTTCTGTGGAGAAACCACTTGTCCTAATATTGATCTTGGAAATGTGCAAAAGTGTATTGGGTATCCTTAAGCAGGCCAAACAGTCTAAATTTATACACAGCAAATATCTGGGGGAAGATTTAACACTAGTTACTGTAAACCACAAATGTGTATGATAGTCTCCTAACAGATTGTTAATGTACATTAACAAACTGGATCAATTTCTTCTGATTCTAGGCTGGGATTTGGAAAACCAAAAGCAAGACAACCCCCAAAGTATCTACTTCAGGCTTCATACAAGACTCCTTCTGCAGCCGGTCAGGATTTTGGTACTTTGCTTACTGATAGCACTATGCAGATGTCTAGTTATCCTGGGTGTTTAATAAAGCTGTTAACCCTGTAAATTGATATTGAGTCATAGTATATTAAATCAAGGCTATCAGAAATCTGAAGCACAAGTGGTAAATGCAATAGAATAAGTGTTTTTTACAAGGTTTTTTTTTTTTTTTTTACAAACCTGAGCTCACCAGTTTCCACAAAAGTTAGTGATTTTGTGGTTAATTTCAAAATGTGGGCCTTATTATTATTATTTTTTTTTAAGATGAAAGCTTAAACTCTACAGAAACTGAAGGGACAACCAGGTAAGTGATTGGACAGTGCACTAACAATCACCAGAATTAATCTGACCCCTGTTCATCTTAGATTTGGGACTTCAAGTTGCTCTCCCTAACAGTGAACATCAAACCATCCTATCCTCCACTATATACTCATCTAGGTGGCCCATTGTAATGGCATCACTGCATCCTTATACATGGCACCCACTGACTCAATAGAGAGAGCCACATTTTCACTCTTACTTTAATTGGGCCTTAAAAGTGAGTTAAATATCTGAGGATCACATTCCTGGATTTGTGCTCACATTTAAAGTCTCACAAATATAAATCCTCCCAGAATCCAGATGTATTCTAAAATGTGTGGAATGAACTCTGGGAGACACTTCCTCCCAAAACTGTGTGAGAGCTGAGCATAGAATGGCTGACAGACTATCAGGGACTGATTCAAAGGCTATTTAAAGATCCCCCGTTTTACTTCAGTTGCCTAGATCATTTCTAATGATCCCCAAAAAGCAGAAGGATTTTGAATTAGTTTGTATACAATGAGTAATTGTCGCCAAAGATACCTGAGGGCACATGGACATAGATGGGAATAAATTAGACAACAAACAGATTCAAAATTCCTTGATTGAGTTGAGGCAGTTAGTTATAAAATTGTAAGAAATTTATGACCTTCCACATTCATATTTTCAGGGAACATCTTCAACAGCTATAATAAATTGCAAGTTTGATTCAGGATGAGTTTTCTACCATTAGACTGGTTAATAAATGTGAGAATCCCATCAGCCCTGACTCTTCGTATGCAAGCCCCTGAAATCGCATTGCTGTCTAATCACATTTCCCTGTTTTAGAATGAGATTGGCGGTGTCCGACATGGCAATATAAATTGTTATGTAGCTTTCTATGCTTCTGATCACCCCATTATTTAGTTGTTAAATTAAAAGCTTACAAGGTTATATTGTGAATTTAAAGTGTTAATGTGGCCAATGTGACTAGAAAACTGAAGGTCTCTGATTTTGCTCAAATGAGGTATCTTTGAGCCAGTGAACAATGGCTTATAAAAAGCAGTGTCTATCTGGGGAGTTTGGTGAAGTAAATAAGAAAATGATCTGAATTCTGTCCCAGTCCACAGCACATTACACAAAGGTGGCTCTGGCCTTCTCCATTAGAAATTGAAATAAACGATTAATCCCTTGATGTTTTTAGCATACAAAAGAGGGATGATACTGTTCCAAGATATAATGGCCGGAATTAATCATTAACATGACCAGAGGTAACAAGTTGGCAAGAAGATGGATGCAAGTGGGTATTTGGCACAGCAGGGAAGGAAGGGATTTCAGGGAATCGGGATGAGACCCCTCATTCTCAGAGTGGATCTGCATCAACCGGGGCCTTGGCTAGAGTGCCCTAGGGGCAATGATCTTTAAGGCACCATATGTCAACTGAACATATCCATGGCATATCTTGCAGCATCCAGAACACAGCAGAGACTCTGACCCTTAGCGTACAGGATTTAATAGACTTATTTGTATTGTCATGACTGCACAAGTCCAGATTTTCCTAACCCTTTTGGCAATGTGTTGTTGTTGGGGGAGAAATATAAAGTGCAAGCAGATACTTACTATCCTATTTTGTTCTGCACTTATTAACAGTCCCCAGATAGCTTGAGCAGTAAGGAATTTTGAAAACCAGCGGCAATGCTTACTGATCAAAGACCTCCCGAAACCAACTGTGTTCAATGGTTAGTCAGTCAGTAAAAGGCCTCTTTACCCTACAAATGTGACTTGAGTCACGAGACCAAATTTCAACTCAGTCAGTTGTCCCTGATCTGGTTGCAATATTCACTGGCTGAATGGTGCCTTTTAAGTCAGGTTAGGGTCTTGGATATGCCTGGTTGCAGAACACAGTTAAAACATAGGCCAGATCTACTTACATGAGTATAACTCTGCCACTCAAGGGTGTGAAAAATCCACACCCCGAGCAACGGAGTTATACCAACCTAACCCCGGGTGTACACAGCGTTATGTTGATGGGAGAGCTTCTCCTATCAACATAGCTACCACCTCTCAGGGAGAAGGATTAACTATTAACTATTATCTCGGGGGAGGTATAGCTCAGTGGTTTGAGCATTGGCCTGCTAAACCCAGGGTTGTGAGTTCAATCCTTGAGGGGGCCATTTAGGGATCTGGGGCAAAAATTGGGGATTGGTCCTGCTTTGAGCAGGGGGTTGGACTAGATGACCTCCTGAGGTCCCTTCCAACCCTGATATTCTATGAACTACGCCATTGGGAGAGTTGGCGTAGTAGTGTCCTCACTAAAGTACTGCAGTATCATACATGAAGACAAGCCCATAGTTAGGAACTGCTTGAATCATGTGATAATAGGATTACAGGTCAACCATATAATAACCAAGGACCCCCTAACTCAGTATTATTTGTAGCAGAGAGGGGCTCTTTGTTTTCTGCTTCTCTCTGAAATGTTTCCCTACATGCTATTTGTTTACCACTTTTATAACCCATTAAAATACTGTTGTAAGCAACTGGGTGGTCAGTTGGGGTCAGTCCTTAGTCATGTTGTGCAGATAATCAAAACTACCTTTGTTCCGGGCACTGCTGAATCTGCACTTGCGGCTCCAAATGGACCTTGTTTTTCATTGTTGTATTTCAAAGGAACCTCTGTCTTTGAAATGAGAGACCCAAATGCACATGTGGCCTTCCCTCTGCTGGTATGTGCATGTCGGAGAGAAATATCTTCAGGACACTGTTCCTCTGTGCCTCATCTTCATCCCCATGTTTGAGCTTCATTTTTAGTTTTCCTTTCCTTCACATTTATCCTTCTACGGGGATGTACGTGTATGCCACAGCATTGCTTGTACTATTGCTTTCCCTTTCCTTATCGGATACTAGATTATGTACCTTGTGACAAGCTATTAAAGGCTTTCCTTCCTAAAGTAAATTAGCAGGACAATCTATTAAGAAGGAATCTGTGACCGCTTTTTGCTAGGAAAAAAATAAGTTGAGTTAGGTGCGTCATTAGATTGATTTTAACATGCAGAGGTGATTTTAATTTTTAAAATTATATTATGACTTTGAAATGTGGAGGTCTTGAAGTGTTCTGGCCAGATTACCTACTATCAGCATTTTCAGCAGGTAGGAACTTGTCAGGTTGGCTTTTTCTGTAATGGCTCTGTCAAATTAACTAGAAATACAAGATACGAAGTGACAAGGTTATTTATACAAACGAACCCTGCTTGCACTCAACAGATCTGCATAACTGTTCTTGAAGAGAAGCTGCATCACAGTTATACAGTAAGTAGGAAATATGGCTACGCTATAGTGAAGCTTTTAATTTATATAAGCTCCCTCAGAAGTTCCTGAAGGAAAAAGGACATTTCTTTTTAGATCTTCTCTGCTCTATCTGGCCTGTGACAATGTCAGAGGTTTTGGCTCACGTAGAGTTTCATGTGAACCTTTCTTTCCAGGTTTGCTTCACATTGGTTGACACCCCTTGAATTCCAGACTTGATTGGGCACAACACTCACCTTTTCAAATGACTGCAGATTTTTGAAGACTTGCCTCTTAATGTTTGCCCCCAAATGGGTGCAAGGCTGTTATTCTGAATGTGAACCAATGCAATGCTGAGACTACAGGCTGACAGAATGTATAGATAGCACTACAGGATAGAGAATTCTCTTCCTGCCCTGCTTCCCACTCACCACAGTGGAATGGAATGCCCTAAGGAAGCTAAACGGTTATGCTTCCATTATTCCGGGTGGAGTCAAACTGGAGACAAGGTGGAGCCTTTGGTGTCATCAGAGGGGCAGCATGGTGGTGTGGCCCGTAGTTCCTCCCTTATATTGATTCACAGGCCTAACAGTCCTATATATGTGGTACACAGATAGCCTAGCTGCTACAAAAGCCCATGAAAAGGTAGTTGCAGTGGAGTATCTATTTTACACACAGCCATCAGATTTATTCCTTTTCCGAGGGCCTTTACACGAAGACAGTTTTTTACTTGGGATTTGCTTTTGGGGTTCAGCATTTGGTCCTAAGATTTGTGTGACCTCCCCCTGTTCGTCTCAAGGAAAGGCTAGCTCTGACTCATAATGATGATTTTTAAAGTCCAAATTATTTAACTGTTCAGCAGGGAAATAATTAACATGCTCCTCTGATGGGATTATGGGCAGATTTTTGGAATTGCAGGTGGAACACTGCTTGCAAAGCCCCTTATGAAAAATCCTATAGGGCTTAATCGGTGAAAAATCAGGTTTTATAGGCACTTGAAGGTATCTCATAAGAAGATCTCTAGATCCTTATGAGATCTCATGGAGAGTGATATCCTTTCAATGGATTGGCTAGACCATACTAAAAAAGTTTGTAGCAGGGACATAATTCCATATAAAGGGCTTCCTTTTAAATACCCACAAAGCCACCTTATTGTCCTTCCTCAAACACCTACTTAAAATTCTTCTCTGCCATGATACCAACAGAAAATGTGATATTAGTTGGAGAGCTAAGACCACGGCTTATCATGCTGAGCAGAATCATCATCTTGTTTCCTTGTGCTTCTCCAGTCTGTTTGTTGTTTTGTGCTGTTGCCTCTTGTTTTATACTTAGATTGTAAACTCTTTGGGACAGGGCCCATCTCTGTAATATGTATACAGTGCCAAACACAATGGGGCAGTATCTCCTCGATGTTTCCACAATACAGATAATAATAAATGGGTCAAAAAGAGTATATAAATCTAAAGTTTATAATGTTGTCTTAAATTCTATAGAATTTTTTCCTATAAAGGATGACTATATTTTTCCCCATTACCTGATCCCTGGAGATGAATGGTAGCACCATAAACAAACCCTGGTTTCCTGAATTGAAGCTAGATGTTGAGAGATTCCAGCCAGGAAAGAGTCAAGAAAATTCAGTAGCTAAAAGTGGGAAATGAAAACGTGCTCTTAATAAAGCCTGAAATCAATAACCAACATTATGATTATTTGTCAACACCCCCCATTTTAATTAATGATGTCAGAAAGTAGTGTGTAGTGCATCCCTGAAGTGACATTTTCTAATGCCTACATTGTCTGCCAGCGTTGTTCAGATGTTGCATTGGGAGATTGTATCTCAGTGATGTCTTGGCACAATGTAAAGGTAATTTATTTTTCTTTTAAGATATGAGGGCATTTTCATTTGTGGAGCGGGTTACTCTGTTTTTGTTTTAGAATGGCGCAGACACTTCAAAAACAGTGAATTCATTCTGCATTGGGTGGAATTTTCATTTTAGTGGGAGGGGAACAGCACAAGCCATAAACTTCATTGGCCAAAATATTGCCCCTAAAAGAGGAATTACTGTAAGACTAACCATCTAAAATTCACTAAAGTTTTCAGATTATCCATCTCTTATTTGTATCTGTAGAAGCCAAATATTTGATGTAAATGGATTCACATTCACAAATAATTTATTGCTCAGATTGTCTGACCTATGTTACCTACTTTTTGTGAATATTCACCTAGGCCCTTTTGTCTGGGCATTGTCCATTTGACTGGAAATGCTTTAATCTGAACCGATAGACACTTTCCAAGCTGAAAAATAAATATATAGCTTTAAAATTTAATTGTTCTACATGTTTTATCACATAGTCAACTGAAGGTATCAGCATTTAAACTGGCATTAAGATAACAGAGGGACAATAATGAAAATTTAAAGTGATCACATTTACTTTCAGCTCACAAAGATGTTATCTATTCAGATAACAGCTGAAAATAAATGACAAAAAAGAACATTGTGAACAGGACAGTTGTCTTTGCTATTCATGCACTATCTAAATAACCAGTAAACTGTTTGTCATTTAAGAGTTACGTAAAGGTGAGAGATATGCCAAAGACAATGCAATTCTGCACAATAATAATTTCACAAGATGGAACAATACAGACTGTAGGGAAAATAACTTTTTATATTTAATAAACTAGCCCAGTTCAGTACAAGCATATTATCTCAGTTAGGTGAGAATGTTAAAGATAACAGGCTAAATTCAATCTCTGTGCAAATCCATTGCATTAAATAGACTTAACACCAGAGACGGATTTGACTAGTACACGTAACAGGAGGAAAAGGAATACATTTTTGTGGTAGCATCTACCAGTACTATCTGACTTGGGTGGGAAGTAATGTTCCAAGTTGGAGTTGGGGCTGGTTCCTTGCTTTTCAGTAGACTTTTTTCAGACTCACATAAAAAAAGAGGTGTCAAAGACATTTTTATCACCCAGTCCATCTCCTTGATAATGCACGGTTTCCACTACAGTACGTATTTCTAAAATTTCCCTATTCTTAAAGGTATCACTAGATGAGGCCTCTACCACGTCAGTGGGGAGATTGGTCCATGACCTAACAGACCTCACAGCTAAGATGACACACTTCATCTCACTTGCCCCCCATCCCTCCAAAAAGAGAGAGTGAGAAATTTTGTCTAAATTGACATGTTCCCACAGAAAGTTTCAGTTTTGATTAACAATTAAGTAAATGAAAACAGTTACATTTCCAACACTAAACTGAGAAACCTACCCAAGAAATAAGCTAGCTGAATATTGTGATTAATTTGCTTGTCAGTAACATTTTTCACTCTAACATTTTATATCTGTTCTCATTTCCCCCTAACCATGTTTTCTTTAATCGGACTGATAACATTATTTGAGGGAAGGGTTAAACTCTTTCCAGATAGAGGCTGACTTTTCCTTATATCCAGCTGCTAAATTGTATTCATAAACTACACGACATTAAAAACTTTTCCAGTATTTTTTCCATGTAAAGATGACAAAGCATAAGAGCATCTTTATGAGCAGGGGTTGCTAGGTCACCTTTTACTAGGGTTGAGACCTTTATGGAGAGGAATTCTGGGAGATGTAGTTTGCCAGTAGGAACTGATAGGAGGCAAGTCCCAGAGGCCTCAATGTGACTGTACTGGGGATATATTAACAGTTGCCTTAGGATCACAAGGAGAGGACCCCTGAATGAGGGAAAGACCTGGGGGTGGGGTTCTCAACAGGAAGTGCTGGAAGACCAGGGCTGATGAAACTGATGGATGGGTGCTCCCTGCCAAGAGAACTAAGGAAGCATTGAGTACAAAAAGAGGTCGGGGTGAGTGGGGAGAACCTGGGAGGAGGCATGATATAGAAATACCCTGCAGATGGGTGGAGCAAGAGGAAAAAGGCAACATAATACTGTTGTGGGCTGGAGGCTGAGCGGTGTTGTTAGTCCTTGTTGGGGCTTCCATTGAGGGTGTGAGAAAGCTTCCTCCTGGCCCCTGTGTGCTGAAAACATTTTGGACAAAAAACAAAGGAAATTCAACCACATATTTTCAGGGTTTTGGTTTTCCTATGAAAATGAGAACATTTTCAAGGAAAACAGACACTTTTCTGTGAAATATTTTCATTTTGTCAAAAAGTCCATTTTCCATTAAAAAATTGATGGACAATGTTTTGTCCAGCCTTAGTCTTTAATCTAATGCTTGCTCACTCACTCCATTTGTGCTGGTAGTTGTACATTCATTAGGAACTGAACTCTGACCACCAACTTCATTTAGATGCAGTAGGTTGTGAAGGTGTACTGGTATTGTAGCTACTTCCATTCACAATAGATCTGAAGCAAATTTACTCTGTGAACTGTCAAGAAGTGAAAGACTCTATTGGAGGTTTTTAACAACTGGTTAGACAAACACGAGTCAGGAATGATGTAGGTATACTTAATCCTGCCTCAGAATGGGAGTATATACTAGATGACATTTTGAGTTCCGTCCCAGCCCTACATTTCTGTGATATTACATTACCACTTTCCTTAGTCATCCAGCCACCTATTTAATTCAAGGTAACCAGACGTTGCTTAGCGCCAGTAAAGACATCATTTTTCTAGGGGTTATTTTTTGTGTGTGTGATAAAATAAGTTTCTGGTATAGTAACCAGTAGAATATTAAATATTACCACAGAAGTGCCTTAAGACTCATAGACACTGATCCGCTACTGTGAAACTAGTTCTAGTTCACAGTTCTTAAACACTTTAATTCCATCGCTTGGGCTTGATTCAGCAGGGACTACTTCTGACTTTCCAACACAGAGAAGTTTGCATATTGATTTAAGGCAGTAGCTCCTTCTCCCCCCACCCCCAACACACACTTCCCTTTGGTCTAATCTCTCCTTCTTTCTCACAGATTTTTGTCCCGGATTCGTTAAGCAATCGATATTGTGATCAAACACCACACAATGAATTTTTCGGCTTCCAGTCACACATCCGCTTTAGCTTGTGGTTGAATACATGTTTCCACAAAAGCTTTTGTGTATGGTCTCCTTCTCATGATAAGCATTAAAAAGGCCCTGAGGCAAAAATGCTCAGTGATCTTTATTCCTACTTCATTAAATTGGTGGAAGAAAATAAACACTATTTATTTTGAAAATGTAATTGACTTTCAGAAAAAAAAAAAATCTCATTATGCCAGGCAGGGGTCTGAACACAGACTCCTTTAATTTTTTCTAATGAGTTAAATAAATTGTCTAATACAAGATTGTTTCAGGTACAATAGACCAGAAAATACTCAGACAAGAAGTTTAGCAAGGCATAATTAGTAAGCTGTTAAAATGACCCTCTTTGTGTAGCAAGTCAGAATGAGTGCTTTAGTTTCACATTAGTTTTTGGATGTTAAGAGCTCAATGGCTATGGAATTTTAACAGTAGCTCAGTCTTTAAATTTAAATAAGCAATAGTGAGAATTTTAAAGGGCATATACAGGAAGCGGTATGAAACATGAAAAACGAACTTCCTTCTAGCAGAAGAATTCATAAACTATCACAAAAAGAGAACATTTTGTAACATGCAAAATATTCCAAAGAGCAGGTTGCATTCATTATACACTCCATTAGTAAGCACTGTTGGTACAGTTAGACATTTCAGTGCCAGATCTAAGTCCAATGCCAGTAGAAGGTCGTTGGAGAATAAATTGTATTCCACATCACCATGACTTTATGATCAATTGCTCATTTTGCCACTTGAGCATTGGGAGAGAAATTTTATAATCCTAAAGTTATTTGGGTTAGCTGCTTGGAGTGTTGTAATTTACAAAAAAGTTTCTAAAGTACCTCATTTTTATTTTTATTTTTTGAGCTGGGAAGAATTTATCAAACAAATACTGTATATGTGCCAAAGTACCTTACATGAGATTTGAATACCTCTGAACACAGCAGTGCCAGAGACATATTGAACCGAGTATGCCCGCCTTAAACTAACAAACAAAACACAGAATTTTATTTTTAAAATGAAATAACCTAGACTGGACAAACCATGCCTTTTAAAACTTTCTCTGTTCCACATGTTGGATCTCAGAGTGTTTATCTTAATGGGGAGCAACTTTTGGGAGGGCAGCCTTTATGCAGAGTAAATATTTTAGTGCAATGAATATGTAGCTGTTAGTGAATGTGATGACCTGCTTAATTGTTATGTGGCCTCCCATAATAAATGGACAAAACCAGTGGAATTGTGGCCTAGTGGATAGGGCACTAGTCTACAACTTGGGAGGCCAAGATTCAATTCCTCTCTTTGCCACAGGCTTCCTGTGTGACTTTGGTTAAGTCACATTGCCTCTGTGTCTCAGATCCCCATTTTACAGATGGGGGGGAGGGATAGTACTCCCTTATGTCCCCTGAGTGTTGTGAGAATAATAAATACATTAAAGATTGTGAGGTGCTCAGATACTAATGAACTTGTATGGCCTCAGTTACCAAAGGTGCAAGAACCACCATCGTGATTGGCCATCGTGACATGGGAAGGCACAGGGAGGGAGAGAGGTTCCTTCAGCTTAAGCATTTAGCACCTGACTGAAAATTTTGGCCTAAATGAAATGCTAGGAAATGTCATGCATCACCCCTGAGAAAAGTCAGGAAACCAACCTAATTGATGGCTATTGCATGCTAGCAGTTGTTGAGCAGTGGTGGTGGAGAAAGAGATTTCGTGGAATTTAAGGTTCTGTAAACAAACTCCAACTTCCATTTAATCAACAGGAGTTGTTCTAAACCCTGAGGAACACTCCCGGTGGGATTTGTACAGCCCTGTTTTCTTTTATAACATTACACAGGCCTCATTTGCCTTGCTACAGATTTATTCCTGAAGAACTCTCATCCAGTATGCATGAAAAGATGTCAGCTTAATGAAAGAGGTGCAGAGTTGACAGATACAGATTAGGTATTAATTAGCTGGACACCAGAATCATTACTGATCTCCAACCTTTCCTTAGGCTAAATGCCATCTCAGGCCGCTGGACTGCATTAAAAGAGCTATCTGCTAAGACCCAGTGACTGGCATCTGTTCTTGAGTCTGCTCTTCGTAACATCTCTGCCCTTTTCTGATATATTTCACATCTAAAGATGAAGTGGCCTCCTGGAGAAACTCAATAATTATCTCTAGGAAATGTGTGTGTAGCCTAAAAGGAATACATTAGTAACCATGTTCAGGTATGGTAAATCCAAGCCTATATATAATTTAAGTCAGGGTTTGTAGTAATGACGTGAACTATGAGAGAAAGCAATGGCTTTATTCCAAAGTTTCTTTTCATCGTCTCCTTCAGTATTGCCAACCTGAAACATTCAAAAATCATGAGTCAGGCCTCCCAAAATAACGAGAATAGTTTTCAAATTACGTGTTTTTTACGCCAATAAATTTTGGGATCTTTTTATTTGCCTTTTGGTGTAGAAGTATTTAGGGCTCACATTTCCGATCTTTTTTCAGCAACCACGAGCACTACAGACTTGCTGATATCCACGGGCAATAACCTAATTCCAGTGGCTGGGGCTTTTGTAAAAACAACACCAAATATTATGAGGCTTATGATAAAATCATGAGTTGGTAACTTGGCCATTTTAATACAGTGAGTAATATAGATCTCTGTGATGTAGTAGCATGGTCAGCTACCATCAGATCTCTCGGCTGACAAGTCACACCATCACCAAAAGAGTAATGAAGGAGCACGTATAGCCATGTCTATACTTCAGTATTAGAGGGCTTGATCCAGTGCCTATATGGGAATGGGAATATTTCCATTGACGTCCATAGGCATTGGATGAGGCCCAGAAATTGTAGCCTGAGTGTCCGCTCTATTACTTGTTTCATGTCAGTAGAACTCCATTGACTTCCGTGGAATTACACTGGCCTAAAGCCGCTGTAAAGGAGTTGAGAATGTGTACTGTGTATAGAATGCTAGAGAAAAGGGAATAAGAAACATGTAGGAAAGGTAGAAATAAAATATCTGTCAACATAGTATCAGATTCTAGAGCTGAGCACAAAGAAGCAACAAATCAGTGGGTTGTAACTCCCGGGAGGGGAGAAGCTCATAAAAGGCAATCAAAGGGGCTGCAAGGCATTGACAATTTTATTACAATCTAAAGCAAAGAAAATCTCTTTCCCATCCCCCACCTCTCCTTACCCTTCAAGGTCAAGTATTCTCTGTCAACCTATCAAAACACAAATAAATTTTATAGGCTCAGCACTCTTAGCATTGGTAGTTATTTTTAATCTTTTATAGTAAATGTAAGGGGCTCACCTTAATTTTTGATTTTGAATAAAGGGATGCCAACCTGAAAAGGTTGAGAAATTCTGTACTAGATCTTACTTTAAATGTCTCGGAGGTGGCTCACTCTAAGGCTTCTTGGCACAAAGCCTGTAGACTTCATTCAGTCCTTACTCAGGCAAAACTCTGATTAACATCAACAGGAACTTTGACTGAAAACGGGCTGCAGAATTTTGCTCTTTATTATTTGTCCGATTTCTCATGGCAACCTGAGACTTCCACTAACTTTTGTTTGATCTTTTATGTTCTCGCAAATCCAAATGAAGTAAGAGTTTGTTAAATACTGCCAGCATATCTTGCATATTAATATCCATGTTTAAATGGCCTTTTTAAAGCATCTGAATAGCACCTGGCACCAAATAATTTTTTCTGAAGACGGCTATATGGCATCATCATTTGAATTACGGTACTTAACCAGTTCAATTAGTGTAATTCAAACCTCATTTGGCAAGATGTTTCTTTAAATCTGGCTGGAAAGGAGGTACAGTACTAGTTACATGTACGCTTTATATTTTAGGAATTTTATAAATCAGTTATGTGCTCTTAAAAAGTAGTCTCGCTTCATATTTAAATCTGGCCTAAATTTTAACTTGCTGTAATTCCAGCTGCACACACAGAAGAAGGCTACACTATTGGCAGAATGGTACAAATCAAATAGTATTGATGCCAATCCTCAGGACAGAATCTCTCACTTCTCAACAGATGTCTGCCTACCTTAGAACCAGATACGAAATTATGACAGGGACAAAGTACCGCACTAACGACTCAGAACTTGCTTTACATGTATGCAGGCTTCTTGGGTCTAGTTGAATGGAAGTAAATAGGGCTACTTGCCCCTCTCCGGAGCATGGTGATGGGGAATGGTGGGAGCTCTATCTACTGGACAAAGCAGGTGAGTCAGTATGGGAGGGCAGTAATTTACGACTGGCCTTTAGCAGCTGTGAACTATTACCCCCTGAGAGCAAGGAGAGAGCAGGGAAGGAATTGCAGGTGAGGCTTGTCCTGGAGTAACAGTGCTTCCTAGCGCTGCACCTGGCATGGGGCAATATTCATCTCTTGCTGGGATCCACGCTCTAGGTCACCATCTAACCTGTGTGATGCATTTAGAACATTTGTATTCAAGTGAAAAAATGAATCATTTGAAATGTGTCAAAATGAAAAATAATCATTTCAAAAGAAATACCTTCACATCCACACTACTATTATCTCCTTCGGGGACAATTAGCCTAATTCATGACACAGCTAGGGGCTAGTTTTCACATTCATACAAAGGCTAGCAAAGTCTTTGAGACTTTCTCAGCCACATTACTGGAAGTTTTGACTGAGTAAAGACTTCAGGATTGGGCCTACAATTACCATTGCCGTTGTCCTTCTTACAGAAGATAATTAAGCAGCACAGGAAAATCCAACTGAAGGAGAGATATACCATAACCTGAAGGAAAATGGCTGTAAACTCAACTTTATATCAGCCACCACCTCCACCCTGCTGTACTCCTATGTTTTGTGGCACAGACAGCCTAGACTTACAGCAAGGGTTCCTCTTGCTCTTCTTTCTTGGTCATCGTTAAAACGTGACCTATTTCAAAAGGTTGGAGGATTTTCAGTCACTTACCCTTCTAGGGTCTGATCCAGTGCACATTGAACTGAATGGAAATCTTTAAAGTGTCTTCCTCTTCTGGTACAGCCAGCCATGCAGTTTGCTCTGCAGTGAAGAGTTGGCTTAGTTACTCAGAAACGTATAAAGTTGCATCCGATGAAGTGAGCTGTAGCTCACGAAAGCTTATGCTCAAATAAATTTGTTAGTCTCTAAGGTGCCACAAGTCCTCCTTTTCTTTTTTCATATAAAGTTGTCTGTATCATATCCAGCCTCTGGCTGGCTGGACACAGGCATGGTGTTTTAATGACAATCAAGACTCCCAAATGGTCTTCTCTGCTTTTATTTCTCTTGCTTTCCCTATCAGCTTATCTATTTTCATGGTCATGTTTTGCTATTTATTTGTTTGCGCAAGTAAAATTAAATTTCCCTGTTTTCTCCTCCTCTTTTATTTCCCCTGGTTGTTTTACATGGTGGCATCTGTATAATGCTGTGATTTTAATTACATGTTTAGCATGCAAATTGATAAGATAAGCTTGGGAGAAGGCAGTAAAAAGCCAAGACAAATTTAAACAAAAGTCCCCAGGTGTCTGTTAAAAGTTCTACAGTTTACCTTGCTATTTGACAGCATAGAGCATCTCTGTCCCTCCTCCGTAATTATGCTTATTCACATACACACCTAAAAGTAAGAAAACAAATATAAATGCGTGGAGACAATAGTATGGGTTATTTAATTCAGTCAGTACCTACTACCGTCTTAGAAACATATGGATTCAGATAAGAAGATATCTCATTCAAGATTAGGGGGGAAAGTTTTTTTTTTTCCTAGCAGCTCTTTAGAATCTGAATCAATTAAACAACCTAGGTATGCTTTAAAATCTAGAACTACAAGGAAACTGCATACATGATACACTACTATGATATATTGTATAGTGTGTATATATATATTGCAGATAGTCTATTACTGCATAGCTCCATATGCATGGAAGGCTTTTCCAGTGCCCAGGTCCTTTTTAAGCACATTGATCTTTCTGCTATGTGTGAGTGCAATCTGCATCTGATATCAGAATAGGTAGCTTTACAGTTGCCCAGCAACCACTTCTCAAATACAGTTGAGGGTGGAGCTCCAAGTTGTTCTCTTTCAGTTCTGCAGCCCAGTGGGCTCTGACAAATCTAAAATACTGTCTCCACTGTGTTTCCATTGATGGGGAAATATCTGGGCCCAATTCTTGGATTCAGATCAGCTGCGTTCAGTGCAAGGCCTGAGATGAGACAAAGGTGGCTATGTACCAACGTTATGCCCCTGATATTGGACTGCTCTAATTTACCAGTATGTTTACCAGTTAATAATGATCCCCCAAGGAATCCATATACGTGCTAGCCAGGGATTGCAGGAGTACAGAATCATCCTACCCACAACTTCCTTCTCCCCACCTCTGCCCCCATGCTGTGTTGCAAAAGGGATAGTGTGTAGCAGGCAGGAATCGTCTGGTGGCTGGTTAGCCATTTTAAAGCTCATTGACACCACTGAAGAAGCACCAAAGGATCAGAATAGGGCCAGGATCTGGCTTTCTGAATCAATGTTGCTGTTTCCCTAGCAGATCCAGTATCCATTCTCACTTCACTATCAGATTTCTGGATAGCTGTTTCTTTGTCTTCCCCTTTTATTTTAGATTCATCTTTGGCTTTTCCCTGCATGTTCTTTTTATGAGGGTCAGGCCAGAAGCCTCTGCAGCAGTATGAGTTTTATCTGAATATTATAGACATGCATCTCAGGAATCAGGCATATATGTTCCTGCTCTCTTTTGGCTTGTTGAAACTGACCTGAAATGGGTTCTTGGCTTTCCTGGCTCTGATGCCATCATATAACATTTCACTCTTCAAGTAGGCTTGAGTGCTCAAAATTCAGGGGTAACTACAGAAATGAAGGCTTGGTCTGAGCTGATCTTAAAATTACAGCTTCTGTGAGACTCCCACGGGATGGACTCCACTGGGTGAAAACAGATTTTCCACAAAAAGACAGTGAGAAACAGCTTATTTTCTGGCAAGCATTAAAGCAGGCAGTGGAGTAAGGCCATGGCATGTTGAATCAGGAGGATAATAGCTAGGCCTAATTCACTTTGTAAGCTGTGTAGCTTGGAGGCAGCAGAAGAGAGATTCTTTAAGTGGCTGACTTAATCTCAGGATCAAATTCTCCATGGATAGTTAATAGTGTACCCTTAATGAAGAACTGTATGGTGTGCATAGGTGCTGGAACTAGGGTTGCAAGGGTGCTGCCGCACCCCCCCCCCCCCCAGTTTTACGTGGTTTCCATCATATCCAGGGTTTACAGTTTGGTTCAATGGCTCTCAGCACCCCCACTATACAAATTGTTCCGGCGTCCCTGGTGATGTGCAGAAGTCTCCCAAACTTTACATGTAGTCACTAAAAGCAGAGATTATTCTAGCTCCATTTTCTAGAGCATTACAGCGTGCTATTTGGTAATCTGCCACTTTCCAAGCAAGCCCACAAATGTCTCAGAAATGACATTTTCCAAGTGCTTGCTGTTGAAAATCTCACAGTGAAGCACAACTGTTCCCCAGTGGATTCCTTGCCTATTCCAGAAGGGGCTGTACTGCTTTATACTCACCTTCCTGCAATAAAATAGCAGCATCATGCATGTTCCATCAGTTATTGCTTAATGTCAAACCCTTCATATATACTGCCCCAGAGATAACATTTGTCAGAAAAACTCCTATTGACTTCAGTGGACATAGGTTCAAACTCCTTATCTCCCCATTCCCACCCCGACAGATAGAGGTGCTGTATAGAGGTGCTGAGGTGTATAGTGGGGGTGCTGAGAGCCATTGAACCAAACTGTGAACCCTGTGTACGATGGAAACCACTTCAAGCCGGGGTGCGGCAGCACCCCTCGTTCCAGCATCTATGCCGCCGAATGTTCCCAGCTGCCTTCTCCATCATGGTAGAGAATTCCACTAACCTCTCTGAATCATAGACCTGGAACTTGAATATTACTTAGTTTGGGACCATGGATTAGATGTTCCTAAAACAATTTATATTTCCTGAAACAATACAAAAAGAAATGTCATTCCACAAATGAATCTGGGGACAGTTTTGTAGCTTTTCTTTCCAACCAATCTTGGACATGCATGAAGATACAGAGTGCTATACATTTCCCTTTTCTTTCCTGATTCAAAGTTCTTTCTGTTAGCATTTGCCTGTACTAGGCTATTTCAAATATCCCATGTTGGCACAGCAGAGAGTAATGGGCGTACCTCCATGTGGCAGAAACAGAAAGTTGCCTTATTAGATCAAGGATAATGGAGTGTTATGGTAGTAAACATCACTTGTATATTTGTACTTTATCTTACACTGAGGAAAAATCAACCCTTCCCAGTTTAATTGTTGCCCTTGTCTCTGATATGGCTCTTCCCCAAATTCTCTCTCTTAAGACAATGCAGATGTAATGTAATTAGGAATGCACAATAACAAGCAAGAAAAATATAAATATCACGAGAGATTATGGTTCAACAGTGCACCATGAAGGTAAATGACATTTTAAAAGCTACAGTATACTTTGCACTTTTAGACCACCTTCCCTCCTGTTATCTCAGATAATTTTCTAAACATTAATTAACTTAGACTCACAACACCCTGATGAGGTAGGCAAGTGTCTTACGTGGTGATTGTAGATTAAGAAACTGAGACAAATAGACATTAAATGATTTTCTAAGGTTATCAAGGACATGTATGGCAGAATTGGGATATCACACCACATTGTTTCCTAGATGTGCATTAGCCACAATATTATCTTTAAGAGAGAATAAGAAACTATTCTTCCTCTAACGAACTAACTGTTGTGAAGCCTGATTTAAAGCCCATTGAAGTCAATGGAGGATCAGACGCTTACTAAATCTAGAAATTTAATGTAATAAAAATGTTTTGTATTGCTTTTTGTAGAAAAAGCATTGACAAATAGTTGTTTACCAAATACGCTACTTTTCTCCAGCCCTTGCAAGCCTAAATTAATATTGAAAGACACATAACCTCTGGATGAAACAATATTATGCAACTGTTATACCTAAAATAGCACTTAGCTAAATACTGGTACATTTATTTGTTTTAGATTTTGCCAGATCATGTACATTACAATGAAACAAAACAAAGACTCATTCAATGCATTAACAGTCCAATTCCATACTAAATTTCATACTAAAAGTCCAAAGGAGTCACTTCTGTAGCAAATCTGGTAAGTGATGTCACATTTGTACCAGTATGATTGTGTCCCCTGGTTTACAAATTGTTCTCCCTTTTTAAAAGCTGTTAAGTATGCAGAAGTTGCCTGAGCTATATGGACTTCCTCATTAGGCTGATGAACTTCAGAGCAGTTGGGGCACCTTCCAAGTCTGAAGGAAAGACACATTATGCATTTCAATTGACGTTGGGCATAAAAGGGACACATTCCGAACATAATGTTCCAAATACTTCACCTCATCTTGACTACAAGGATATCTAAATCCTCCCGCGGCAAGCCACTCTTTCTTTTTGCATTTGCTATAAACTTACTTTTTATTCTAGAAAAGGCCTCTTTTGTGCCAAATTTGTCTCAAATATAATATAATTTATATAGGTTCTTATACTGCACTCATTGCTGTAGTATCTGAGCACCTTCCAGAAGTGCATTGTAATAGGGTGGCTTGCCTCTGTAAGGGCCCAGCCTATCCTAGTTACTCAGGAGATGCTCCTGAACAGGGACCTGAAGATTCCCTAAAGAGAGAAGCAGGAAGTGGATGGAAATGAGAAGGCCTGAGAGAGTTTCAGGAACAGCAGAGAAAAGAAGGAGCTGACTGCCAGAGAGAGAAAGCCTAGCATTAGCCTATGAAGAAATGCCCTAATGGCAAAGACAAAGACCAGCAGGGTACCTGCCTAATGTTCTTTGCATTTTGGTTTGTTGTTTTTGGAAAATACAGTCCTGCTGGAGCAGCTGGTGAGACTGACCTGTGCGGAGTTTAGTTGGGGATCCCCGAAGAAGGGGGAGACTGATGGCAGGAGGCCATGAAGGCGTGCTCTGGAAGAGACCACGCTCTGACATGCATTCACACGACTAGCATCTGTTACCTGTTGTTTGTTCTCTCATCCTCTCCTCACGGGGAGAGGTGTGTACAGTGGAGTACTTTGATTTGCGGAGCTTTTTTATGCATGTATGTTAGAGAAGGTAGGTCAGAGAAATGCACCTTGTACTTGGAGTGGAAGATGAGGAGGTCTGTGATGGTCCTGAATTCCTGGGGGCATTCATGCCACATCTCAGGCTGGCCCCCGAGAAGTGGAGACGACAGAGGATAACCTCTGATCTAACTCTGGCTATATCTGACTGTGCTCAGATACTTAATAATCTTTACTCAATCTCCAATTTTCTCTTCTCTAAGATCTTTCTCAGTAGTTTAGACATGTCAGCCACAGACCTTCCAAGCCACCCTAGATATATTTAAGCAAGTGATTGGATGGATGTCTGTTTTTATTATGCATGACTGCTAAAAGACATTTCTTAGGAAGCCTCTTATTTTCCATTTTAATAAGTCTCAGCCAGAAGACAGATTCTCTTATTGATTTTAGTATTAAGAGAATATACTGCAGTTTCAGCTTGGAGGCTTGAGGCAGGGAAAGAGCCTGACAAGCATTAGTATTCCTTGGACAAAGTTCTGAATGGGCTCTAAAGTACTGTTGCTGGCATGTCTGCAGATCTATGCACTACAAAGAACTGACACTCATTTTTACTGCTGAACTCTTATGGCCAGCTTCTGTGGCCAGCTTCTACTGACTTCCTTGAGTGGTGTATGTGGAGCTCTGAGGGTTGGATTTGGCCCTTAGGGTTGTATGGATTCCTTCCACACCTTAGTGTCCCCATCACAGAAATGTCTATACTTTTTTCTCTTAATTTCTAAATGATTTTTCAATGAAAGATTTTTATAAGCAACAGATAAATGGCCAAACTAGCCCACTATACACTGCAAGGGGTGTAGCAGATGTGTTTTCCCTGGCAAGGAAGGAATCTTCCTAACCAGGTCTGGAGTCTATGGGCTAAGCTGGAGTTATAGGATACCTAGGCTTTGAGATTCATTTTTCTGCCTCCATAAGTAGAAATGGCGTATGCCCGAAAGACTGTGTTCTGTGGGGCTGGACATGCTTCCTGTTGGGCAGATGCCAGTGACACCTGGTGCATGGACTTACACATTCATGGTTCCTCCCTCTGAGCACTGTATTCCATGCTAGGAGAGTTCCTGGAATCTATCTGTGTTATATATTCATATCTGGTAGTTGGATTTATATTGGAAAGTAGAAGAGTATTTGTTTGAAGAGAAGGAAGACAAAAGACGGGGGGGAGGGGGGCATATTCTGATGGGAATTCCAGGTATATAGTATGCAGGGCGTGGGGCGGGGGGGGGGAACATGCCTCAGAGCTTTTATGAATCTAATAATTTGGTGTAATGCATTTTCCCTGGACTTTCCACCTGTAAGAGAAAATTGCTTATTCCAAAGTCAACAGTGCAACCTGACATTTGCATTGCATTTCATTACTTTGGGTTATATGCTATACATACAATGTGATGTAACTGGACAGAACTTAACCTCTGTGATAGGGAATCCTGACTTTGAGTACCGAAAGGCTAACGTGAATTGATGTATGAAGGGCATTTTTCCCAGCAGGTGGAAGCAGGCATACTTTTCTTTCCAAGTGGGGAGAAATAAGAATGTGTTTAATAAATATTCTTGACTGCTTACAATTCTGGCAGTGAAGCATGTAGGCCACTGTCCCTCAGGTACAATAATCTGCTTCTTGGGAACCCACAGATATATTAAAAATGGAGTACTTTTGCAAACAAATAATACAACATATTGCAGACAATATGCCATTTTGTGTGGTTAAATCACATTTTATGTGATGTGACATGATTTTATACGGATCAATGGGATGTCAACGTTGCATAATAATATATAAGCAGTTTTAAGAAGGGGAAAAATTGTGCTCCATTGCAATTTTAGCTGTTTTAGTCACAGGAATTATGATGCATATAAACCACTGCAGGAGTGGTTGACCCAGATATGTTAAGGGCAGGACGGAGAGGGGATGAGATGGAGAAAACATTTAGGGAAGCCATAGTTTAGAAGAAGGAATAGCTGGATGGCTTATTTCCTTTTCTTACCCGTGCTCCTTGTCCAGTTATCTTACCTGTCTCTCCATGTTTTTTTGGACCTGGATTTTTGAGGTGAGCTGTCTACTCCTGCACATAAGCCATACCAGTTAGAACATAATTGATATAAATCTCTGCATTATGTAATTGTATTGTAGCAGCACCTACTAGTCCCAGCCATGGACTAGGGCCCTCTTATGTTAGGTGCTGTACAAACACAGAACAAAAAGATGGTCCTTGCTCCAAAGAGCTTAAAACTAGGCCATGATTCTGGAAGCTGCTCTGGGAAGGACCAGAGCCTTAGAAATTAAGGCTGGAATTTTGAAAAGTACCGAAGGGAGTTGGGCAAACCCTAAATATCGATGATTAGCATGGAAAAGATGAGTTGGTGCTCATATGAATGCCTCCAGACAGCTATATATGATATCAGTGCCAGGTTCTCTTTATTCTTTCTCAGAGGCTTAAATGTGCATCTAAGAACCTGGCAGGCTCTTGTGGATATGGACCAAACAGAAAGCAATATTTCAAATCAAGCTCCCTGGCATTCAGTGGAAAGAGTAAATGATTTATGTAGTTGCATTTTGCCTGTTGTCTGCACACAAAGAAAGGCTGAGTACCAACTTCTATTCTGGCCTCCTTCTTTCTTCATAACTTCCTCAAGTCAAGCAAATTCTTTTTCAGCTCTCTACTATAGCAGATAACGGCATAACAAGAACCAATGGTTGGAAAAATTCGAAATTGTGAATAAGGCTCAAATGTTTAACAGTGAGGGTAAGTGACCACTGGAATAATTGACCAGCGGAAAGGAGACATCACTCAAAATCTTTAAATCAAGATTGGCTGTCTTTCTAAAAGAGATCTTCCAGTTCAGCTATAAATTATTGGGCATGATGAAGGAATTGCTGGGTAACAGTCCATTGCCTGTGTTATGTCGGTGGTCAGACTAGAAGATCACAATTGTCCATTTTGGTCTTAAAGCTGATGCTTCTATTCCATTTCCCACCCTTAGTCTCAGCTGACAGGTGTGTGTTTTGTTGTTTTAATTTAAATGGGGCAAAACTGGCTCAACAGTTCTTGTATGGTTCGCTAGGAAGAGTACAATGATTTCTCGGATTTGTAGTTCCCGTAGGAGGCATAAGCCATGAAGGGTCCACTGAGCTGCTTTGTCTGCCCCATATCTAAATATTGCGCTGGGCTAGCTAATTGTTGTTGGATGTTCCTTCAACCCCACTGCATTGAAACGAAGACTAACCTGGTAACCCAAGGCCCCAGAGAGGCATTGTGATGGACACTCAATTCGCACTGCAGCTAAGATCCTGTGAGGATTTAGCTGTCGAGTATTGTGCAGCTCCATGTGTGGACATTTATGCACATAACTGAAAAACTTTTCATATAACCATACATTACAGCTTTGAAAACCTTGTGTGGCATCCGTGCTGGGTTGACAGCCCTGGTAAGTGGCATCCTCTATTTAGTTACAGGGCAGCAATGGGGCCAACCTTCCCACTCACACTACACTGTCTCAGCTGGAAGTAAGATCTTTGGCAGAGGAAATAAAAACTAAGTGAAAGTTGTATGGCAGCATCTTCACTACTGATATCTTCCTAGTTTAAGGTGTGAGGGAAATGAACTGAGCATTGAAGTGTTCAGAATGATGCAGTTAATAGGCTTTGTGTATGTTACTCCCACATGCAATTTTGAAAAAAAATTACTCCCTCATCTCTGGCTTGCCTGATTGTCTTCTTGCTTACACTGGTGTAAATCAAGAGTGTGTCTACGATTGCCAGTAGAATGATACTGGTGTAACGGAGTGAAGAATCAGGCCCTAAGTGTTCATTTTGTTCAACAGCTGGTCAGTAAACAAAGCTGGCAGCTATTTGACTAGAATCTCTGAAATATTTCAGACTATGATCTTTTTATTCCCTTATTTCTGGTAAGGGCTGTTTATGAATGCTGCAATCACAAATAGAAATGATACAGGCAAAGTCAATTGAGCAGCAATATTGTCATTTCATGGAAGAGTTTTCAGTATTAACAACAGAATGGAATTTATTACATTGCTTACCTTTGGAAACCATCCTTTCTGTTTTCCCTTCCTCATGGGCAGCTACTTTATGACTCAATAGCCTGGAGTATAAAGATATGAAAATGTAATCCTATAACAGTTGGGATTCAACTACCCTATGGAGTGGGGGGGAAATCATTCAGCTCAGTGAGAAGTCCAAACACTATAATTAAGATAACACTTCATTTGACAAGTGAATATGGGCTGGACCCACTGTCATTTTGGAGCTGCTCTTTTTTTCTCCCATCATTCATTTTAAATCTCCTGTACAGCCAAATACCACTGCTCATTTACTCTGTGGTAGAACACCACTGATGCTGATCTATGAATCAACCAGACAGGGAGGATATATTAGCCGCAGTGTAGTTGGTACCTGCTTTACTACCAGGGGACTAACTACAAGTGAAAGTCTGATTATCAACTATGATCAGGACATTGACTCCACAGTGGAGACCATTTCATGTACTGTGTGCTGGGTAATACCATGAAAGGACTCCATGCCTGTAAAAATAAACTGGGCCTTATTAAGAGAACTATTTACAGGGATGCTGCAACTGCAGCTCATATTCTAGCCATGTGTACACAAACTGACTTCCTGGTATCTCCTTCATACTCTTTCGTCCTGCAACCTGTGCTCCTCCCTCCCTGACTTTCCCTTCCTATATGTAATTGAGGGAGGAGGTTTCTTTTGAGTAGTAGCTCTTTGGGGTTTGTAATCAGGCAGATACTAAAGGTAAAGTAAAGTGTTTGGAATTATAAAGAGAGCTTTTCCTCCTGTGATCTGAACACAGTTTCTGTGGAACCAATCCTGTTTTGCTTTCTGTGCCCTGCTGGAGGGAGACTGACTGTTTAGACTAACAAGACAGTGTGAGATGGGCAGCAAAAACTGCTCAGGTTATCTCCAATTTTACACTGTAAACAACAGAGAGTTAATCCTTTTTCTACTCACATTCTTTTTTCAAAGTACCTCTTCCAGGTAAAGGAACAAGATTAGTCACTGGAAGGATTGAGACCCAGATCCTCAAAGGTATTTGAGTGCCTAACTTCCATGCAGCCGGGTTCCTAGCTTTGCCAGAGACTTGTTCTACGACCTTGGACAAGTCACTTAAGATCACATCCTGGTTCCACTGAAGCCAATGGAAAATTTCCTATTGACTTCAGTGGAGTCAAGATTCTATCTCAATATGCGTCTGTGTTCACATCTGTAAAATGGTCGTAGCTCACAAGATTGTCGAGAAGCTTGATTCTGTAATGTTAAAAGACATGATTAATGTTGGAAGTGCAAATTATTTTGGTATCTTTGAGTAATGTGTTAGATACCATGACCAAACCAGAAGAATTGCCCATAAGCTCTGGATTCTCCAAAGCACTTATGCTTGATTCACGAAAGCCTAAGAGCTCATTTCAACCACAGGAGCAGGAGAGCTGGAGTTTACCTGCAAAGTACAGAAATGAAATCCAGGCTGACTTTCACAGAATGGTACCCACATCTAATGTAATGCATATAAGTAATTCACTGACATATTACAGCTAGATTCTGAGCTTTGGATGTATGCAGATATCCCACACCTGAAATAAAAATGTAATAGAAATCAGTAAAACTTTACGCAACTGATCCAAAACTCACTGAAGTTAATAGAAAGTCTCCCAATGACTCCACTAGGTATTGGATCAGGCCTCAAATTACCAAACGTGACTGGCCAAGTACTATCTCGGCTACTTTCCTCATGTTATACCTCTTTCCCTTCCCTTTGTCTCTTTCTGTTTAGCAAAATCTATCACATCATGGGTGCTACTGAAAATAATTTAATAATAATTATTATTTTATATGTGATTATTTGTGCAAATTTGGACCTTATGTTTTTTGTAGGCAAAACAAATTCTCAACCCTAATTATAGTTTGCTAGAACATATTATTTTGAATTTGAATTTGCTATAAGAGCCAATTGATTTATCTACAGTATTGCATATGCTTTCTTTCAGGAAATACAAACTAAGATATCAATGCAAATTGCTTTCCTTTTTTCATAACAGCTGCTGCCTGGGCTGAACGAGGGAGTTATGTATGCATATATATCTTATAAATATCATATGCCTGTCAGGATATCTGTTTGATTTGACTCCTGGTAGTCAGACAAATTAATATCAAAGGAGGGAATTAAGGGAGAAAACCACAGTCAAGAGACAGACAAGAATTCTGGAGGAAACCAGGGAAAAGCTGTTTATTGGGGAATACCCCCTATTTGGTTCCATCTGGGCTAGGATGGTTTATTCTTTCCAAGGCTAAGCGTAGGATCAAAGGGAATTCTGAACCTACTGGACTCAGGAAGGAGGAGAGGGGAGTGGGTTATCAGCATACGGAAGCTGACACCCAGATTGCCAGAGATAGGTTTAATGTCATAGTGTGCGCCTGTGTTGTAGTGCCCCCTGCTGGCTGAGCATGACACTGCAGGTGCTCCTTGCCTTAGTTTCCCTTAGTTTTCTGTCTCTCCCAGGGATTTACATGACTCGGCCCCCTGGCTGGGCCATTCCTAGGGTTCAACTCCCCTTCCAGGGCAACAAATTTCACACAAACGAAAATGCTTCAGTCTCCCTCTGGGTTCAGTTCCCAGCCCCTTGTGGGGTACCTTTAAGTTGCTCTGGGATGATCCTGGCTCCAAGGCTTTCCACAGGAACCCAACTGGCTCCCTTTGGTTCCTCATCCACACTGTTTTCTTAGCCTTTTATGAGGCCTGGGTGTTTCAGGCTGTCACCTGACCCCAATTAGTCCAGCCCCTTAGGCTGGGAGGCCGCTAATGACACAGGCGAGGGTTATTATAGAGGGCTGGCTAGCCCCAGGCATACCGGCCCATAAAGTGACAGGCCACTCTTTTACAGGGAACATGCTGTGAGAAGGACAAGCTGGGTTCCCAACTGAGAGATGGGAGTAAACTGGTGCTCCCCGAGTTACGGGTAGAGAGGTTAAGTTTTGGTAAGCAAGTTTGCGTCTAGGCCGTTCATTGTGCTAATCCATTTTCCTGACTGCCTTGTACCCTTGAGGAATGAATAAATAATGCTTTGTGTCAAAGAGGCTGTTTCTGTGTCATTGCAGATAGATGCTGTCACAGGCCGCCGAAAGGAAACTCATATGGATGCTCAAACTGAATTCAGCCTGTGTCCTTAGCATGGCTGGGAGACGAGGAGAGGTGGGGTGGTACAGCTCAGAGCTCCAGCCTGGGAGTTGTTGGACTGTGTGTTTCCACCCAGAGTGAGGGTGCAGGAAGCCTGACCTGTCACCTAAGCGGCGCACCTGAGCGGGACTAAAAGGGGTCTAAGGCACAGTTTGCCTGGTCGTTGGACACTGCATTATATCTATAGTGACCTAATTTACTGTTTTCATCACTATGAATCATAGATAAGGAACCCTTTAAAAAAAGAAAAGTCTACATTTTGTAAGCAACATAAAACTGTCGTCTGCTTTTAATGTCATTAACTACTCCTTTTTCTTTTCTTAAAGGAAGCCTAGTGTGGGAGGGTAACACAATTTCAT
Source organism: Chelonia mydas (assembly GCF_015237465.2). Classification (NCBI taxonomy): domain Eukaryota; kingdom Metazoa; phylum Chordata; order Testudines; family Cheloniidae; genus Chelonia; species Chelonia mydas. The sequence continues at coordinate 92,087,918 of NC_057855.1, forward strand.
AGAAAAAACACTTTTCTTTTATTTAAATGGAAGAGTTCAAGGTGCCCAAAGGAAAATGTATCATTATGGTTATGTCTTTTCCAGCTGAATGACTATCCATCCAGATTATGTGCCTCTAGAATGCATACTTTGAATTTTCTCTGTAATGATTGTGGAGACGTTGTGAGTCATTACTTTGATTTTAAGAGTTGTTACAAATAAAAAATTAAGGCAAAATGTTCTATTGTGTATATATGAATCATACTATTCTTACTAATGGATACTTGGGAAGGATGGCTTAAAGGATGTGAATGTGAAACTATATCTTTATTGAATAATTCTTATATGACAGTGCCCATTCATGGCATAGATTTAGAAATTTAAAATTTCTCAAAGATTAACCTGTTAATCATTACTATTTCTTTATACAGGGTCACTGGATTGCAGGATGCATTTTACTGATGTAAAAGAAGCCAGGGACAAATATATTCTTTTGGCATGAGTTCAAGGAATCATGTATTGCCAGTATATAACTTGGTGTGATTGCAATTAATAAGAGGTAAACAATGTGCAATGTTTCACACATTGCCCTCATGAATATTCATTTTATGACTTCTGCGCTTGGTCTAGAATTCTTGATTTCCTCCCCCACACGCTACCCGCTTCTTTTGATATATTCCTAATAAAATATCCTCTTCATTGACACTATTTGCCTGGGAGCTGTTAGAAAAAAATATTGTGGATGGAAAGACTTGTTGCCTCAGTGTCCCTTCAAATTTTCCTCTGCGGAATCCTGATTCAAAGTGTCATTTCCTTTCAGGCTAAACGCTTCGAGCTGCACGATCTATTGAAACAAGTCCACAACCCGGCCTGTTGGTTCTGAGTCCACGGACTCTCCCCTCTACGTAATTAAACCACTCTCAATGAGTGGCGGCAGCTATGTCGATGGGAGAGCGTCTCTGGCTGACAGCGCTGTCCACACTGGAGCTGCTCTCGGTATAACTTATGTCACTCAGAGGGCTGTTTTTTCACACCCAACAGCGGCATAAGTTCTACCGACAAACGCTAGTGTAGACATAGTCTGACTCTGTGCGTGTGTGCGTGCGCACTGTTCCTTAAGTACTTGACTGACTCCCTGTGATCCCAAGGAAGTCCCTCCATGGCAGTTCCATGCAGCCGGGCTCTGCAATGGTTTGGTGGAAGTCAAGGGAGCATGATGAGACAGAACCAGGGAGTACATTGCCCTCCAAAGCTGAACAATATCTGCCTGGAAGGTAATGCTGTTTGCTGTCAAAGAGGGGGCTGAGAGCCGATGCTACCACAGCTCCATATGGGAGAGGGAGGCTGAGCCCTGTGGAGGAGCCGTCACTCTATGCAGAGACACCAGGATTTCTGGGATTTCAGCTCCTTTCCTCCGTGGATCCCCAGGTCTCCCAGTTTTGGGAAGACCAAAACTCATCCTTCCACGAGGAAATATTAGGCACAAACTCTGCATAGTGAACCTCATGGAGTTTCCTTACCCTCCTTGAGGGTTTTAACACAGCCTGATAGAATACATGTTTCCATACATATTGGCAAGGAGCAAATTGGAGCAGTGAATCTTCCTATCAAATGACTGAAATGTGTAGTGACAATTTCTATAACTCTCCTGAGTGTCTTATGGGCTTCATTCTTCATGGTGCTGAGCATACTTGTGAAGTGTAGAGGGATCCCTCAGCTCCTACTGACTTCAATGGGAGTTCAAAGCACTCTTCACTTCACAGTAGTGCTCAGCACTTTTCAGGATTGGGCCCCCAAGATTTTACTAACGGGATGAACTGTAATTCAACAACGCTTACACGGAGCAGGGTGAGTAATGGCTTTGCAGGCCTTTTGGAGGCCTGTTCCAAGTGTGATGCTACAGAATAGTTTAATAAGATGTTCTAATGAATTCTACATATTCTCTACTGTATATTAATTGTTTTTAAAACATGTTTCCACAGTGTTTCAGTATTTTCTACAAAAGATGCTCTATGAATGCTGCCAAAATCATCATAAAACCAATATTGAAGGCACACCTATGAGATAAAAAAATCTCCGTTTTCTGTGCATACAGTTCGATGCACGCACACACGGGGTAATTATGCATCTACTAACTAGATTTTATGTTCTGTTGGATGTTTGTTATGGTGCATACAAATAGGTATGTCTGTTAACTCTCTGCAGATACAAAACAAAGGGCCTTGGGGAGTTTGTCTCCAGGTATTTTTCATAAGTTGTCCAAGTTAGATAATTTGGTCATTTAAGCTTCTAACTTTAGAATACTTACATTGGTTCCTGACTTTGGAGAACATCTAAGGAGCATTAAACAGGGGAGCAATCACAGCATGCTGTAGTGTACAACAATCATACTGTACTTTCTTTTCACAAAAAAGGATGGTGGTCCAGCATCTTCATACACAGCAAATGACTGCCTAACGATATGACAGCCTTTTCCCACATCTCTCCAATGTCAGGGCCTGAAGCTATGTGTTCCTTAAAGACAAGAGCTTAATTTTTTTTTCATATCTACTTGTCAGAGGTTTGACAGGTCTTTCCCCGTTCTCATCTATTATCTATGTCATGTCACTTTTGATCAGCGGATGTGATTGAGAAGTCCTTTAGTGTGTTCGTTCTGCAAATCAAACCCCTCTACTTTCCACATTCTTCACTACTGCTTCATCTGTGTCCCTGTCGATAGGACTGATGGTCTTACCATGTGCAAACAACATTTATAGTTTTATATAGTTCTTGATGGTTTTCTCTCTTTGGTGAATTTCCCAAACCATTCCCTCTTTCCTTTATATTGCTCTTGTTTCCTGAGCTGCCGTGTCTGTGTTGTTACGACTTCTTCCCACCTCTCTGCTGAGATCTGTTGGGGTTTGGATTTGATCTCTTCTGTTGCTGGCTATCCTCTAAACTTTTGGACAAATTCCAATATGAGTTTTGCTCTTTCTGGATTAAACAATCTACTTATTATGATTGAATGACTTAATATACCATTTTATACTGTCCTCCACTACTCCCAGAGCTCCTTGGATAGTATTTTCAGCTTGATATTTTTGATTTCTTGCTATTAAAAATGGATTATTGTTGTTACCTTGTATTTCACTAAGTAGAATTTAGTTTGCAGTCTACAGGTAATTCATGAAGTTCACCATCATTTTTAAAGATGACTGAGAAGTACACATATATCTAGCACAGTGTTTGTGGTCTGCTTCACTTCCCATTCATATGTATGTGG